>NC_071091.1:33475380-33805380 GCF_027358695.1 Spea bombifrons
GTTTGGAAAGTAACAACTTAAAAGTTTCTTTACAGTGTTTTTCCATACAAACTATTTTTTGTACAAACACCATGACTTGCAAAAGAAATTATTAGGGGATCGGCAATGTAAATATTTTGCTACAAAAGTTTCAAAATATATTCATATTGCTTTGACAAACAAATAACTGCCTGAGTTATAATGTTAGTACTTTTCCTGTTTTGCTTAGAGGGTAGTAGAGCAGTCTTTTAATTAAAGAATTCATACTTTAAACCCGAAAAAAATATTTAGAAAAATTACTTATCTTTCAGTAGAAGCTGCAGCTCCCTGCCTCCTCCATGGTCTATGATTTGAACCCCTGATTGGCTGCTTTAATTAGCCAATCAGTGTCAAGAAAGTTTTCTCATTGAACTCAATAAGAGTACTTATTGTGTATGCAGATAGCAGGGGTCTTGTTAGACCCCTGTAACACTCTCCTGGAGCAATCATGTAAGGTTTGAGTCTTCACAGAGAATAACTAACATACTAGATGGGCTGAATGGCTGTTATTGATATATGATATGGAATTTATAACATGGAGTACATTGTTCTCCTTTAGTTAGAATGCCCTGTTTCAGTTTGAGGCACAGTAACTTGTTTCAAATCCATACTGCGGGGCCTTTTCTCTTTCCCTGACGTGCGTCTAATGAAGAAGACCAATACTCAGTCATGGACTACTTCTAGTGCACCCTTTCGCCAAGCAGATGGGTTTTAGGAGACTGCTCTTGGATGTAACTTTGTAGTTTCATTGTTTTGCTCTCTCAGCTTCATGGTCTCGCTGGCTGCATGTACCTAGCCTACAGTTTCCATCAAAAATCAATACAGCGCAGTAATAAAGGCATGCGAATGGGGTCAAAAAGTGAGATGCTGAACCACAGCAGCTGTGAATCCCACCATTTATTGACTCCCAATGTTGACTGAATTGATTCTGAATGTCTGATCATTACACACACATGTATTGTAAGCTCTAGTGACCGTGGTCCAGAACACCGTCTTTTCAATATGCCATTTCCATGTATAACCTTCTCGTACAGAGTGTATACACTATACTATATACTATGTATACACAGTACGATATATGATTTCACTACATATTAATAGCCATATCAATATACATAAATCTGAACATTTGATTCTTTATATACTTTAATATATATATATATATATATATATATATATATATACTGATTAAATTACTGCACATTTGATACTACTACATACTATACTGTATATACTGTATATATTATTTATATATATATTTTCATATATTTTCATATATATATATATATATATATATATATATATATATATATACAGTATATATATTGTAAGTATTCTAAATATCAGTATATATAAAATACTGATCAAATTACTGCACATTTGATCTATGTACTATACTGTATATACTTTAATATGTATATATATATATATATATATACATATATATATATATTTATACACAGACTACGGTATATATATAATATAAATCAAATGTGCAGTAAGTGGAATTTTCAGACCCACGTATGATAATAGCACAACCAATTATAGAGTTTCTTTGAAACAACATATAAGCTGTTTTGTTTTCATTGTCGTGATACGTGTTACCGTCGTGATATATCTTCTTTTCATATGGAGCTTGCTTTGGATGGATCTAGACTGTGCAAATTAACCCTTGAACTGCTTGCTTGACACGGCACCTTGGAGAGGGAAAGTGTCGGTGATACATGTGATATCTGTTGTAAATATTTGCCTAACTTGGGTTTTAAGTTCTTAACCATGAGACAAACAGTGCGTCGGGCCGGCAGAGGCCAAGTAACAAAGTCTACTGAAAATCTTTTACTGTAGCTCTGAACTTAAGCAGATGTTTTGGTTAATATGCTACAAGGTTTACAGACTATGTGGAAGGTTACGCTGGCTTCTAGATAAGCTTGTTTTCTGATAGAGGACCCATCTTTAAATCCGTAGCACAGATTCGTTGTAGGAAGCACATATGTGGGCCAAAACATTGTAACACAAACGCTATGGATAAATATATTGTCCCGCGTTGACCATGATTTAGGAAAGGCTTTCCCTCTTACTCCGCCATGCCTTCACCAAGCATGAACTCCCCACAACTTCAAAAACAAAGCTAAAGGAACACATTTATATTGTAGCACTACATGAATGTACAGCACTGTGGAATATGATGGCGCTATATAAGACATTAAATAATAATGTACAACCCCTTAAAATGCACAAACTCCTTTAACTAGATTACCTCTATCTTTAGGACAGGGAGCTCCTTTCCTAATTTATTCATACATATTAAATACCTACTATACTTATTATATGACTGCATCTATTGTACATTCTTTTTATTACACTGTAAGCTGTAAAGCACTGAGTATTTCTGTTGCTGCTAAAGAAATACAAACATATATATATACACTACACATCAGGGGAGGAATTACAGATGCACGGTTTTGGGTTCTAAGGAGGGACTGTCCTTGTCACAAACTGAAAACACACACAAACTGAAAACACACACAAAAAAGGCAAAAATATTTTATTTATATATTTATTTGCTCAACAAACCAGCTTCTCTTTGTCGCCAATGTAATTTAATAATAATAAGACATATTAAAATGAAAAATGGACAGACTTGGTTAATATGCTCATGCTGGGCAGAAGGAGTTTACTGCATAACAATTACGAGGCAAACAGATTTTTTTTAGAACATCCTTTAAAAATACGTTTTTATTTTGTTTATTTTATTTTTGTTGATTACGGCTCTCATTAAAGAGACACTCCAGTCATCAAACGCACATTATTGCATATTAGTGCCATTAACCAACCCTGTTGTTTCTACACTCAATTTACTACATATTTTCCCATAAAATAAATGTTCGAAAACCTTAATGCCATGGGGAAAGGCTTTTCATCCTTGCTTCTCTCCCAAATGAAACCCTTATTCTCCTAACCCTAAGACACAAAGGAGACACTTCCCATTCATCATAGCAGTGAAGAATATCTACTATTAAGATGAGCCATTACAGGGGGTAGAAATTGTAATTTAAAGGGCTATCATAGTGCTATTATAGTTCATATGATGACTGTGGTGTCCCTTTAAATATGGGAAGACGACTAGAGATTTTTCCCTTGAAGAACATTATCCAGATGACTTCAAACACTGAAGGGATTGGAAAGATGAAAGGAGGTTGGAATTGATTTGTGGCATTTATTTAGGTTAATAGCTGACGCCATCTAGCATCTAATTTGTTCTAGTTGGGTTATAGCTCTTTTTGGGATCTTGTCCAGGTAATATACCATTTCATTCAATGTAAGCTAGATATATTCTACTATCAGTTGATTTGGGAGCCATTGGAGAGCTGTAGTTCCCCTGGACTCAAAGGGGTTTGACTACCGCAGGTTATAGGAAAGATATGGAATGCATCTCCCTCAGGCTGACAAATGCTTAAATATAAAAATGTTGGCTTCAAATCTTGAGATAATTTGAAAGTTACTTATATCTAAGGATGAGCAGAGTTTCTTCTGAACATTGTTTTCATGGGATGTTCCTTGTGAAATCCACGTCAACTGTTGCAAATAAAAATTAAAGATGCAAAAAATGTCCTACTGGCTGCCTTCTCCTTTAGAGAAACAACACAGTCCGAGGATAAGCTAGTTTGCCATTCAAATGCCTTTGAGAAATGACTACCTGATTAACATAGCTGTTTTAAGAGGAAAATGAATACTGCATGTCTAAGGTGCTTAAGTGATGAAGTGAGGTTTTCTAATGGTTGTGACTCTTCTTGTGCAGCCACAATTAAAAATGAACATCCTACAAAGTTTTCCAAACAGTGACGGTTGGCTGTGTATTTTTACTTGGCCGTAATCCATCTGGACATCAATAACATCCTTTCCAATTCTAAGAATTTAGAGGCATTATTAAACACTAATCCACACCCACCAGGCAAGCCAGAAGACGTGCTTTTCCCACAGAAATCTTGCACCACTGCAGAGGATTCTGGGTAGGTATAAGTAAATAAGGCCAACAGTGATCACCTTTTGCTTCTATATCCACTTTATACATGCTACCTGGAGGGGTAATCCATCACCTTTACCCCACCGCAACTTATGTTGTGTGTGCTTCATGTATTGCTCCAAGGCTGAAGCAGTAAGCCGGTATCCAACCTCATGGTGATGAGTCCCATAAAGGACCATACAGCTGTCCATGAGTGGTGATCTGGCTATTGTACCTCGGTCCCAAATTCTGTTTAATGGCTGTCTAGCACAGCAGACATTTGCTCCAAGGGGTCCATGTATAGGGCAAAAAGGTGATCATCGTTAACCTTATTTTCACATGCCTACCTAGAATCGGTTGCAGTGGTGGCAGCACTACCGGCATGTCTCTGGGCTTGTCTGGTGGTTGCAAATTAGTATTTATGCCTCTGCTGGCCCCTTAATTGTAACTGGAGGGGTCTTCTTTACCCACTGTGACTTATGCTGTGTATTCTAAGCATTGTCAGTGAATTTTCACATTAGCTGAGGATTTTCAGCTTACATACCTTTAGCAAACCTTTACTAGTTACTACATCTTACCCTCATCTGCCTACGTCTCAGTACAGTTTTGCACTAGTTTTGGTCAGTGACCAGTTAGTGTTCCCTTTGAAATCACGAACATGCGTGGGAGATCTTGTTAGACCTGTTGGAAATCATACAAGCCACTGCTCTTTTTAAACATCATTCATGACCAAAGGTCACCAAAATCCATCACTGCGGATTTCAAGACAGATTTTCTTGATTTAAGGTCACTGACTGTTCTGCAGTTTAGCCGAGTTGATATTATTGAGAATTAAGAATCCTTCCACAAATAGTTTTTCCAGCTAGTATCATTTTTTTTTTAACACATAGAGAGGGTGGTAGACAAGTGGGACAGCCTCCCAGTAGAAATGGTAGAAGCAGACATAAGACTATCCTAAGTTTAAGACAAGACCTTTACAGCAGAATTAACGGGCAGACAAGAGGGGCCGAATCAGTCTTCAAATTCTATTTTTCGATGCTTTTATATTACAGAAATTTTTCAGGGGAAAACATTAAAAAGGGAGGTTTAAAGATCTGAAAATGAAGAAGCATACAGTGTACATAAAAACCGGTTTGCTAAGAAAGGGAAGCTTTTGCGTACAAACTGCCAGCCTACTTAACTACAAAACAGATTTCAAGAAACGTTACCTAGCAGCAGTAATAAAAAAAAGTAGGTCACAAAATTGTCTTCGTGTTTGTGAGGGTTTTTTTTTTATGGAAAATACTCCGTAACAGTTACTGGAATAATTCAGTTTCTGACCTAAATTATTTTGTCATTAAAGAGATACTCCGGCCATCATATGCGTTTTAATGCTTGGGATAGTTGTGTCTTCTTTAATAACACTTTTTCCTCTTATAAATACACGGAGGGATACATTACAATCCCCCATGTACACTCGCACAGTTTGACTGCCCTCGGGCCTTGACTAGCAGATTCTGTTGCACATGCGCAGTATACTCACCCCTAGCCGACTCCAGCACTGGCTTGCATGAGATTTAAAGGGGGTCTCCCGCGCTTATGTGCATTCTTGATGGTGGGACTCTATGGCACAGCGGAGTGTCTTTTGAATGTATTTTTTATGGAAAAAGTAACTGTGAACAACATATTGTAAGCTTGTGAGCAGGGCTCTCTCTCCACCTAATGTATCGGATGTCTTAGTCTGTCAATTCCAGTCTTGTCATACCCCTGGAATATATTGTAAGAAGCACAGAAAATATATATACGTGCCGGCAGACGCATAGATCTACTGGCTCCTAGCTAAGCTGCAAGGCATAACAGGACTAATTAAGGAAAAATGGGCAGACTAGATGGCCCGACTGATTCTTATCTCAGGTCAAATTCTGTGTTTCTATTGGACACCCCCTCATGAGGTAAGGCTGGTGCAGGGACATCTTAAGACACTCACAACCCACCTGGTAGGTTATAACACCACACATATCTTATGTCAATGAAAAACAAATGGTTTTAAGATAGAAAACATAGAAAGCTACAATTAGATTTACATGATTATCTAGCCCTTTCTGTCTTTTTATAACGAGGTCTGCAGCTGCAATTTCCATAAAATAGATGCTTCCAACATGAAGCACATATAGCTGTTTTTGTATAAATATTCATGTCTTCGTTTGACTCTTGCTCTGGCTTCAGACCTGGGACTGCTGAACATCATGTTCTGATGCTGTCGGGATTGAACAAGAAACCTTGTTATTTCTTGGGTTTGATTGTGTTTAGCCAGCAGGCGGGTTTGTCGTCATGTCTTGTCTTTTTATTTTTACCTTGCCTTGCATCTCAACGAGTTGAATTGTGTATAGTGTTTCACACTAGGAACAGCCTTTTATAAGGTTACCCGTTACCAATATTTGGTAAAGATGATACCTTTATTGGCTAACTGACGTTGAATGGATTGCCTTCAAGCCTTCAAGACTATCTAGGTCTCTTCTTCAGACATAATATTCATCACCTGTCACCTCTGTTCACATGATCAGGGGTAGCATGGGGTACCTCAGATCTCTAGCAATAAAAAATAAAGTTTTCTACAAGCTTGATTTGGATTTCCTACCCAACATGCCTTTGAGTACACTTTCTTTTACCATTGATACCTGGCTGCTACCTTATGTTTATTCTGATCCTGTTACCTGAACTGTATTTAAGCTCTTCTGAAACACTTGATCCCTGCCCAGAGTCATGTGCCCAAACCTGCTCCTCCATCAGGACTCCATGCAAATATATTACCCAGCAGTATAGCCGATGCCTGCAGTGACTGAAAATGGGAACCAGAAAGTGAGCAGCAAAATTAGATTAGTGTTAGATCTCCTTCCAGCAGGTGGGCTGCTTGGTTTCTGCTAGCCATAGTGACTTGGGGGTCCATTCACAGCTGCACCTCCAGCCACACTGGATGAAACACCTATCTTGTTTTCATATCCTTTTATATGAGCTTTTTATTATATTGGAAACTCAGTGTATAACTTGACTTTGTAAGGTTCTCAGAAGCTTCTTGGAACGACTTATGAAAATGTCTTATATATTCTTTTTTACTGTCTACTTGTGAATACATATTTCAAAGGGTCACAAAGTATGTTGGTTACAAGATACTGGAATCTACCCTTGCCAGGCGGTGCAGAAGTCACAAAGGTTATCCTATGCCACCAAAAACCAAAGAAGCAGTTCTTTTTTTATATAGAATTATATTTTTTAACTTCTGTTTTTAGTTAAAATTATATATATATATATAACATATCAAAGCAGATGTTCAAGAAGTAAGTAATGTGATTGTAGGGTCTTACGTCAATTTATGATTGACTGTTGGTGCTCCGCTAGGAGACAATACAGACTTACAAACGTTTGAGAGTCAATGTCTCAGGTATACTCTTTCCTTACTATTCACTTTAAACAAGTTATGTCTGTATATACTGGGTTAACCTGTTGATGTCTGTGTTCTGTGCAGCATTACAGCATGCCTTTTCTATGACTAGTATGTTCCATCTCTAAATAAACTCAATCAATCTGTCTATAAGTAAAAGTGTATTTTAAATGTTTAATTTAATTAAAATGTATCTTATTTAAAAAAATATATAGTTTCTCATTAGTCTATAAAGTTAGGACTTTGTAAACTCGTTTGACCTTCTCAACTGTTGTTTCTGTCAAATTGGTATGTTATATACTACTTATTATATCCTTTCTACCCTTTGTACAGCGCTATGGAATATGACGGTGCTATATAAGACAATAAATAATAATAATTTGAGTTTTGTCCATGTTTGCTTATATGGTTAGTTGTCACAAATAAACAAATGGAGTATCCAGCTCAACGTACAAGCATTTTGTTGGGTGCGTGAAACTGGGCCTCTGGGTATTTTCAAGGCCAATTTGAAATGCAATTTTACCATGAAACTGTTAAAAGATGTTTTTGGTTGAAATACTGTCAATTGACTTATTCTGGGATTATTGTATCCACTAAAGAAATAACCGGAATTGTTCTCATGACACAAATGAAAGTTGTCTTATGGACAATGTCTAGCAAGTTCCCTTCATGCAGTGATTTGGTGCCAATGTTAGATCTGAATCCCAGCCTCGTATTGTGCAACTCCGTGGGATATGATGGCGCTATATACACCAATAAATAATAATAGCTTCTATGATAATCTGAGGGTTTTAAAGGGGCTGTCCCACCTATGATACGACATAAAATATCGCCGAATAAGTGCGGCATCATGTAAAGAGAAGTAGAAGACCTCTATTTGTGATTTTACTTTTCTCCTCAATGTTCCCTTTCATTAAAAAACTTAATTAAAAGATTTATTGAAATGGCAGAGGTCCATCATTCTTTCTAATCCCTCATCTATGTATCACATCACAGCCGTCTGACCTCCATCCACACTATTTAAACTGGAAGACCTTGTAAATATGAGCCATGCTGATTGTAATACATATAAAATATAGACGATTTCCATCATTTACCTTAAATTTGAATCTTCTGACCTTTTGATCATTCAATTAAATCAATATCCTGAGAACGTACATTGACTACATAATTTTTGCTTTCTCTGGTACGCTGCTGACCTTTGAAAATGAGCTACAGGAACACGATCTGCTGGTCATAATTTACTCTTTCTGTTAATTTTCAAGTCATTTCACAAGATTTGCTATAGGTCTGCAAGTAATTACATGCGTGAAAAGGTATATTATAAAACTTTCACACACGCAGGTGGCAAAAAAACCCTACAATTTTATACCTAATCTCACAGTATACAACTAGCTGATTTATTATGCATATTTTAATAATGTAAAGGGACATAGGAACAGTGATATTTCAAATATACTAGAACATTTCTTATTATACTAGTGCCTACAAAGAATTCAGTTACATGGACGGCCATATCAGGTTTCTTCTTTTTCATGAATGTTCCTTTGTAATGACTGTTGAGTTTCCTAAGGGTCCCTGTATCGTGTAGAACACCAAAACATCTGCTCATTCCATTGATTTGCCCAATAATCTGCTAGACAGGACATCATAGACAGATTACTACTGTGTGCAAGCCTGAACCAGTGCCAGGAGAACCTATTGACAATGCTTGTTAAAGGGACACTCCAGCCACCATAATGCATATGATAGCTACATGGCTCCTTTTAATGTTCAGGTTGTTCCTTTTGCAAATGCATGAGGGGATTTCGCACAATACCCCATATGGATTTACCCCTTTCCCCAGCGATGTACCTTACCGGTGATTGGCTGGTTGTTATACAGACATATACATACATACACTGCCCTTACACACACACACACACATATAAATATATACACATACTAACATACGCCTGTCCATACATACACATTTATACACTGCCCTCAGGCAGGGGCCTTTACACACACACACACACACATATATATATATATATATATATATATACACACCAGCTTTCAAACACACAAATACCTACACTGCTCTTACACACACCTGACCATACACATACACTGACCATCTCACACCAACATACATACATACACTGCACTCACACCCCTTTCTCCCCATCTCTTACCTTTCTTATCTTCTTTCTTCCATCCAGTTGTGGGAGCGTGAGGTCTGTCATTTCAGACCTCTGCTTTACTGCTCCCTCATCACTACGCGCCGGCAATTGATGCCGAGCGCCGGGACATGACGCCATCCCCGCGCATCAATAGCACGCGCGTAGTGATTAGGGAGCACGGAAGCCGAGGTCTGAAGTGCCAGACCTCGAGCTCCCTAATGCTGGGCTAGTTAGAGGGAGGTCGTGATCTCCCCAACCAGCCCTGGGGAGATGACGATCTTGCACCTACCTCGGCGCGGCCCTGAAGACTGGCCCAGGGGAGGCGGCTTCTTCGCTCGCCCCTCCCCTAGAGATTCGTGGCATCGTGGGGAATCTCTGGCTCGGTAAGTTTTAGTACCCGGAGTGTAAGACGACCCCCGACTTTTGAGAAGATTTTCTCGGTTTAAAAAGTCGTCTTGTACGCCGGAATATAGTTGAGTGCTCTTTTGCTTTGCTATTTCTTATTCTTTATTAATAATTTAATTTATAGAAAACTGAAATCATTTGTGATGTTTGCCACATACAGGATATAGTAATTACAGTCAGAGACATTCGGTTTTGTTTCTTTTGCAATATATGAAGTCTTTATATGCTCCCAATGCTTGGCGATGATTTAGCAGTAATCGGTACAGTGCATATTGTCAGCATTGGAGCCTGCTTGGGTAGAGTGTTGGCACATGTAAAAGAGGAGAGGCTCTGGCACAAAACGTGTTTTTCATAAAAACGTGAAGCAGTGTTTCAGTTTTATATATATATATATATATATATATATATATATACATACATACATACATACATAAACTATGCTTTAGGATTACAAGACTTTTCCGGACAGTATGTGATTAGTTTATGGTAATATCTGGTAGACTTGTGTATTCGGATTCATACAAACTTTAATTGTAATGAAATTTTATTCGTTTGTATGAATGTCTGAATACAAGAAAAGATCCTCAACGAAACAAATGAAAACAAAAGCGAAAGCTAGTAATTTCCATTGAAATTTTGGTATTTTTTTTTCCTCACACACTCTCATGCTGTCTTACGCTGTCTCACACACTCCCACACACACTCAACAGCCACTTCAGTTATTCCACTTCTTGTTCTTTTCCACTTCTTGTTCAGCTTTGCTAATTGTTCTTCTCTTTCTAATTCTCCTGGCTCTTCGCTGCTCCCGGCTCTCCCCTACATCGGGGAGAAGGTGGGTGCCAGTTCATTCTGGGGAGACCTGGGAACAGCAAAGAGCTGGGAGAAGAAGAAAGAGAAAAAACAAGAAACAGAGAAGAACAATAAGAGGAGCTGCCCAGAAGGAGACTGAGAAGTGGAGACAGGGAAGCTGTTGTTGGATAAGGTTGGGAGTCATTGAGAGAGAGTGTGAGCGTGTAAGAAAGAGTGAGAAAGTGTGAGGGAGTCTGTGAGAAATTGAATAAGAGTGAGTGACAAGGAATTTCATTTCCAAATCAAAAAATCCCTCAGAAGTTTGTCTGATCCGAAGCAAAATTCATAGTCCAAAAACAAAATGAAAATCCGAATCATTTTTTGGTCCATGCGCACAAGTCTAATATCTGACATAAATTGATGTCATATTTTAAACCCACAGAGAATCCTAGTTAGTACCTGTCTGGTAGATAGAGATGCCTGTTGACTTGGTCAAAGAGCTAGGGAGTAGAGCCCTGCGCGGGACTGCTTTTTGAATCCCGCTCCCGCCCTTTCCCGCTGTTTTGAATCCCGCTCCCGCAATGTGGGTGTTACGCTCCCACCACATTTGTGGCCAATCCCGCCCGCCTCCTTACCTGATTTCCCGCACAGTCCCGCAAGGCTGCCCTCGAGTTGTTCCCTCACAGCGTCTCTTCTCTTGCTCCGCCCAGGAACAAGGCGGAGTCACATGAAGTGACGTCACATCACGTGACTCCACCTTGTTCATGGGCGGAGCAAGATAGGAGACACTGTAATGGAGCAGCGAGAAGGCATCCTTGCGGGACTGCGCGGGATTACCGGGACCCGCAGGTACAGTGCCTGACCGCCCGCTCCCGCCCGCAGCCCCAGAAAAACCGCCCGCAAGTTTTTTGGGACCCGCCTCCCAATGCAGTCCTCTACTAGGGAGTCTTCAGCTATAAATAAAATAATAAAGAAAATGTACCTGCCCCTTCATTTAAAAGGTAAGCAGTAGAATAGTTAACCGCGCACCCATTTTCGATATCCTGTTATTTTTCCAGTAAGCTTTAAATTATAGGCTGAGGTATGACATAGGTTATTTTAGGTAATTATAGGCTAAAGAATCAAATAGGACATGCTGCATTCTAAATGATGAAAAGCAACGAAAGACAATGAAATGTCACATTAAAATAAAAATGTACTTTTTAGGGTAATGTTTACCTGGGCTCCAACTATAAGGTATGTCACATAATGGCGTATTCATCTATTTAGTGGAGTTTCGCCCAAGGCCCAGCTGGGAAGCATCATCTCACCCAAAATAAATGACATCCTGTTGGCAGTGCACATTGCTGGAGGTAGACAGGATGCGTGCTCGTTGAAAACGGTTCTCCTTAAATAGCAGCTTCGTGGCGTGGAATATTTTGCTATGATATAACTTCCTGGCACTCTGTTTAATGCCATGAAGGAGCAAGCCAGAGGAGCAAAGATCTCAGTTCTCTTGCTTTTTCATTCTGCTGACAGTGCCATCTTAGGCTAAACTCAATATACCACTGAGCTAACATAAAATTGTTCTGCTCTGGAGTCGTGTCTCCTATACCATCCTATATAATACATAGATGCCTCTTAAAGGTACAGTCTACTGCTCCAAACAGCATCACTAACAGTGACTGTGTCTGAGTATTAAGGTTCTTAGTAAGTAGTGATATACTGTATAATATATATATATATATATATATATATATATATATATATATATATATATATATATATATATAGTGAAAGAGAAGCAGCCAGTGCCCTGGAGTTTGAAAGGGAGTTTGAAAGGGAGCCCTATACATGTATAGGGAAGCAGCCAGTGCCCTGGAGTTTGCTGGCAGTGGGGAAAAAAGAGCAAGTCTATACAATACTTTTTAGGTAGCATAAATCTCTCAGACACCAAGTTCTGGGAGAGAAGTTTTGACTTTTACGTTTCATTAACAGACCAGCGTCATAAAATGGGATCTAAGGAATTAGTCCCAGTACAGAAAAATCCTCGTCCCTGCCGTTCCATTTTTATGAGTGCCTGATATACTCTTATTGCGTCACAGAACACATCTTTATCATCAATATCTCAGAGGGCATTAGAAGGACACACTATTGTGTTTTGGGGCATAATTAAGTGTATGCTCTTCGGCAACCCATTTTATATGTCTTCATAAAGGTTTGATAGCCTTTTTGTGTACCTGAGTAATTCCTTTAGTGTAAGAACATTTTGTTTAACCTATTTTAAAATTCCTTTCCTGAAGTTTTAACATTTTGGTTTTGCTACGGGAAACATCCTACCAAACATTCTGAGAACCCCAAACGGGAACAAGAGAGTAGAAATGAGTAACACAGATTTTAGTCCAATGCGGGGTAGTCTGTTCTAAGCAAAAGCACTTGGGAGGTATGTGCCAAATGAGATGTCTGATAATACATGGCCCACTTTCCTGTCCTTACATTGCTTTACTTTCATGTATTATAAATGAGTCCCTATTTGATATGCTCTTTCATTTTGATGTCAGTGAAGCTGAACACTGCTTGGAAAATAATAATTTTTTGCTGCGGCTCCTCATGAGATATATACATTCTATTATGCTGGTAATCGTGGTGTGCTGGTCTTGAGGAACAAGGAGACAGGCAAGCTGTTAACATGGGTGGGAAAGGAGAGTAAAGATGGAGGCATAAGCACAAAAGATGGGCCTGCTGGGCCAAGGCTGTTCTATGTAGATAAGCCAAGCAAAACGGAAGGTTAGAGACCTAGTAATCCTCCCAACATTTTGTTATAAAATAACCTTTACAAGTATATTAGGTTTACCTCCTCCTTTTCCCCGTTTTATTATTATTTTTTACATTTATGTTCAGTTTCATGGGTTTATACATTAGCACAGCCATCCACATTGCTATATTTTAATGTAGGAATTCATCCTCATGGGCCTATTGAACAAATGCCAAAATGAAACATTCATCCATTTTAGTGGCGCCCTTTATTGAGGATGCATCATTTCTTTCTAGAAGTGTTTACTAGATTAAGAAAACAAAAGCAACATTTATTCATTTCTGTGGCACACAATAGTCTTATTTTGTGCACAAAAATTCAGTTGAATCCAATTGTTTCTTTGTTCTAACAGTTTGTTTTCCCACTATCACATTTATGTTGATATTTTTCTTGGACAAATCAGTTGAATCATAGATTATACTAAACAGTTAAGTGGCATATTTTAGGCCAGAATATAGTCCTCTCTAGTTTCCTTTTGTGTCGCAATTCTATAAAATTCGAGCACCAGGGTATGATGTCATATCCCGACGCCCAATAGAAAGGACAGAGGTGATAAGGTGGCGGTAGCTTACATCTAGAAGTATGATTCTAGAATACTTGATAGAGACTAATTATGACACTAGTCTATTCAGTAATTGACATTTCAGAAAATAAAAATACCCTGCATATTTTATTATTTTGTTAGTGTTGTTACTTTGGGATTAATATAATTTGTATAAGAAATGAGATACTCTACAAAGTAACTCAAAATGTAACAAATGTTTTTTGATGGGACGTGCACTACAATACAACAAAAAAAAAAACACTTAAGAAAACATATGACTTCTTCTTTTTAAATGAAAACCCATGTTCTTTTGCCACCTGTGAATATTTAACATGCTTTTGAATGCGGACCCAGATTACATGACCCAAGTGATTCCATGTCAAATCTACACTCTACTGATTCTAACAATAAATCTTTTCTTAGACAGAAATAAAATACTCTACTGTCAGTGATGGATCTGTTTATCGTCTTAGAAAAAGCACAGACTGGTTTTAATATGTTGGCAACGGCCTGTTTTGTCTCATTTTAGTCATCCCTTAGGCATTTCCAACAACAATTAGAAACTAATTTTAAAATAACACAGGATGTATCTGTTGTACAGTTTATGCTTTGTATAGTTTATGTAAATAACTATAATTTAAAAACTGGTAGATTATTTTATTGGTATATTTGTGCTATTCTGTAACCGTGTTGCAGGGGTCTTTACTTTGATATTTTATTTAAAGTGTTGTTTGCCGACTTGGAACTTCCATCATTAACTTAAGATCATATGGCATTGTCCCAAATATTACATTTTACCCCTTAGGAGCGTGACATGATGAGTAAGGAGTTAGTACTTGCCAATATCTGCCAGTAAGTGAGGTAAAATAGCCATTTTAAGTGAAATATTTATGAAACAAAAAGACAGGGAGTTTAAATAAAGGCATTCAGTTATATTAAGTGGATACCCCAGCCACTTCACGCACTTTAATGCATATGATAGCTGTGTGGTTCCTTTACATTTTTATGGTGTCCCACTTGCAAATGGACTTTCTGCAGAATCCCCCAATATGCATTTGCTCTGCATCCCAGCTATTATCCATGCATGATAGGCCGAAAACATCTTAGTGCATGTGATATACTTATCTCCAGCCGGCTCCAGCACTGGTTTGCAGGCAGGGGTCTGTTCAAACCCCAATACGAGTGAAAAGCACTCCCATTGATTTTAAAGGGAGTCCTTCCTGCAACTGATTGGCTGCTTCAAGCAAGAATCATCAGTCCACAGAAGAGGACGGCAGCTGCAGGAGTGCTTAATACTATTTAGGTCCTCAGCTAAGTTAAAGATTGGCTGTTTTAAAGGATAGCTAAGTGGGACCAGTCTTCTTATTAAAGTAGGAAAATACTGGAAATGGGTGGATTCTTAGATTCTGAATCATTCTAAAGTCACTCAGATGCCAGGTAGATCCTGGGAGCTTGACGAAAAGCATATAAGACAGTACAGGGAGGTGTGTAACAGAAAACATCGGTAAAGTGGATTATTTGGCACATCAGGGCTGATATTAAAGAAAGAAATTTCTAGTGTTGTGCTTTCGCATTATAAAAACATGGATGTTTATATCATAAGTGGAACTGTCACTTGTATCACATATTACAGTACACTAGATAAATGTCTTTTACTGTTGTTTATTGAATTAAATAACCAATATTTTTCTTTAAATATTAGATGTATACCATAGGAACACTCTTCCTATTGTTATGTTGCTGATCATTGTTGATTGGTCCATGCAGCCTTTGTAATGGTGAATGAGAAAAATGGAAAGACAGGAATTTTGTTAGATACTGTTAGCTCTGCCACATGCAGCCACAGACCTCAGTGTCAACACGGTGAACATTTAACATGAATATTACAATGAGAAACAAAAATAATTATATTCTTTATTAGTTTTATAAGCGTAAAGATAGCAAAGACCACCGCAGAGCAACAACCTCAACGATGGACAACAAGACATAAAACAACATTATACATTCATTCCATTACCAATAACAGAAAAAAAAAACAAAAACAAACCCCAGTAAATTGGTGTTTTCTATGGTCATGATTATCCACTTATGTTCACCTTACATACTGTATTACATAAATATAAATACATACTGAGAGAGCAGGAGCTGGGGGAGGAGAGATAAATGTCTTGTTGATGGAACCAAGGTAACGGGGTATGGTCTTATCCGTTATTAGAGGTTAGTCTATTAATTTTTTGTAGGCATAAATCCCAGATACGAATTTTTTTTGTGGATACATAACTAATTCGAGAAACCTCCCTTTCCATCGTAATTTGGTAAGTAAGCTGTTTCTCGAGATGGGACCAAATAAAGTGTCTGCCTTGTTTCCATTCTCTGGCAATACATCTCTTGGCTGCTAAACATGTATGTAGCGGTAGATTGACCTGGGTCTGAGACATCGAGGGCCAGCCTTGATGTCGTATAAGAGAAGATGGTGAATTTGGGATGCATATTTGATCAACTCTTTTCAAAAAGACTAAAATATCTGTCCAAGACCACCATATGTGCAGATATGTCCCCTCTGCTTGACCACAGCGCCAACAAATGTTTGAACAAGTTGGAAACATACGTGCGATTCTAGAGGGGACCATATACCATTTATTGATAACCTTAAAGTGAGTCTCCAGCATTGAAAGGTGAACACTATAATTAAAGTGGAAGTATCACTGTAACAAATATTACAAAAAACATAAAAAATAGGTTTGAAATATATTTATCTCCCCTTATCATATAGCCTCATGGTCTAATGAACTAGTGCAATGGAGAATCATATGGGATTTCACTGTGAGTGCAAACAACTATTTAAAAGGTTTTGATCCATATGTTGCCAGCAAGTCTACAAACATTAATGTTGTCTAATACACTAAACACCTTTCCAAATCATTAAATACCCCTACTTATATGACAGATATTAGGCAGTTGAGCATAATTTATGAAGAGTAAATGTTGGGGGTTGTCACTAACCCGTAGTAAAATATTTCAAACCCTGACGTAGCAATGCATTATACAGGGCCAATGCATCTTTACTTGCAGGAACGTCTCACTGGGGCTGGCCCTTTATAATGCACGGTGAACTGAGTTGAGATATTCATCTTGAATGCAAAGCCTGGGGTTGGTGTATAGAACAGAGGAGTCCACATTTTGGAGTTTATAAAGGTCCGAGTTATGATGAGTTGGATGAAATGGAGCAGCTGTTCATTAAAGACAACTCAAATGTATTTCAAGACAGATTGTCTGACGTAATAATTATACTCCCAAACAGACTGGGTATAATGCTTTTCTTATCAAAGTAGGATTTCCAAATCACTACAATTATGAAATAACAGAGGAAGAACATAAAGTGCAGCATGACAATTTACTAGATAAAGGTAAAAACACATAAGGCACAATCGTCACGCGGAAAAAAAAGAGTTCCACCACCACAGCATAACTGGCAATAGCAGTCCTGCTAGGAGGATACAGAAACATCCTGATTTGTGAACAGACAAAGGGGAAATGTTTTTATCGAGTATGAAATACAGTGCTATATACAGCAATGTAGTTTAGCATTGACAAAAACTGTTTTAATCTACTTTTGTTTAAACAAACGTCCTTTATTAGTAGACCTGGAGGCTCCCTCTTAAGCAAATAAACTTTTTTTTTAATAAAAAGTTAGATGCAATGGAAACCCTTGCATTAGTGCTTCTGATAGCTGGCCCACTGATCTTTCTAGGTTTACATTTGAATGGTTAAAGATTTAAAACTAAATAAGTGTATGCATTTAGAAATCTTGAAGAAGGGGTGAAAATTTCAGTGCAAACATTAACAGGTTCCTCTATATATACCGTATTTGCTCGATTATAAGACAATGTTTTATAATGCTCTGAAAAATACCCCTCGTCTTATAATCGGGGTCGTCTTCTAATCAGACCTCAAATGAGATCTGACTATTAGACTAAGATCCAGATCCCCCGCATCGCTGCATGGGACCTGGATCCTCCTGTGCGGTAACCTCAGCTGCTGCCGGCGTCTATCACCGAGCGCCGGCGAAAGTGCCGGCGAAAGTGCCGGCAGCAGCTGAGGTTGCATACGCGCGTACCTTCCTGCTCCCGGGATAGCCCGCCCACTGCGGGGAAGCAGAGCCGGTTGTGGAGATTGCTGCAGGACCGGGACCCAGCGGCACTGTGCCAGACCAAAGCAGATCCGGTAGACCGCTTCAATTTTCGGGAGGAGGCGGGCCATAACCTGGGGCAGAGTGGCATATAGGAGGGTATAAGGCATGCCTGGGGGCAGATGTGCATAACTGGCGGCAGATGAGCATAACGGGGGGAAGGTTGGTAAATACCGTATTTGCTCGATTATAAGACGACCCCGATTATAAGACGACCCCCCAAAATCAAAATATTAATTTAGGAAAAAAACAAAAAGCCTGAATATAAGACGACCCTATAGGAAAAAAGTTTTACCAGTAAATATTAATTCATGTAAATTATTTTTTCATGTTTAATAAAAGCTATGATTGAGAAAAATATATTTTTTAAATTTCCTTTTATTTGCCAACCTGCCCCCCCCCAGTTATGCCACTCTGCCCCCAGAAATGCTTTATACCCCCCTATTTGCCACTCTGCCCCATGATATGCCTTATACCCCTATATGCCACTCTGGCATATAGGGGGTTAAAAGGCATATCATGGGGCTGAGTGGCATATAGGGGGTTAAAATGCATTTCTGGAGGTATATAGGCATATCATGGGGCTGAGTGGCATATAGGGGGTTAAAATGCATTTCTGGAGGTCCAGAAATGCATTTTAACCCCCTATATGCCACTCAGCCCCATGATATGCCTTTTAACCCAGCATGTACTGGCTGCCTTGGCTTGATAGGAGTGTGATTGCTGTTAGCAGTTTGATATAGATATATATATATATATATATATATATATATATATATATCTATATCAAACTGCTAACAGCAATCACACTCCTATCAAGCCAAGGCAGCCAGTACATGCTGGAACCTGGGGATGATAGTAGTGGGATTACAGCCTCCCTATGCCATGCTACAACCCCCACCCCCCTTACACATCCATGCTATCACACACAAACACATTTAAATACTCATTCATTCCATTAATCACACATACTTCACACATTAAACACACATTAATCACACATACTTACCCAAAAACCCTCCCCCACCCCCTTACCTGAACTGCAGATCTCTCACTCGAAGACTTCTGCAGGGGACCGGCTGTAGAGCAACTTCTCTGGCCCCGCCCCCAGAGGAGGGAGGGGGAGATAGAGCTCTGTGAGGACGCTGCAAGCTTCCTGTCCTCCTGCTTCTAACAGAAGAGACGCTGCTCGCGACCGGTAAGCAGCATGGCCCCAGCAGACATTTTTTGGGGGGTCTGAGAAGACGACCCCGATTATAAGACGAGGGGTATTTTTCAGAGCATTTGCTCTGGAAAAAACCTCGTCTTATAATCGAGCAAATACGGTAAAAGGAAATTAAAAACAAAAACAAAAAATAGACATGAATTATTATTTACTAGTAAAACTTTTTTCCTATAGGGTCGTCTTATAATCAGACTTTTTCTTTTTTTCCTAAATTAATATTCACATTTTGGGGGGTAGTCTTATAATCAGGGTCGTCTTATAATCAAGCAAATACAGTATATTACTTTTAGTTTAGCATTTATCCCCTTGACGACAATTGACATGCCAGGCACGTTATGGAAATGCATCCCCTTAATGACAGTTGACATGTCATGGGGGTTAAATGGGTTTAAAAAGTGATCAGATTGGTTTCTCCTCCCAAATGGTGTTTCTGTAATGCCTCAGTATTGAGGCATTCGGCAACCCCCAAAACTGCAGCAGGGGCCCTGTGTAATTGCCCCACAGAGCGACAATGTGCACCATATACGTGCACCTGCTTTAAAAGCTCCCTAAGCTAAAACGGTGTTGCTAAAATGCCTCGATATTGAGGCATTCAGCAACACTGAAAACCCATCCCAGGAAGCACTGTGGTAGTTTCGCAAGTCAATGTAGCCCAGTTTACTAATCACAATGTGATTAGTAAAACATATAAGAAATAAAAAAAGAAAAATAAGTAAAATAGTTAAAAAATATGGTAATATGTAAAAATAATTATCCTTTGATGTCACCATAAGGGTAACCATCCAGTTCCAATAAAATGTTAAAAAAGTCCAATAATAATAATAATAATAATGTATTTTTTTATGAGCAAGTCCTAAAGTTAGAGCTATATCTTACCAAAAATCCTGGCATGGAAATAATTAAAATGCTAGCATTGGAAATACCCATGGTGCAAATTGAATTGGCTGGTTCAAAGATGTCCCCAATTAGGACATGGGCACAGATTGCCCAGATGTCAAAATTCCCAAGAAAGGTAGTCTTTTAGAAAATTACAGCTAAGCAGCAACACCGCAAAAATGTGAAAGTGGCCATTGTACAAACAGGCATTGTACAAAAAATAGCTCTGCCCTTAAGGTGCTAATGTATGTAGATGTTATTTCTATTTATGTTTTTTCTTATGACCAAGTGGTCCAAAGTGGTGAAATGGTCCTTTGGTCCAAAATCATCTTTAAATGCTCCCTAGACATAAAAATGTTTGATAACTGCTATCCAGATAATCAGTATTATCAATTTATACTGTTGCCTTGCAACTATTTTTATATAGACTTTTTGGCAGCATCATGCTTTTATTAATGGTGGGTAGATACCACTTGATGCCAAGATTGATCTTAATTATAAGAGGTGAAGACTGTTACAGGTTGCACTGTTGCTGATGAAAATACAGTTACCATGCAATCAATGTTAATGCTACATCAGCTCATCAGTAACTGCAATTATGGTGAGAATTCCTCAGAGAGAGCTAATTATGCTTGTTGCTTTATCATCTTACTTAGTGCACAAAATACTAAAGCACTGGAGTCTTAGAAATGCTGTTAATGGATTGTGGAATTGTGACTTGTAGTCTCTCTGTATTCTGCTTTTTTAGAGTGTTATGTTCATTTCAGAACATTGCACAGTCTCTGTTAGTGGTTACGTTTTCCTTTATTTTAGCTGTTAGACATGTCAGTATTTTTATTTAAATATATTGCTGATATATGCACACACACACTCTCACTGGCCACTTTACTAGGTATACCTGTTAAATTGCTTGCTAACACAAATAGCTAATCAGCCAATCACAATGCAGCAACTCAATGCATTTAAGCATGTAGAGGTGGTCAAGACAACTTGCTGAAGTTCAAACCAAGCATTTAGAAACCGCTGATCTACTGGGATTTTCACGCACAACCATCTCTAGGGTTTACAGAGAATGGTCTTGAACATGACAATGAGTTCACTGTACTCCAATGTCCTCCACAGTCACCAGATCTCAATCCAATGGAGCACCTTTGGGATGTGGTGGAACGGGAGATTGGCATCATGGATGTGCAGCCGACAATGTATCAATAATACGTTACCTTTACAACAACTTTTTTTATTTTATTTATTGATAAGAAAAAAAGAGCACTCTAATGCGTTCCCTACTCTTGAGTATAGGACCTTCGGGTTGCTGGATTCATTCATTTACCCATCCTAAATCTCGAATTTTGCATTGTAAAATCTTACTGACATTTTAGCATGTTAATTCCTGTATTAAATATTAATATAAGTGATTGTGTAGCTGCTCAAATGCATGCATGTGTTAAGCGTGCGCATCTCAAAATCATAGAACAGCATTCCACATCCTAACCACGCAATAAAAATGTCTAATTGGTGTTAATTCATGTTGTTCCCACAACAGAAGCTCATTGCAGCTATTGTTCTACAACCAGCCGTGTAAGTACCTTATGTTTGCCCATAATATAGTAGTTGATTTCCAATAAAATTTTAAAATATTGGGATTTGGGATAGAACTGAAATACGAAAGTTAATATATGATGGTATTAGAAGTCATCCCTATAGAATGTGTTGTAATAAATACGTTTATATTAGTGTCCCTGTCGGTACCATTGGCACAGAAGCCTGCTAGACAGTCTAGATTGCCAACTTGACATAATTATTAAAACAGGTCATTGAAGTTTGGGGCGCTTTTTAATTAAATTAATGAATATTAATAAAAATGACACAATGGACCATTTAAGGTCATGATAAATATCCCTTACATGAATGATCTGTAGGATACCGAATGTTTAATGTCAGGCTTAGCAACTGACTGCCCTCACTGACCCACTTATTAACAAGATCCTTCAGCTTAAAGGATTTAGAAAAATAACACATAGGAGGAGATGCTACATCCTTTACAGTGCAGTCAGGGTACATCAGTCTAGTAGTAAGTAAAATAGTATCTTTTAAAGACTGTGTGACCACAAAATAAAGGCATATACTGAACAAAAGGTCATAATTTAAAACTAGAGGGTCAGGGGTTTTGGAGTAATGTAGGAAAAGTTTACTTTACAGAGTGTAAAGTTTACTTTACCATATCCTCCAGGCAGAAGTGGTAGAGGCCAATACAGTTAGGGAATTTAAACGTGCATGGGATAGGCATAAAGCTATCTTGAATCTAAGACAAGACCATGAAAAATGTGCAGACTAGATGGCCTGATTGGTTCTTATCTGTCTTTAAGGTCTAGGTTACTGATTTTGATAAATATACCGGTAATACATAATTGCATCCCAAAAAACTCTGCTCTTTGGATATGTCTACTCTGCTTTATGGATAACCTACATGTGAAATGAGGCAAGATTATGTAAGTTAAGGCAGGCAATAAATTATTTAAAGAACCATTAATGTTGCATGTGATTTTGCTAACACTGGCAAATGTGTCTGTGTAATGCATTTATAACATTCTTATGATAAATTGCCTTAAAGGTATGTCACACCTCCTACTCACCATGTGCTTGCGTTAAAGTAAATGTTGTGTTGAAGCAGATACTTTACTGCAGAATAAAAATCCCACCTTCTTTTTTTAAAGATTCTATTTAAATGAATGTTTGTGGCTTCTGGTAGCAAGTTGCTTGGGAAACAGGAGTCAGTACATGCACATGACAACTCCAGCTTCGTAGATGTATTTTTATATACGAACGCTTCAAATTTATAGCTGACTTTGCAGTCTTTACTTTCGGAGTGGAGTCACGCTCCTTTAGACTTCTGCATGGTACCACGCAATATTAGTGAAGGAGTTTTTAATCATGCAACTATTACCATTGCCACAGGTGGAATGCACCTAATCTCATTGGCATCCGTCCAACCACTTCAGTCTTCATTTGTTCACAATGTGACCTCATTAAGAGTTAAATCATTTAATCTACAATCACTTTTTTGGCTTTTTACATTTGTTTTCTTTTGACTTGTAAGGCTGTAGAACCAGGTAATACACTCATACCCACCAAACATTTTGAGCTCCTAGGGCCACCAGTAGAGGCAGGAGGGACATGTTGATTTGGAACCAGTGCCTGGGAGGGGGGCCCAGCATATTCGTGTACAAGCTTCACTACTGGCTGACACACTTTAGCTTTCTAAAAATATTTATCATTGTGCATGCTTTCTTAGGAACACATGTTGTGTAGGTCAGTGGTTATAGTTTGCTGCCCACTTTTTGTCCAGGTGTTCAGTACCTTCATGTGTCTTCTCTTCCATCCTGGCCTGTCCAGGTGTTGCTAAGCACTCATTCATAGTAGTATATTAGTCATAACCCCCGTGCCTTGAGTCCTTAAAAGAAGCTTAGTGGCAGCAAAGATCTCCCGAGAAGTCAGGTCGCAATCACCCTTGCAGGGAGCCATTGGAGGACTGTGGATTATAATAGGAACCACCAATATAGTTGGAGTGATTTAAATGGTAGCAGAGAGCGACAATTTTTGATGCAATAAGACACTGCGCAAGATGTTAGCATCATCCAGTCTTATATGAAGAATACATCGAATAACAGATTAAATGTGGATCTATATGTCCGTTTATAACTTAACATTATTTACTATTACTGATGTTGTTATTCTACTAAGACATGCAAGTAACCTTAAAAAATGTTCTATGTATATAAAATAAATAGACCAATTTGAGGAAACAGCTTGTCATCATTATGAATTCTCATGGGGTAGAAACACAGGCGCATCTTGAAATGTGTTCCGAGCATCTGTGTGCATAGCCATACACTGAACATTCAGAAGAGAAACACGCCGGCCATATGGTCACAAAGTGGCTTGTCTTTTGCTGATTAAATATGACAGAAGCAAACATCTCAATTGGGGGAACCTGAATTAACTCTTTTTTTGGTGTCCCCTCATTACAGTTACGTCTTTATGCTGATTGGTTCTAGTCTGTTCTAGACTGTGAATACAAAGATATTTTTCAATTATAGTTCACTTTTGGATACTAATCAATATATAATTTTTATTCTGACTCACTTTGCCCCTCAGGAAAACATAAGAGCCTTCACAGATTGATTGATTCCACAGGCGTTTCTAATCCCCATTACATGTCTGCGTAATAGTTTTTTATAAGGCCTGGGAGTCGGGACTAGGCCCCTAGTGGAAAGTTATACAATGTGTTTAATGCCGGAATGATTATTTCCCTTTTCTGATGTCTACTATCAGGGACACATTGCTTCTGGCGGGATGGTGACTTCTGTAATCAGATGGCCTTGGTGCACTTTATTCAACAGTAGAATTCAAGCTATTAACCAACAGTAGCTGACTATTTTCCAGAGGATAAGAATCACTATGATTCTGTATTTTCAAGCTAATGAAATCAACTTTATGTTTTTATTTGTGAATATTTCCATTGTTTCAAGCATAACAGAAGATTGTGCATCTCTGCCAGAAGTTACAGCATCCAGAACACGATTTTATCTGTAGATTCATAAGACAGACAATCCAGCCCAGCCTAGCTTGTTACCTCATACAGAAAGCGATGTAAAATAACTGATACATCTTTACCGATGTATCAACAAATGACAAAGCTGGGGGGAATAGAGTCTGTGCAGAGCCTGTGACCACTTAACATAATGATACAAAGATGCACATAAAAGGAACATAAACCATGAACACGAGTTATTTAAAGTTGATCTCTACTTACACTCACACTCACACTGACATACTTACACATACTAACATACTTACAAACAATAACACACTTACACACACAAACGTACTTACAGACAGTAAAAAAATTACACAAACTAACACACACAGTAACATGATCACACACACTAACACACACAGTAACATGATCACACACACTAACACACACAGTAGCATACTAACACACATTCTTTGTAACTCACCTTAGCTGCCTCAGGACAGCTCGTCTTCTGCCTGCTCCTTCATGGTCCTCACATGTTGCGTACATTTGTGCCTGGGCTGTTTACAGTACTGGGCAGGGGGCTCCCCGCAACGTGGGAGCCTTTGTTACAAAAAGTACAATGCTCCCATACAAAACCTTCGGTACCATGGAAGTGATTTCTTGTCAACATAACAATCTGGCACCCGGGATTCGCTGAGCCCTGCTCATCACCTTAGCCTTACTGATAAATAACGTAATGTGGACGAGGTATAGAATTGTACTGTGTTAGCCCTGGAAACAATTTGGTAACAAAGATACCTTTATTGGCTAACTAAATTAGATTGGATTCATATGCCTGAAGAAGAGCCCTGAGCAGCCCGAAAGCTTGCAATCTAATGCAATTCAGTTAGCTAACAACACTAACAAATTCACTCTTAATGTGGCAGAATGTGTAATTCAGGAATTTTAGATAACTAGCCCCATTGTATACATATAATGTAATTTTTAATAGATATATATTATCACTACTTTTCTTCTACTTCTACTTGTTCTTGTTGAGTATGAAAATGATTACGTATACTTTACAATTACAAAATGTTTCCTTTTAGAGAACTTTAGATTTCAGTCTTAATTTCCTTAAAATAATAATTAGGCATGGAGATTAAAATATCTCCAATCCCATGTCCCACTGCCACTTCCAAATTTTGCCTTCTGATTTGAAGTGACGCAGTGCAACATTGATTGCTTTGAAAAAGCTCAGACAATAATAAACTGGATTCATTGTATTTTATAGTACAACAACGTGGTGGGCTTGCTTACATAATAATTTATGTTTCATTTATTTCTTATGACCTTGGCTTGAGACATTTTCAGATAGACCAAGACAGACCAAGTTCTTCTGTGTGGATGTGGTCTACAGGCACACTACTCTTCTGGTGTGAATATAGCTTTTATCATGGATGTTTTTATTATTAAAGATACACACCAGTTTATATATCTTTGTATAAAAAGAACAAAACAATTGTATACAATGTGCAAATTCTAAGACACGCTTGCCATGCTGCACCTGGTATGACCAACCGTAGGACTTATGATGGAACTGTTAATACATTGGATACAACATAGAAACTACTGTATTTTTTTTATAAATAAATAAATGTAATGTATTTTTCAGGAGAGAAGTCCACTGTAAGTAGGATATTACATTTCTACCTGTCATTGCAAGTAATATGGTTACTGATTATACCAGAGCGGCTCAGGAGAGCACAGCTGTGGCGGGCTCCATAGTAACCTCTTAGCAATTTAGATGAGTCTGAGTCATGACAGTAGAATAAGCTCTTCATAGTGACTGTGTTTACTGCCTTCGGACAGAAAGAATAACACGTAGCACAGCTGAACTTGATTTTCTCTTTGTCATGGATGCTGATTATTATACTACCCAGTGCACAATGTTTAATTAGCATCTAGTGGTGTAGGAGTTGCTTGTTAAAAGGACCTTTACATGCCATGCCCTTTGAGTGGTTAGAATAAAGTACCAAAGGGCTTTGTGATCTCTCTGGTGAGCGAGCAAGCTATTAGGCTGACGTTGTAAAGTAACAAAACAAAGAAAAACAGCTGAATTACTTCAAATTACCCATCCTGTTCTGTGGATCTATCACTTTTGCCAAATCCTACATTCTTCTCCAAGTATTCTAAAGAAGCTAGGACCATTTGCAACAGGTGGCAGAGTTACGATATCTAATCAACTTCTATGATTCTTCCACAACCTCCTCACAAAGCCTGTGAAAATCACTGTTTTTGTGGGAACGATGGGATGAAACAATGTCCATGTAAAAGCAAACGGTCTTTAATAACGTCCTTGGACAGTATACAAATGAAACCAAACGGGACCAGGCTACGTGCTTGAAGAGTTTTGCACCTAAAGTGCTTATTCAAACCCTTATTCCGGAGTTTGAGCTGGTGTTTTTCTATATATTTTCAGCCTCAGCTCCCGGTTAGAGGTGATTATTTGCTCTCTGGCTTGAGCTAACCTGACTTACTGCTCTTTACAATAAAGGTTTATTGTTGCAGATAAAGCTTCAAAACTAGATATCAAAACTAATTGTTTCTCTCAACATTTGAAGTGACGGAGAAGGGAGATAGCTTTAGAATATGAAATTGATTCATCATAACCTTGCTACCTTCTATTATTGATATCAGCGTCAGTGAAGTAAACTACTTACTCATTTTCTCCAAAACAAGTGCAGCGGGTACTTTAAGCGTTTACCTGAGCTAGAAGTTGCAGTCCTGCTGCAGCAGCTGCCCTCCTCTTCCATGATCCGACTGTCCTTGGCAGGAAAGTGCTGCCGTTGAAATCAACAAGTGTGCTTTCCACACACATAGGGATCTGACCAGGCCCCCGCCTGCAGCCTTCCCTGTGCCACTGCTGCAGCCGATAAGAGATAAGTATATTAAGGCAAACACATCCCCTGTACGGCATTTAGCTGACGGGCAACAAAACAAACAACACAAAACTTTAAAGGGATCAAGCAACTATCATATGTGTTAAAGTGCATAGGATAGCTGGGATGGATTGGTTTCTGGTAATGAAAATGTTAAGAAACCTCATTTTAAATCAACTATGTTAATGAGTATGTTTATCTTTGACTTGCGTGTAGTGTATAATTTGACATGTGCTTGGGATCAGCACTTTATTTTTGCAGCAGCTGTTCTCGTAAAATGAAAATGCTCTAGGACAATCAGTAAAAAAAAAAAAATCCTAACACATGATTTCATGTTTGTCTGAAACGGAACTCAATCCATAGTAAAATGCTTAAATCCATTTGTGTATGTCGTGCTGACTAGGAATGGTGGTTCAACCCACCAGAGTCTGGTATCTCCAGGGATGTGTCCTCTACTTCAGGATTGGTAGCCTCACACACCCACAAATCCCACCATTGTTTCTTATTTGTGCGTCAGTAGTAGGCACACTAATCTAACAAACGTCCAAGATATTTTGATACCTACTCCCAATAAACAGTAGGTAGCATTCCATACTGACGTCTTTTTCTGTTTATCGAAGCTTGTTGCTTCTGTAGTGGTGTGCTGCGCCTGCAGATGAGAAGGGATATAGTTCCTGGGAACACTATTAGATCTAGGCATTCTTTTTTATTCTGTTTTCTATGATTAAATTATCTTGTGGAGGTTTGAAGGGATTTTTTTTTGTTGTAAAATGAGAAAAGACAAATATGAAGTAGGAGTTAAGATCACAGCCTATGTGACAAGTAAGACAATTCATAAAAGTACCTTAACTATGTCACATCTTGGAGCAACATATTTTTGAGGTATTTGTGTGTGTCAAACTGGTCATTATAAGGTTTTAAACATAGAACGTTGATATAGTTTAAGTAAGGAACAAATGGTGGATTATAAATCTGTGTATGCGTTACCATGTTGAACTGCAATAAACTGCCACTGGGATATCCTGTTATAACTAAATCCTGTACGCAATTATATTTATACCACCTCCTAGAAATCCTATTTGATGTATTAGAAATAATTATTGGGACCGCCATTCTTTGCTTGTTTTATAACTTGTACATTAATTTCTTTTTCAGTGCGTAGAGGCTAAAAAACACTGCTGGTACTTTGAAGGATTATATCCTACATACTACATGTAAGTATATGTTGATTCTACTTTTTGCAGTCAGGTATGTATGTATGTTTTTTTATATGTGTATGCCCTAGCAATTTCCTGAGCACAGTGTATAAATATAGTGTGATAATCAAATGTAGTGGAAACCATTCACATGTTTGTAGGTCCAATATCACGACTACACTCTGCCTTCTCCCGAATTGACAGCCTACTGAGTGCAAAACACTTCTCTTCACACGCCTCATAATTACATATGTGCTGATCTGATACTCAGAAAAGGAATTGTGGATAGAAAAAATGAAAAAAATATAAATTTCTGTTGTAAAGGAGGACTTTGCTGCTTGTGCTTTGAGATGACTCATTGCTGTCCGATGTCTCAATTAATTGTGCGAAAGGAGAGGGTGAACGAAAATCATGTAATTTTAATGAATGATTTATAAAACCACTTGATGAACCCGTTGTCTCCGTATAAAAAGTGAGCTGCCTTCCAAGTTGTGGGAGAAAGCCTGCTGCTAATTTGAAGTACAATTATAATCCCATTAATTGTGTCACTAGCAGAAGAAGGCCACCAATGCATCATGGGGGATTTTTTTTTTTTTAATATCAAGATCTATATCTAACCATTTTCTTCCAATAAAAGGCCACATCTGCAGGGCTTAACTCTGACAGTGTGCATCCAAAGGCCTGGTATAATGGCAAACAGGTAATAAACCTAGTTCTTGGGACTACCCCAGGAGAGGCACCAATACTATGTTCCTTAGTATTCACAAATCCAAACAAGTTTTGAGGATGAATGTTAAACCCGCTAAATAAAAAAGAAAAAATAATGTGGTATACATTCTGTATCATATATAATCGCATTTGTGCAAGAGCCTTCCTATTCCCCTGATCAGTCCTGTAGCCTCATACACATGAATACTATTAGAAAATTAAGCACTTAAAGTCTAAACAGACTCTCGATTTTCAGGAAAATGTTCTCGTTACACAACTCACAATGTGAATACATCTTTTTTTTTTTAAGCAAAAAAAGGATTAGCTAAATTGTAAAAGGGTAATATTTTGTGGTCATCCAACTCAAGTAATTATGTAGCCAACAGATTGTTGTCGAAGTGCTGCTGAACACTTCATAGATGCTAGATGTACTTAACAGAGATTATTTTGACGGACAAGGTTAAATCCAATCCAGACCTGTGGATCACAATTACATTTTGTTAAGGAAATGGATGTGAAGAAAATGAGACATCAATACTAAACAGATGTTTATATTTATGTCTCTGAAGAAGAAGTGGATGTTCAAGATAAACATTTTGTCAGTGTGCCCGCGTGATATGAAACACCATAGATTGTTACCCCTTTGTCAGGTTTAAAAGTTACCTCTAATTTTAATTTTTTTACATCAGATGTGGGAAGCTGCCATTTAAAGGGTTTATGCACACAACTGTAAATTGATGAGAAACACTAAAAACACTCTAGAGAATCCTAAACGATGAGGTGCACTCAATAAAATTAAACATTTCAACTTCCCGACTTCATCGCGCCTTCTGAAAAGGCTTACAGAAAGAAAAGGTAAGGTAGGCCCTGCTCAAACAAGCTTATGACCTAGAAGGAGTTGGGGGTCTATTGCTCAAGATGTAAAAGAACCAATGTTTGTTACGGACCAGCCACACAAATATTTCAATAAAACACCAAACCTAGTTTGCCAAGGGCGGTCTTGTAACATGAGAACAGATGGAATCCTAGAACTAAAAGCCTTGGGGTACACCAACTGAGAAGGAAAGCAGAGAGGAAAGGTTACTGGAAATAGAGACACTGATAGTGATCATAAAGGTAGGATCAGCACCAGCAGCCACAGAGAGCAAGATTGTAAAGAGTGGCCCACAATGTCAAATGCAGCAGAGAGGTCTAAAAGGATTAGCAAGGAGTAGTGGTCCTTGGATTTACCATTAAGTCACTTAAGCAAACCTGGTCTAAGTAGAGTGTCGAGCAGAATCCACAGTGAAGAGGGCCAAGTAAAGAGTTGGAGTTGAGAAAGTTGGTCATATACAAGCCTTTGTAGAAGCTCAGAGGCAAAAGCAAGTAGAAGGATCTGGCAGTGATTTGACAGATTGGTAGGGTGCAGTGAAGGTGGAAGATGGAGATGTAGAGATTAAAGATGTGATTAAAAGAGAGGGTAAGAACAGGAGGAAGACAGATATTTCATATGTATATATATATAGGTTATCAGAGGTTGTATGGCAATGCGGGGTACCTGGGCGAAGTAGGGAATCGAAGATGGAGATGTTTAAGGTTTTGAGACGATAAGGAGGTAAAGTTGGTGTTTAAGTAGGTTTTTTAAGCAAGTTATGGCAGCGTATGAACATTGCGATAATTTATAGTGCATGAGGTCCAATGCAGATTGAAACGTCCTTCAGCTACTTTCAGCAGTTCAGGAGCAATTTTGAAGATGTCTGGTGGGTGACATTGGGAAAAATAAGGAACCAGAAGTGGTTGGAGCAACTTCCACGAGAACAGATGCAAGGGTGGAATTGTATAAAGAAGAAGCTAGGTTTGGACAGGACACATTCAAGATGGAAAAGAGGAGAGGCAGTAGATAAATGCTGATAATTGTTGGGAATTAAGAGAGGTTGAGAAAGAACAGGAGTAGTGTCAGATTATACGCTGACCAGAAAAACTTGCTAAAAATGCTACAACATTCACCTTTTTCTTTTCTCTGTTCCATCTTTTTTTCTCTCTCTTTCTCCCTCACACCCTTCCTCTCTACTTTCTTCTTTTTTTATCCAATTTCTGTGCTTACTATTTCTTATCTCAATCTTTCTGCACTCTCTACTTTTTTTTTCCTTTGTCCTCTCTTCTCTCTCCCTCTATTTTTGATTTCACCCTCTCTTTCTGCTCTTCCCTCCTTTCTGTTCTCTCTCATATCTCCTATTTCTTTACTCTCATCTATCTTGCTCCTTTTTCTCTCTCTCTCTTTCTTTCCCTGTCTCACTTTTCCCCCATCTCTCTTTCCCTTCCCACCCTCTTCCTGGATCTGTCTTTCATTTTTCCCATCTTTTTTCTTCTCTTCCTCTGCAACCCCAACCAACCCTACCCACATCACACACCACTATTTGGCAGGCCAAACCTTACACCATTGTTTGCATTAACACCCTCCCATCCTCTACTGCACACAGAATTCTGTGCATGCAGCATGAGTTATAAGCCTCCCATCCCTTCAACTCGCACACAGCATCTCAGCCCACCGCATACAACATTTTCAGCCTCTGTAGAACAGCAGCTCACTGTGGCCATTGCCGGTTCTGCTGGGCTTAGTAGGAAAGTCCAATCAGTGTGCAGCATCTGCCCCCCCCCCAGCATGACTGATAATTCCCAGGTGACAAAATATTAACAGGATATTAATCCATTAATTAATTAATTGGATATTAATCCATTAATCCAATAATTAATACACACATACATATACATGCATAAATTTACATGTACTTTCAATGCCGGAAGAAATGATCATATATTATTTTGTGCATACACAATTTAACCAGCTGCGTAGGATTCAAATGTTCTGCATTAATAAGCTTAAATGCTTTGTCTTGCTTTGTTCCCTGGAGCCATGTTCTGTTCCCGGAGCTGCCAAGCTAACAGCAGTAATCTGAAACAACTTGTTTATTAGTTCTGAGAACTACAAACCTTTCCAGAAAATAAGACCAAAATTAAATCTCTGTTGGGTGATTTATGGCATGCTTTTTAAAGGCGCTGTCCCACTTAGGCAAAACAGCCATTAAATTCTCTAGCATTTTAACCAAATAAACATTTCTTTTCTGTAGCAAAAACGTATAACGGCCCACTTTTGTGTAACAGCAGCTTAGCATTTCCATTTTTACATGATTAAAGAAGTATTTACAGAAAGGGTCGGGCCGTCCCAATAATAATGATTATTATAACGATATTATAACGATACATTGAGTTAAGTAGGACCAGGGCTGTATAGTAGCATAAAAAGCCAACCCTACCCAGAGTCGGCCCTTACACGTGTCCAGGTGGTTCATTCCGGATAGTCTTGGAAAAAGAGAGTTTCTGCACCTCTGCTAAAAGGCGATGAGCACAGCCTCTCCCCCATTCTTCCGATCGGGGGAGAGGGTATGCCCAGAAGCTCAGCCTTTTTGCGGAGGTGCACTGGTTGCAGTGACGTACCTGGGGGCTCTCATCAGGGAGGTGCCACACTGGCAAACAGCGACGGGCTTCTCCCAGGCCATTAGCCTTCCCCACACATCAGTATATTTGAATTCTGTATGGACCTAAATAAACTCCTTGTTATTCAATGTATGAATTGTTTTCAACAGATCAATATATCTGTATATTTTACATTACCAGCAGTTTGACAATTGTGTGGTCTTCTTCATAGATGTCGTACATATGAAGATTGTTGTGGTTCCAGATGCTGCGTGCGAGCACTTTCCATTCAGAGGCTATGGTATTTATGGTGAGGTTTTCTAAATTTAACCCATTAAGTACTGGGGGTTGGGGCACATTTTTACTATAGCTGTATTAAGGTTTATAATCCTACAAAAAGTCAACCTGTTTTCATTGTAGCCATAGCCACAGATGGGTATATTCATTAAAGCATGGGTGCATACAAACTGGCAAAAAATGGGACTGTGGTCCATATTTATTATCAGCACCCGCAGATAATCACTCCCAACTCGCATACAAAAGAAGTGCATGAGAGTCAATTGGGGAAAAAACAAGCAACTCGCTGATTCGACCTGCAAGTTGCTTGTGAATAGCAACCAGGGGACATAAGTTGTTGTGCGAACCTCCCTTCCCTGAACATATTTCAAAAACATAAAAGCATAATTAAACAGGTTCCCTAGGACCTGAGCAGGCAATTGAGGTGAGGTCGGTATAATTGGGGTCTGTATACCTTTAAGTCACCTGCAAAATTTAAAGTTGCATGCACTCACCAACAACTTGTACGTTCTTGAACGCAAGTTTTAGCATGCAACGTACAATGCGGTTCCCTGGGACCTGAGAAAGGGATTTTGGTGCTCAGAGTATAATTGGGGTCTATACCTTCTCAAAGGTTTTTCAAATCCCTGACCCATGTTCAATGGCTTTCGCCTGCAAAATTTAAGGTTGCATACACTTGGGTACACAAAAACTTGGGTATGCAATCTCACTTGATATCTTAGTGAATCTACTTAAACATTTTAGTATACATAGATGAAAAATGTCAAAATGTTATTTTATTATCTAATTAGCTTGACATATATGCTACAAGGAACTCAAATGTATAGCATTTCATGAATTTAATATTGAAAATAACATAGAAGGCGAATTACCTTTAGCCTTTATTTGGCCAACATTAATAGCACTTGTTCATGCACAATAATTCTCACAAACACTCTGTTTCAGATGTCGAGGGATACTGTGTAAGAAAAGCTACACTGCAGTAACGAATAGCTTAATATCGTTATAACTGCTTTTCTTTAGGTTTCTGCTTATGATGGGTGTTCTGTTTTGCTGTGGGGCTGGATTCTTCATAAGGAGGAGAATGTACCCACCCATACTTGTTGACGAACCTACATTTAATGTATCCTACACCCGGCAACCTGCAGTACCTCCAACAGGTAAGGATTTCTTCCAAATGCAAGTATTTGTGTTGCTAAAGCTGCCTACCATATGAGGTACTTGCTATTTTGTTATTGCGGAAAAGTGTTATGCTAATGCCAAACTTATTCAGCACTCTATTAGTAAAGGAATACTTTCTTACATTACATCCATGTAGTTAAAGTTTTTAAATATTTTATCCTATCTCCTCTCCCGTGTAATATTGTCTCATTTTTGTAGCTCTTCACTCAGTGTGATAAAGACATTGTATCCATAAGATATTAAAGTTGCTTTGAATACCACTAACATGTGAAGGAAGAACCTGTAAGAGTTTGATCAATACATGCGAGTAATATGCATATTTTATGATTACATCAATTTCTTAACAACAGCTCAACGATTTAATTTTCTAGGGCCTCAGCAACCAGGAATGCCGTATTATTCTGATCCAGGAGGAGCTGCAGGAAATCCAGCAACACCAACGTTCCACACTCAGCCAACAACCCCGCAAGGGAATCAAAATTTCCCACCTCCCCCTTATTACAATACACCTCCACCTCCCTACGAGCAAGTGGTGAAAGCTTGCAAATGAAGCAACATTGGGCTCTGCATTTTATCTAAACCTGACTCTTTATGACTGCTCAAACGTACCATGAGGCATACCATCCTTTGCAATGATGCTGGCTCCATTGACGTAAAAGTATTGTGTGTCTTGGTGCAGATTGGACGAATGGAAGAACCATTTTGTTCTTCTGGAAAGTGATTGCAAATCTACTATTCTTAGAGCCCGCTGCAACATTTTTTTTTTTTATCATCAAAGCTTTGGAATGGGTTTGAATTGCAAGAAAATGATCCAAGTGTCTCTCCTCCAGTTCTGAACAGGCCAGATATTTTATTTTTATTAATCCCCTTCCATGGTATGTAGCTACTTCATTGTACCTTTGTTTCTCAACTGGTGATGTACAGTACATATTGTTGCCTCCTAGTCCAGAGAGTGTTCGCAGATCATGCAACATTTACAGTAAAAGGCATGCTGTTGATGGAATCCCAATTTGATCAAACATGTTTTTTTCTTCTTTCCTAATCAATAAAATGTTGTGGAAAAATTTATGTACATATATTTCACATTTTTTTTATTAAAGGATAACGGCCACCCTTAGGTCACTAAACTATGCTATTCATCCAATGGATTGTGCAGGGATTTTTTTTTATGGAGACCCGTTAATGTCCTACCCATTCATCTACTGAATTATTTAACTATTAACACCATGCAGGAGATTCAGCTTAGTCTCCGTCCTATTATAGCTAAGCGGTCCAATACCTAACAGGGCATTAGCACACCAGGGAACTCCTGTGACACTTTGGGTATGACAGCTTAGGCTCACACAAATGTATGAGTGCGTGGAAAAGTAGACAACATTTTTAAAAAATCTTTCTTTAACTGCCAAACTAGTAAGTGGATATCTTCATAGCTGGTTTGGTTTTCAGATAGACCACTTACAATGATCTTCAACCATCAGCTTTTGCTGGGGGGGGTGTTGCAGTCCCACCTGTTGAGCTTTGGAAAGAATCATTAAGTACGTGGTAGGTGGAGCAGTAACTAATACCTGGTTCAGGGGCAGAGGTCCCACTTCCAGAAGCAGCACAGGACAATCGCATGAAGCCATACTACTGTCATCACACAGGGAAAACCTATTAGGCCTTGAGTCACTAATGTACGGAGTCAGCATGTATGTTTTAAATATAGTTTCTTGAATCAGCATGAAAAGTTTCAAGTGCTTATGCAACCTTGTTTACTTTTCACTCTGATGGCCATAATCTTGTACAGCAATAGAAGGGTCATCCTGACCCTTACCAAAACTAGGACGGAAGGTAGGCTGGAAGAAAATGTAACTACATTGCAGTTTGAGCCTAATAAAAAAGGTTTACTTTATACTCTTATTTCTAATAATGATTATTATTATAAAGTGAACTTTTTTTTTATATTATGTAGGTATGAAGGTATGATCAGCATTTGTAGACTGCCCAGACTGTGACAAAGTCGCAGGGAGAAGGACATTATTGCCCAGTTGAGCATTCATAGCTTAGTAGACAATGAATGTGCATCATAAATCATAAATATCACATATAAACAGCTACCCAAGATGGTGGAACTTGGTTCCCAAATGGAGATACATCCAGTGATCCTGTGGCACTTCTGAGCAAAGATTGCTTATAACTACATTATCTGTGAATAAATACCATGAAAAATAAATACTAGCAATAGATTTTGTATTTGTACTGTTCATGAAACGTTCCTCATTATGGAGGATGGTATCAAACAACATGTCACTATTTATACTTTGACCATAACAATCACATATGTTAACATACAGGACAATTGTACTTTAACAGATATCTACACATTCAGGCATACATTCCAAAAATGGACACCTACGTTTATCAAGAACAAAGTGCAAACTAGAAGAATTCATAGAGATGCCCATTCATCAATAAACAAAAAGAAAATAAATCTGCAAAAACATTTACATTAATCAGCACAAGCTCAATGTAAATAGAGTTGGAAATGTTCTATAAAAATATGAGGAACCTTCAAGGAGAGGGTAAGAGTTAACAGAACATGTGATGGAAGTAAAAATATATTACTAAAGTTACAATTAAAAGGCTCATCCCTTTTAAAGCACTTAATGCAATTCACAGCATTCTGCTCTATAGATTCATTAATCAACAAACATGTCAACGTTGAAAACATCACATACGCATACATTGTATGGCATAAATCGGATCATTACATCGTTTTGGTTAACGCAAAATGTTTGAATTTACGTGTGAACGCATACAGAAGAAAAACGTACATTTCTGATGAACAGGGAAATATAACATTGAAGTGTATCCATATATATTTCCAAGCAAATGTATAAGTTCCATGGTAAAGCACAGCGCAGATGACTGGTTCACTTTAATTATAAATAAGCTGTTTCGGCTTGAAAAAGAAATGTTTTTGCAAAATACCAAAATCTGGAGAATCGGGAGAATGCCATTCCATCTGAAAAAGACACCGCTGAGGCCCTGAAAATATATGCAATTATTTTGGTCCACAGAAAAAGGTATCGACTTTCAATAAAGCCTAATTTTTCTCTTTGGCTAATATTGTTATTTCCATGTTTCTTATTAAGTTGCGTTATGCCTGCTCTTAGTCTGCCCTCTATTTTGTATAGGAGGTTGTCTCTGTAAGTTGAGTTTATCACAATCATGTACTGTGCAAAATACCCAGTAAGTTGTTATTTTTTACTTAATAAGATTACGTGCATCTGCATGAAGCATGCCAGGCAACTGTATGTATCCCTAAACTAGGGGGGTTTTGGAGGGGGTATTTATATTAATTGCAGTTTCCCCATTCAGGGAAAGCTATTCAATCGACATGAGGCATTACTTGCCGTCGGCTGCTTACTTTGTCCAGAATTATGACTGTTTTCTCGCCACGGCCACATAAAACATCCAATACAAGCCATACTCATAGTCATAAATTATAATAAATTTCTCCTCTACATTCTACACGCCATAATAAACTAACAATGGCTCATAGTGTTCACTATACATTTTATTTATTCATTAAGTGCATTAACAAAACTGCCTTCGATGGATGTTTGACTATTATTTTGAAATATTGTGAAGCCTCCTGAATATCCCAGTTTGCAAATGAATTGCACCACACGTGACAATCATACAACGCTACCAGTTTTTTTCAGAATATCGCACGCTGAGCGAAAGGTGAGAACGGTGCATATTTCTTGAACTAAAGGCATCGAGAAACATAACTTGAAAAAACGTAAAATAGGCGTCCACGCGTAGCAAAACCGAAAAGCTCTTGGTGCGTGTGGGAGCCAGACATCTGTCGTAACCTTTGCGTTAAGACTCGATTTGTGGTGAGGTGTTAAAGCAGGCAGCTTAGGGAGAGGAACGCAAAACCGACACCTGCTCAAGTGAGTCTTCTGAAAAGCACGCAAGCGTACAACCTTGGCAATCGTCCCTGGCAAGAGATCAAAGTTCAAATGCAGGGAAGCGTGACATCTCTGGTCTCAACATGTCAGAAAGGAAGTGGATAGTGCCAGCCATGCCTACAAAGATAGAGGGTTTGTCATTAAAGTTCTTGTTGACCCGTTCCAAAAACATGTTTTTGTTACTAACAGAGTCCCTAAAATCATTAACACCATCTGAATTCACAGAACGGGTAAGAGAACTGTTTACTTGTAAGATAAAGTGATGCTAAATAATGTTCCTGGAATTAATTGTATGTTATAAAGGACCAACCGCGGTGAACTGTTGCAAGAAGAACTTGGCTGGCTTGGCTTAACTAATTTATAGTTAAATTAGCAGGACTCCTCATTGCATTATACAGGGCCAGCTCAACCCTTCTTGCTTGAGAAATTTGCGAGTTCGCCCTTTATAACGAATAGCGAAGTGAGAGAGTGAAACTAAAACTCCAAGACCTGTAAAAGCCTGATCAAGTGGGCTTTTTCCCCAGGTCCATAGGCAATTGGTAATAATTGACCGAATAACTCATACACAATATAACTTAATTATTTTATGAACAGCTCTAAAAAGGAGTGTGTGCTGCCATCCACCTAAAAAGAAAAGGTGAAGCTGGCCTTTCTTCATGGAAGTTACAGCCCCATTTGGCACTGACCCTAGCTGAAACCATAGCGTATAGAGTGGATGGCAGCCTCTTGGATCATGTTGACATCAAGAATGGCGTGCAGGCAGGGCACCACCATAAAACACAGATGACCTTTTTTTGTTGCCTCCATTCTTCTTCTTACCCTCCCTAAAATCACGGCCACCTTTTCAGCATACTGACGTCTGTCCAACTTTAAGAGAAACCATTATGTATGAGATTGCACTATTATTTTGGTGAATAAATAATACATGTATCGTTCTCTTAGAGTTTACTATTAATGGTTTATACTTTTTTTTCCTTTGTATTTGACATTTTATGGGGATTCAGTTTTATGTAAATAACGTGCGCTATGATCCTTTTGATTTGGCTCAAAAGGTTAGGCCTAATTATACGTGGTATTTTTCATTTATTACGATCAAGAAATTCCCGCACCCCTTTCCCTTTACCTTCAAACAGTGAGTACGGCCTATCGGGGATACGACATCCATGCTTCCCATAATCTAAGCACCACTCAGCAAACTGTCAGAGAGAAAGGGTAAGCCATTGAAGTAAAATACTATGATAACGTTACGTCTTTACAGCAAGAAACACATACAATTAGACAGAGGACAGCAACACGAACAAGGCAGTTATACAGTTGCTAAACGTGCATCCAAAGAAGGCTCGTCTCAGGTCACCTTTGAGAGCCACCGGTGCCAACTTCCAAGGGCCCAACTGCTGCACCAATAAATCGTCGGCCCAAGGGCCTTCGTGCACCAAAGGGGCCAAAATGACTCCCTTATGTACTTTGTTCATTTGTTCTAAGCCCTATTACAGCAGACATCGGATGTATTAAAAAGTCACCTCGATATAAAAAAATTTTTAAGAGCGAATAAAGGCATCCTTTACACCAACCTTGCCCTCATTGACTGGAAGATGTATGTTAACTCTACAGCAGATTCTATACTGTATATTGTTCACATTTCTACGTTGCATTGTGAATAAAAATGATTTTTTTAAAGTAGAATTATATCTGTAAGATAATGCAATTTTAATTTCAGAATCTAGAACTTTGCTCAATCAAAAAAACACGATTGCATCTGGATAGCATCAGCTTTTTCTAACTTTTCTAATTTTTTTATGTTAAATTTGAATATAGTTCAGGCTTTTAATCTTCTTGTGGCTGAACGATCATTTCCGCAGCAAGTTGCGCATAGGATAATGGGTTGCAGTTAAGTGGTTTGCCCAAATGTGACATAAAAGATAACTTTTTCCCCGAAAATGTTATTTTCGCGATCATGAAATATATCATATTAACCATGAGATATCATTTACTGTAAATGCTGCAGAGCATTTAGTTAACCGTAGTTGAACTAATAAAAAGGTGAAAACTGTATGAAGAAAAAAACAAAAACAGAAAGCTAGATGGGTATCGGCTTACCTTACACGCCCTGTAGAGATACTTCTTATCCTGGGTGTGATTATAGAGAGACAGAAAAGAATATCCATTCCCGGCGGTCCCGTGACAGATGCCATAGCCCTTTCTCAGAAGCCCCCTCTGCCATATGACATCACTGCATTCCATGGCATCTTTTAGGTACTTCTCTTCTTTGAAAACCTGGGGCGTATGTACATTTTGCTCTCCATTAGGACAAATACTACATATTTCATAAATGACCTGCCCATGTTCCAAATGGCCAAAGAGGGATCTTTGTTTTAGAGGGCAGATTTAGAAGCATGGTTAGAAGGCAGGTGGTTTTTGTCAACTGATGTCAGCTATAATTCAATTGAGTAAGACATTTATGTATTAAATGACATTAAACATATTTAAATATATATACATATTATGGTGATGTTTAAGCATGTAGAACAAAAAGATGTGTTGATGGGTCCAAGATGCAATACAGCAATGAGCAGTTCAGTGCCATATCCCTGACTCCTAAATATTTTAACGGGCTACAAAATCCTTCATAACTTTGTCCACTGCTGGTTTAATCTTGTTAAAAAAAATCTCTGCCTTGCCAAATGGGAAATTCTCCCAGAGTCCACAGAATACGAGTTTAATTGTATTTTATGATCACTGGAATCACTTTACTATGCATTGGAATGTAGGAAAAGTGACACAAGTTAATATACTGGTTTATCCCATGGGTGTTCTTTAAGCGGACCCGAGGATGAGCCACAAAAGGAACAATTACTTAAATGTAAATTCAATCTTATTATCTGCCTCCCATTAATAAACTATAATGTTGCCCGGTTGCACCTCAGGGCACAGAGCCACTTCATATGATAAGGGGCGCCTTGCAGAATGCCGTCTTTAAGCGATCCGACAGCCTGGTGAACAATTTTGTACACAAGCATGGATTTGGATAATGTGATCTAATCGCTTTCCACGTAGCAGCACAAGGAAGAGGATGTGAAGATAATTACAGTCTCCTTTGCAGCAGCTAATAAGCAGAATCTGGGTCGAAAGGCTTGGCTGTCACACTAAGCTGAGATCTGTCAAACAGTAGGGGACCTGTTGGTAAGCATGTTCAATTCCCTAACAGGATTTGTTAACCATGCTACTGAAAAGAGCAGCATTTTCATTCAACCGGTCAAAAGATATGCAAAGATGTGCAACGCATAAAATAGCTTAACCCTGATTAGTCCTCAATGCTTTATCCATCGTACAGCAAAACAAACATGGCTGAGGCATGCATCATATATTGCTTTTCAAATAAATTTCACTTGCTTAAAATGGAATAGTGTTGCCGGTATGGTAGCTTAATGAATAGCCAATGTGAAATGCTATCCAACCGACTATTTTAAATTTCCCAGTTAACATGTTACGCCTGTACACAGAAAACCAAAGAAAATCAAAAACGTTTTAAATGAGGATCATTTTAAAAAGTTTTTCACTGATTAACCTTGGGAGCTAGTGGTGGCTTTCTGTAGAAAAGATACCAAGCCTCTTCAAACGAGCCAGGTTGTGATGTCATCCAGTGCCGTAAGACAAGGTATGACATCATTATCTAGTGCACAGACATTTCTATACTCTGACAGTATGTCAAGTAAAGCAGGTAGAAGAAGAACCTTTTGTTTATCTACTTTTGAGCAGGTTAGGTTTCCAAGCATTACACGTGGGGGGGGATGGGGGGCTACAGACTCACCTTGTAAGCTTGAAGCAGCATGTGTATAACTCCTGGTGCTCCATGGCACCAATGCACCAGCCGGTCTGTTTCATTGCTTAGGGACGAGGGATAGTTTCCAGATCGGAATTTCTTATGACGTACATAGTCTATGCTCGGCTTTACCAGCTCAGTTAAAGTTTCTTGATCCACTTTGGATAGTGGCTGAAAAAAACAGAAGCATTTATAGTTTTATTTACAGTAGTGTGTAACGTGACATCACTGGGAGAAAGTTAACCCCTTAAGGACAATGGGCGGTCCCTAAACCCATTGAAAACAATGCAACAAACAAATGGCTTTGTCATTAGGGGTTAAACATCAGGAAACATCTATTTGTGCTCCCAATGTACTGCCAATATGGTGTTGTATGCTTGGATGACAAGAGTGTATCTGTATCTGCCACTTAAATAAGGCTCCATTCATAACCGGATAAGGATTCTGCTTAAGGAATCCCTTTTAACACGGGACTGGTATTTGGTACAGAATGTAATAAAAACGAGGTGTATAAGCACACACTGCAGAATGAGGAACCATGACAGCACTCTACCTGCATCAACATGTAGTAGATCCCAGCTAGTCCGTGTGCTGCTCCCACATACTGCTTCTTATGCCACTGGTACAGCAAGGGACAACGCTCTGCTTTGTGTTCCTCTTTTGACAAGTTTTTACCAGATTCAATAATAGCATCTACAAGCTAAAATTGGGAAGAAAGAATATAATGATTAAAAAAAAAACTGTTCAAAGGATTTGAAAAATGTTGTTATTCGGAAGAAAAACAGATGAGAACCAATAGCTTCAAATATTCATATCCATAAAAAGTCTATATAATACACGTCTATACAGAAAATAAAAAGTACAGAAAGTACAGCTGTAGATGTTAATTATTCAATATCAGCAAACAAAACCCGACATGGAGAAGTATAAAAGACATATCACTAACAAACTACAGAATACTAGTTGTACTTGATTGCTGCTGAAGTCATCATTTGTCTGCCTCTTGACGATTCCGCTACTGGTTCCTCAGTGGGGAAAAAAAAAACCAGAACACAAACATCCTGTTCTCTATCCCAGTTAATAAAATCAAATTATGTGATACATTTTTCATATGTTGTATATGCCCATTTAATAAATTCAGCTCTGTGGAACAAGTTTAGTTTGTCCGTTTCTCAAAAGAGAGTGGCGTGAATGACACAAAATTAACTTTCCAGCCAGATCACATCCATCATCTTTGCAGCTCACCTTGCTTTGTGTATTTCCCTTCGGCAACAACGGAAACCTCAAATAGCCTTCAACTTAAATCATCCCTGGGCAAAGCCCATTTCCTGCTAGTGGTGTGGATGCTTTACAGGGTAAAACATGCGCAGGGCTACTTATATCTACAGTAATAGGACCAAACAATTCTGATGAGGACACCAGCTGCGGCAAGGAACAGATGCCCGACTACGGTTTTATGGCATTAAATTTACATGTGGGGTTTATTTATTTTGCAGTGTTTTCTCTTAATCCGAAGCAATGGCCCTCTGAATCATTTTAACATTAACACATTTACATACGGCAGATGCAGTTATCAGGCGCTAACCTCTTTGATTGTAGCCTCAGGTACAGTGTCAGGCCCGATCTCTGTGTTTACATAGAGCAATGCATACAGGTAGCCAGCTCTACCATAGAGTAGCTCATCTGGCAGCTCGGAGTCTGTGCTGACCACACCACTGTGCAACTGCAGCAGCCTGAGAGAGAAAAAAGGACATATATGTTGGCTTCAGAGAAAACTAAATGTGCTACTTATTTATGTAAAGCAACAATGACACCTAAAAACAGTCAGGGATTCCTTTCACAGTTACAATTTTAGGACCAACTCGGTATGTTATTTTTTTTTTTTTTTAATAGACCAACAATTTTCCACAGAAGTTGGTGAGCTGAGCTTTGAAGATCTTCACGTGCGTCCTTCATAATGCACATACGAATCGATATACGGCAGGTGGCGTTTTAACGGTCTTGGATTCAGCCTCCTGTTCTCCACTCCCAACAAGCCAGGTGTTGGTCTCCAGCTCATACTGGCTTGGCCAACTATAGTTATTTTTACCTCAAACCTGAAAGTCAAAGTACTATTTCATTTGTCACTAGCCATTTTCAATTTTCAAATAAACCAGTTTTCACTATATTTCCTGCAAAAGTGTTTTTGGTGGGCCTATATAGTTATAACATAAGTGGAGTCCCATCCAAGCAGCACCCAGTGCCACAGTCTTCTCCTTTACCTTGGAGAAGAAGAAAAAAAAACTTGGTATAGCTATAATCCTTTCTTACATTTTATCTAAGACTGCTTGTCTTCGTGTCCTATGAATATATTGATCACAAACTATTAATGAAACACTTTTCTCTGGAGTGAATATGGCTGTATCTATTTTCCTGGAAGAATTAATCAATAGTGTACCACGAGAAGGAAAACCGCCACAAGTGTTTCAAAAACCCTCTTTGCGTGTTTCATTTTTCTACTGAGTACATTTTGCTTTGTAGAGGATACAAATCTTGGCAAACATATAATTTCGACCCAATTCGATACTCCCTGAGACCGTAACTCAATCATCTTCCACCTCGCTTTTTGCAGGATTGTCAAAATCTATTCAAATCTTTGTTGTAAGAGATATTCTGCATTAAGCTACAAATGGGATCTATATCAAACTAACCACTTTCCCATTATATTTTCATTGGACTGGATATTTCCACCTATATATTACTGTCAGCGTACACAAGGGCTCCAGAGGTAGAGGACTCATTTAGAAGAAGGTATAAAAAAGGATCAGTATCAAGTGAGCATCATACCTGGGAACTCTCTGTGTTTGACCCGGACATCTCCGGGTAAAGCATCGCTTCACCGGTTCTCCTGGTCAAGACCCGAATCCTCCGGGTCCTGAGAGCAGGGCCTTGATACGCCTTGCTCCCCGCCCATTTTACCTTTAAATGGAGGTGTTTCCCACCGACATCAGCGGGACCGCCCGCCAACGTCATCTGACGTCAGTGGGCAGTTCTGGCCGTGTCACGATAGGGAAGGCTCCGAGTAGCCGGAGCTCAGAATTTCCCAGGTATGGTGAGCATGGATACCGGAGTGGTCACTTCTGGGATAAGTATGGATTTAGAAGCCCAATACTTATGATGTAGCAGGCTTTTTAAGAACCTTCTGGGAATGCCTCCTAAAAGTCTATATAAAATATATGTACTACTGTAAGTACAATATCGATTATTTTTTCAAAGAAGTCAAGAGAACGATTGATTATACCCTGCCTGCCTTTTGACTGGAAGGGATGAAAAGCAGAAAACTAAATGCATTCTTAAGAAAGCTCCTGTGTTTAACAGCAACAAAGTATAATGTATATGTGACATGAGTGAGCTTTGGTCACTGGTATTAAATTTAAAAAAAAGCTGTCTGCAGGATGAATGAAAATAAATAAAATACTCATTAACTTACGCTATGTGAATATAAAGTACTTCTCCTATTTACAATTGCTATGGATTGACTTAGGGAAGAGTACCCTTACTTTGTGATGCAGTCCTTTGATTCGGCTTGGTTTTGCAATTTGTGATGCACCACAGCTCCCACCGCAAGAGGTCCAGCATCCCCACAGAGGAAGCTGACCCTTCTTCCGTTCAGGTTCCGGAGGATCCGTTTCACATAGTCCAGAGAGCGCTGCAGATGGGATTGCTCTTGGGTGGCCCTGTACAGCTGTAGGTACAGCAGAGCTATGCCTAGAAGAAGAAGTCTGGCTTACGTCTTTTGTTTTGTTTAACAACGTAATCATCTATGAATCTGACAAAGTTCAACATTAAGGAAACTTAATACATTGTTTACAAGCTTTACAAGGGCACAACACTTTTGGGTGACCAAGGAGTCTTTATTGACTTGACTAAGGTTCTATAACATTATCAGTACCTTCTTCAAGCATTTAAACACAGAGTTGTTGGGAGATGTATTTTTTTGCTTATTACATTTATTGTATTTGTTTCTTCCTCAATCGTGTTGCTCTTTCTGTTTGTAAGACCAAAAGTCTGTTTTGTTTCTGTATACCTTTGTAATTTTCACAAATGCTTAATTTAAAAAAAAAATAGATATAAATAAATGACAACATGTCATTAAACCGTGTTAGACTAGCCCTTAATATTTGCACCAGCCTTTTCCAAGTTTAATCGACATTTCTCCTTAATCAATTTAGAGAGACCCCATTTGGGAGGAAGGATAATTAGATCTCTTGCATTAACCCAAATGACTCACCTGTATAGCCAGTATATGCAGAGCAGTCATGGGGGTCTGTGGTCTTCAGTCCTTCTTCCATCTGCTGAAGCAAGTCGCTAATTTTTGCATTGACACGTCTGGAAAAGTTACTAGTAATCTGCGGGAAGACAAATACGCTTAAAAAAACAAATCACGCAAGTTAATAAGTTCATTTAGTTACTTAAAAGATCTTAACTTGTTCTCCTCCTTTGTGGTCTGATTCTTCTCACCACTGATTGGCTGCTTGAAGCAACCAATCAAAGGCAGGAAATATGCTCCCATTTACATTAATGGGATAAACTTTTGCAGGCTGGAATTAAGTAGATCACAACGTTTAGGGTTTGGAAGCTGAGATAGATAAGGCAATGGTTGAGTGACAAGAGACAGAAGGTTGTAGTTAATGGGGTATATTCAGAGCATGGTCTGGTTATTAGTGGGGTACCTCAAGGATCTGTATTGAGCCCATTGATACCCAATTAGCGATATTTCAAAAGGTTTTAATGGTAAGGTATATATTTTTGCACTATACAAATGTCTAACAGGGTAGACATTTGTGGTGGAACAAGCCAAATAGCAAGCAATTGAAATAAAGTAGGAGAATGGCTGAGAGTGTGGCAGCTGTAGTTTCATGTTTATAAATGTAAAACCATAGGACCATGTTTGAAATAAGTATGTTTGGATTTAGGATAGCTTCATGCCTATCCCACGCATTTCTGTTTGGAAACAAAGTATATAAAAGCACCCATTTTTTGGTTACATCTTCAAACAGCCAATCAGTGCAAGATACCCCTCCCTACACATCTATGCTACAGGTGTGAAGAGATGTATGGAGCACAGATAGGTGAGAAAAGATGGGTGGGCTCAGGCAGATGTGAGAAGATGGGTGGGGCTCAGGCAGGTGTCAAAAGATGGGTGGAGCTCAGGTAGGTGAGAAAAGATGGGTGGAGCTCAAGTAGGTGTACAAAATGATGGGGGAGCTCAGGTATGTGTAAAAAAGATGGGGGGAGCTCAGGTATGTGTAAAAAAAGATGGGGAGAGCTCAGGTATGTGTAAAAAAGATGGGGAGAGCTCAGGTATGTGTAAAAAAAGATGGGGAGAGCTCAGGTATGTGTAAAAAAAAGATGGGAGGAGCTCAGACCTACATACTGTCAAGGAAAATAAAGTATAAAAGGGGTCGAGGAAGGAAGTAACCATGATTTATAATGGACAGGCAGTAGGAGGAGTTGCCACCCTGGGGAGGCTGGCATTTGCTATAATAATATGCATGGGCATTATTATTATTAATAATAATATTACGTTCGAACGTGTGGACACATGAAGTCACCTCCTACCTTCCCATCTCTGTCAAACGGTAGGTCCACCTCCTCCGAGGATTGCGCCCCTTGCTCCGGTTCTACCTCTTGATCCCCAGTCCCTGTTGCAGGCTGTTGTGGTCGGTAGTTGGGGTAGGGGTTGATAAACGACCGCTCCTCCATCTCCGCTTCCCCACCGAAATGCAGCCTCAGCCTCTTGGACATGCCCTCTCCCATCTCCCCTAACGAGAGCCGGTAAGGGACAAAACACCCCACGGTCTCAGCCAATTACCGCAGCGCGTCCGGGCTGTTGTCTGCACAGGGCAGGAGACTGACACTTGACACACACGTTGTTGCTGCTGCTGCTCCTCCTCCTTCGTGTATACAGCGGAACACGCCGCAATAATTACACCGTCTACCGTGAAATGATACGACCTTACGACAAGCGACAGAGAGCTCGATCCCCTATACTACTACTCAATCAAGTAAAAGAACAGATGCAGATACAGTCATATACAATACTCTTTCGGGGACTGCTGATCTAAATAGTGTCAATTTACATCATGTGCAAGCAAATACAAAAATATGTATTTTACATATGTTTAACGATGCCTTAATTAGTCTGCCATTACCCCCCATAGAGATTGCATTGATCACCAGCCAACACACTAAATTCTCCATCTACATCCTTCTCCATACACCCCACTAGTCATGCTGAGTGATCCTCCGTATCAGTGTCCATCCTCACAGAGAAATCACCATGTTCCTCTTTGAGCTGAGAATTGATTAGCTGAATTCCAAACACAATACAGGAGATCAAAAACCATTGTCTTCAAATCCTGTGCAGGGTTCAAAAAATCCTTTTATTCTGTAACAAAGAGAAAAAAAAATTACATAACTGTGTTTAATCATTTCTGATATAAAAAGCTGAGTAATCCTAGTACTGAGAATCTTTATATACGGTAGTATATGCATCTGTTCTGTTATTCTTACATATACTGCAGTAAGAAAGAAGCAACATATCCAGTTGCAGTCATAGTATTCATTCAGCTTGGCTTTACCACCGAATCATTTCACTGCCTACAGCTGCTTCATTCCCCTATTCAATTATTCATTTTCTAGTGAAAGAAGAGATCCGCAGACATCTATTAAGCATATGCACCAAATAAACTTAACAGATAAAGATAAATGAACAATACCTTGAAAACCAATTTCAAATGCCCCACAGGCTGTGTCTTTGCAGCTGATCCACAGATGAATAGGATGGCTTGGATGGACTCAGGGGAGGAGGGCTGCAGTCACACACACACACACACACACTCACACACTCACACACACACACACACACGCTTTCACCAGACTGTCATAGAAATCACCCACAGCACACGTCTAACCAGCAGGCGCATGGCAACAGATGTTACCTTCTGTAATAATCCAAAATGTTTTGTTTAACCTCCGCACCTCTCGCCCTCATTCTTGGTTAATGGGTTAAAATGACATTCTAGGGATAACAGTTAATGCGAAGAATTAAAATCCCATACCACAAATGGATCATCTGTGCAGTGGGTGGTGTAGGTTGTTTAATATAATAGACAGACAATAAGCAATTTTATGAAATTCAGCTCTGGAGGGCGTTACAGAAATAAAAACTGATAATACCCACGTTGTTTTGATACATGTAATAAATCACTTCAATGTTATCATCATGTAGAGCAACTTAGATAATAATTAGGATGCAGAATGGATGATTGCACTTCGCTGTATAGTACTGTATTTACAGATATATGACTAGTTTTAGTGTTTCCGGTGGAGTGTTTGAATGAGGGATGAGAGAATGAATTAATGTGTGGATGCATTAATGAATATGTGTAATTGATTTGTGTGAGTGAGAGAATAAATGATTATGTGAATTAATTATGTGAATGAAAGTGTCTATTGGTGAGTGACCGTAAAAGTGTTTGTGTGTATCATAGATGTATAATTGATTTGTGGAAAGGCAAAGATGGCACAAGCAGGGTGTTTATGGGACAAAGATGGGACGGGCTCTTTGGAGACAAAGTTGACTCATGCTGTGCTGTTTGGGGACAAAGATAGCCTTGTGTGTGAAATCTGGGTGCTGATCAGGTTCTAAGTGGGCAATGTGGACACCAGGGCTGGCTTTGGGGTGTCCAACCTGTGATCTGTGCCTGTAATTTATGGTGTTTTATCTATACCTTTAATGCTGAGTTTTTATGCAAATTTCAATGTATCTATACCTGCAAAGCTGATGTGTGTTATTCTGTAGATCCATATGCGATATGCTATGTTTCAATACATTATTTATGTATACCTGCAAGCATAAGGTTTTTATGTCTTATTCAGTTAATCAATATCTGCAGTGCTGTTTCCATGTGTTTATTTGATCTATACCCTCGGTGCTGAGTTTACATGTGATTTCCAGTTGATCTATACCTGCAATGTTGGACTTGTGTGTTCTGCTGATCTATACCTGCAATGCATAAATATTTCCATACATTATTATTCTATACCTGCAAATACAAGATTTGTTTGTCTGATTCTATGCCTTCAGTGCTGAGTTCACGTGTGATTTTCAATTGATCTATACATGCAAAGCTGGGGTTGTGTGTTAATGTGTTGATCTATCCCTCCTATGCTATTTTCCATACATTATTTATGTATGTAGTTATGTATGTTTGTATCTCTTATTCGGTCGATCTAAACATGCAAGTGCTGTTTTATGTGTTGTTTATTTGATCTATATGTATTTTTTGCGCGTGGAATGGGTTCCAAGGAAATGCTTGCATAGGATCCAATTTTATCAATATAAAATGTATTTGCAGCAGGGCCTAATATTTATATATATTGACAGTTCGAGCTAATATTAATATATTATCGACAGCAGGGTCTAACATTAAAGAAACTGAGCAGTTCAGCTTTTATTTTGAAATCATATTTCAATCATAGTCTTTACTTCAAAGAGATAAGTACATATTATTTAGTTAAAAATGCATGTCTAATATATATATATATATACACATCTGTGTGTGTGCCACCCTAGGTTTGCGGTAGTAGAATTCGAAGATGGCCGCACGTGGGCCCTCCACTACAAGCCCCGTTCTGTCCCCCCACTACAAGCCTCTGTCTGTCCCCCCCACTACAAGCCCCTGTACTCCCCAGTTTTTGCATTTGATTGGCAGGAGCATGGGAGGGGGGCCCACTATTATATTGTTTGCCCAGGGCCCACCAGAGCCCTGCCTCAACATTTGCCCTGGTTCCTTCAATCTCTGCTTCCACGTGAGTGAACTGGAGTCAGTGTATAAAATATTTGAAAGTGTGAGAAAGACCATAAAAATACTTTTTGGACTGTGCTTCTGCTGACACAATTATGCTTTTGGTAAATGCCATTACAAAATGATGATGTGGCAGATTATGGGGTAAGGAATTACCTATCAAAGCATTCAAGGATCCATGGAGGGGCAATTGTGTGACCTCAGGGGAGTAGCACGGCAGCTGCCCAGCAAGATGCATCAACGACGGGCTGAGGCTTTGCAGGGTAAGTGAGTTGCTTATGTGTGTATCTGGGTATGTATGTGTGTCTAGGTATGTTAGTGTGTGAGCATGTGTCTATGAATGTGCCTGTTAGCGTGTGTGGGGGTATATAAGTGTGTAAACATGTGACTTTGGGTATTTGTGTGTGTATGGATATGTTAGTGTGTGTTGGTATTTTTTTGGTGTGTGAACAAGTGTCTTTGTCTGGGTATGTTAGTGCCAGCCAGCCCAAAGGCACACTGGCGCCTACTTGAGAGATGAGCAGGAACCTCTTGAACAAGACCTGTGTGGGGAGGTACTTTAGTCTGTGAACATGTGTTTTTGGGTATGTTAGTATGTGTTTGCATCTGGGAATGTTAATGTGTGTGTCTGGCTGTGTTAGTATGAGTGTGTTAGTGTTGATTGTCTGTGTGTGTTAGTATGAGTGTTTGGGTGTGTGTTAGTGTTCAATGTCTAGTTATGTTGATGTGAATGTCTGTGTGCATGTGTTTTTAGCATGGATATCTGGATGTGTGTGTTAATGCGAGTGTCTGGGTGTGAGTGTCCCTCTTGAGGTCAGGCTCTGGATCTGCCCCTGTGTCAAAAGCTATTCTGAAAATATTAGTAAATAGCTAATTATAGATTAAAACTAAAAATGCACACAGCTGCAATCCCCTTGGCAGGAACAGAAAGCTTTGCGGATGTGTGCAGACAGACCAACTGGTGACCACGGAAGAATATTTTCACTAAGAATATTTTTTTATGGACCTCTTCAGATTGCTCAAATAGAACTTGCCCAACCACCCAGATTACATCAACAGGACTTGCCCAACCACCCAGGTTGCATCCGCAGGACTTGCCCCAACACCTAGATTACACACAGACATATGATTTGCCCAGATTGCATCCACTAGACTTACTTATAGGGCCGGACTGGGAATGAAAAGCAGCCCTGGTCGAGCTCTTATACCCACACGCACCCCTTATACATACCCGAGTCACACAATTTGCCATACAAATAACTATAAAACATTCTTTTTATCACATTATTTGTATTAAAATCTCAGAAACTATAAGTGTTAAAAGGCCCTAATAAATTAAGGAGATTAGACACAATGGAATCAAAACATTTGCTACTGCAAAAGCTTTTAGAGGAAAAAGTTCCAGTTCTGCCAGTGTGTATGGAACAGGATCTCCCTTCAGGGGAAGCCAAAGGGAATTGTCCCCTGTAGAGCAGAATGAAATCACGCTTTACAATTAAATTGGGTTTCTGAAAATCCCAACCACATCCCAGTTTCTGCGACTAATCCTTTGTGATAAGATCTGCTTATTGAAACAGAGTAAATAAGATTTTGTCCTCTGAAGTGACTGCAAATTCAGGAGGGCCTTTTATCTCTGAATAAGTAAAAATTAAATAACGTACATACTTGATTATAAGACGACTCCCCAAAATTTGAATTTAGAAAAAAAAGAAAAAGCCTGAATATAAGACTACCCTATAAGAAAAAAAGGTTTTACTAGTAAATATTTTTAAGAAAAACTATGATTATGAAAAATGCATTGTTTGTTTCTATTTCCTTTTATTTGCCAACCTGGCACATCTGCCCCACAGCTTGCTACTTCCTCCCCAGATATGCCACTCTGCTTCCCTTTAATGCCACTCTGCCCCCCATATTGAGCAAAAATCAGCTTGCCTTGCATTCCTTCCGCATAGGGGCAGCTACGGAGGCAGCCGTCTGAGGCCTGGAAAGATCCATGATTAAAAAGACAGCTGGGAGTCCTCGTTTAGTGTAGTTTTTGGTATAGTTTCTGGATTTCTTTTGTACCTTTTTTCATGGGTTTTGTTCCATTTACTGTATTAATTATATAATGTATTAATTATACACTGTATATATGTATTAAACTAAAGCAAAACATGCTTCTGTCTTTCCTGGGTGACCGGGATTTATTTATTTGCTTTATAATCGTTTTGCAGCAACCTGCAGTATTTTGGATCATCGGCCACTCTTTTGTGTTCTTGGCAGAAAGACCAGGTGTCAAAATAAACGGCTAGCAACTTGGCTTACCTGCAGGCGAGGCGTAGGTTGGGTGGTTGGGCTTTAGAGGTCTAAGATGGGAAGATTTTTTGCACGAAACACTGGTGTAGGCTGATATGCTGAGATTGTGGTCATGTTTTCCTGGGCTCATCGTTGTTTGATTCGACATATTGTTGCCCGTTTATTCTGTAGGGAGGCCCATTCATTGCAAGGGGTTGGCAATGCCAGGTTATTATTAAAAAGTTATTAAGGCAGTTTCTAGGTTGATCAGTAATTTTGGGGGCGTCGTGGTGCACCCCGAGTTTCGAGGGTGACAACAACCAGAAGGATGGTGTGCATCTAAACGATATTGGCACTGATATTTGGATGTTAGACATATGGATTGGGATCAAGAAGGCAGTGGATTTGTAGAGGAGCCGGATCGTGTGAAGGTGTCCACATGTCCGGGCTATGGTGGTTGGTCCATTGTTGTAAAATAATTTGGTGGACCCGTTGTCGATGGACAGATCACTCCACTTAAGCTTTCTCCTGGAGGCCTGTACACCATCTACCGATGGACAGCGCTAGGATATAATGTCATATCCAGCAGCAGGCCGGGAAAGAGGTTGATGAAGGGGTCTGGGTCAGTAGCTGGCAAGAGGCACCAGTATGTCACTGGTGTTTAGAAATGGATCCTTTAAGGACTGTCCTATGTGGTGTAATACTTACTCTAGTGATAGTAGTTGACACCTCACACAGCAGGGATGATACATATTGTATTAGACCGTTATACAGTGGATATAAAAAGTCTACACACCCCTGTTAAGATGCCTGGTTCTTGTGATGTCAAAGAATGAGACAAAGATTAATCATGTCAGAACTTTTTCTACCTTTAATGTGACCTATAACGTGAACAATTCAATTGCAAAATAAGCTGAAATCTTTGAGGGGAAAAAAAACTCACAATAACCTGGTTGCATAAGTGTGCACACATAACTGGGGCTGTGTTCAGAATTAATTTACCTGACATTTGTTTAATTGCATCTCAGAGCGGAAGCCATGGTCCGCAGAGAGCTTCCAAAGCATTAGAGGGATCTCATTGTTAAAAGATATCAGTCAGGAGAAGGGTACAAAAGAATTTCCAAAGCATTATATATACCATGGAACACAGTGAAGACAGTCATCATCAAGTGGAGACAATATTGCACAACAGAGACATTACCAAGAACTGGATGTCCCTCCAAAATTGATGAAAAGACGAGAAGAAAACGGGTCAGGGAGGCTTACAAGAGGCCTACTGCAAAATTAAAGAAACTGCAGGAATTTCTGGCAAGTACTGGCTGTGTGCTACATGTGACAACAATCTCCCGTATTCTTTATATGAATGGGCTGTGGGGTAGGGTGGCAAGATGGAAGCCTTTTCTTACAAAGAAAAACATCCAAGCCCGACTGAAATCCCCCAAAAGCACGTGGAAAAATGTGTTATGGTCTGATGAAACCAAGGTTGAACTTTTTGGCCATAATTCCAAAAGGTATGTTTGGGGCAAAAACAACACTGCACATCACCTAAAGAACACCATACCCACAGTAAAGCATGGTAGTGGCAGCATCATGCTTTGGGGCTGTTTTTCTTCAGCTGGAACCAGGGATTTAGTCAGGGTGGAGGGAATTATAAACAGTTCCAAATACCAGGCAATTTTGGCACAAAACCTTCAGGCGTCCGTTAGGAAGATGAAGAGCAAGTTCACCTTTCAGCACGACAACGACCCAAAGCACACAAAAGCATGGTTTCACCAGAAGAAGATTAACGTTTTGGAATGGTCCAGCCAGACCCCAGACCTGAATTCAATTGAACATCTGTGGGGTGATCTGAAGAGGGCTGTGCACAGGAGATGTCCTCACAATCTGACAGATTTGGAGTGCTTTTGCAAAGAAGAGTGGGCAAATATTGCCACGTCAAGATGTGCCATGCTAATAGACTCCTACCCAAAAAGACTGATTGATGTAATAAAAATCAAAAGGTGTTTCAACAAAGTATTAGTTTAAGGGTGTGCACACTTATGCAACCAGGTTATTGTGAGTTTTTCCCCCTCAAAGATTTCTCTTTGTTTTGCAATTGAATCGTTCACGTTATAGGTCATATTAAAGGTGGAAAAAGTTCTGACGTGATTTATCTTTGTCTCATTCTTTAACATCACAAGAAACTGGCATTTGAACAGTGGTGTGTAGACTTTTTATATCCACTGTATACTATTTATTTGATACTAGGGTCACCAGTTTGGCCACTTAGTTCAAGAAAACAGCTTTGGACTATGCTTTTGGAGTCATTTAAATAAATCCCTGTAAATGTAAACTATAAGTGTAAAACAAAATAGTCACTGTTCATCTCTTAAGACAAAGACACTATAATTTTAATGCATAACAGGTTTTTTTTTTTTACAACAAAAGCTTTTTAGACAAAAAAGAAAACGAGAAATAAATTACATCTCATATGCATTGTACTCATCTTCATATACAAACAATTAGCATATGTACTGATTAACACTATAGTTCCTATATAAAAGTCATTGTACATCTGATTTTATACAAATAGTGCTTCCGTAAATACACAACACAAAACAGTTAGCTATGTAAGTACATACCTCACAAGTGTCTCATTGTAAGCGGAACAGTCCTGACCACCCAGTGAGTTGTAAAATTGATCAAGGTCACTGCTTTTACCCAGCCACCTTGTGATGTAATGAAGCAGAGTACCCCAATATTACGTCATATTGTGGTGTTCTGCTGTAATATACCTTAAGGTGGCTGGTGATATAATGGTCCTGCCCTCCTCTAACTCCCACCAACACAGTTGTCCCGCTTTAGGCTCTTGGGGCCTGTATATATATTTATTTATTTATTTATATACACATATATATATATACAAATTGCTTAATATCCTTAAAACAACGTTGACACCCATACCTCCCAAGTGTCGTAGTTTTTGTGGGACAGTAATGATTTTCAAGCACTTTCATGAGGAGGTCCACTAATCTCTGACCAGCCCAGGGGGTTGTAAGATCAATGTAGGTCTGTGCTTTTGCTCCCACATGGCAACCTGGTGATGCTCTGCGGCTGACTCTTTGGGTAAGGGAAGCAGGTGGTAATGTCCCCATACAACAGTTCTAAGCACAGTTCTGACAGGCTGAAGAGAACTTCTGACTTGACATTTAGTGGATGTGTCACTTAAGAACAAATTTAGCAACCAGTACCAATCCATATACTACGTTCTCCTGTATTTGAGGTTCTGTACCATATCATACCCAACTGGCCCCTCTTAGTGGGACTATTTTCCCGCAAGGTCCTGCTGTTCTGCCGAGCTGCCCCAGTGGAGATCATAAGCCAGGTGGGAAGCTGTAATATTGATGGAGCCCTGTTAGTTGCTGTTTATCAGGCTTAGAGTACCAACAGCAAATATGGATTGTAGCAAGGCTCAAGCCTGAGCATAACGCTACTCTATAAACACATATATATATATATATATATATACAGATATAATTGATTAAAAAAAGTTGCAGGAGCACTTACATAAACGCTACATAACGCTAGCAATTATAAAACAATATAAAGAAGTGCTCATCTTTTTTTTACAGAAAATACTGAACCATTTTAGCATTTGAACTTGGTTGGGCTTTTTTTTAGCATTTATAAATTAATTAGCCAATTTCTGTTGCCCTTAAATTCATTAAACATTAATGAAACCTATAGATTCATATAGTGCACAGATGTTTGTTGACAGAACGGTCTGGTGATTCATTTCCTGGCATTCATAGAATAAAATCAATCCATCTTTAAAATTTTTAAGTTTGTACGCTTGCCAGGGTTGGGGTGCCCCCCCTTCAATAAAATTAGATACATTATAGCCAGATCACAGCTTTAATTGTAAACTATTTTCTTACGAAGGAAACTTTCACTCTTACTAAAAAGGTACCCGTGATGCTACATACACAATAGGACATATAAAACATGTTCAAATTATTCAATTGAGAACATGACATAATGAGAACAGTTCTGATTACTCCTACTATTTGGAATATTATAGTGCCCCTGTCCTAGGGCAGGTATGGACAAAGAATGTCCCTTCAGCCTTTGGTGAACTACAAATCCCATGATGCTCTTCTAGACACTCGACTGTCACATAAGAAATGTTGATCAAACTAAGATTAAAAAGAAAATGAGAATTCCAAGCTGATACCTCTCATTTACAGGCAAATGACAGTTTTACAGAACGCAAATTTTTCCCAATAGGTGGTAGTGTAAGTCATTTGGGACTGGCTGTCAAATGAACAACAAATCGCAAACAAAGGAATGGTGGCTTATTCTAGAAACCATAGGGCCTTTGTTTTGCTTATTTGGTCCATGTTCTTGGAATCCATTGTGCTAAAGTGATCAGTAAACTGTTGTCACTTAAGCTCATGGAAGACAGTTGAAGACAGACTTAAGTCTTTCAGAACCGAGGTTCTAGAGGATCTAGAGTTAGACAGTGTTGTATGTTAAAAACAACCAATCCATAATATGAAATTGATACTGATTTTGTTCAACCAAAAAACGGGTAAGGAATATGAAAAACACTTAAATCCATATTTTGATTGATAACACCTTAAGCATTGGCAAGAAATTATTTTTATGTATAGACCGAAAACATAATCTGGGTTTCTTCAGATTATTTTAGAAATGTGGGAATTTAAGACATCTGAAGTTCCAATACAGCCAAACAAAAACACATAATGAAAATATGGCGTTCATCTGTAATGTAGTGTTTTGTCAAATTCTTACAAAACTAAATATAGTTTCTGATTACAGAGTATAAACAAGAAAACGTATCCATATGCAAAGCATCAAAACTTGGACAAAAAAAATCTTCTTTTAGTGCTTAGACTACTGGGGAAACAGTCTTATAAAAACAGCCTTTAATTAAAACATCCAAGGGGCATATTTTCATAATGTTATTGGAAAAGATTTTTTTTCTTTATAACTTTTTAGCAGGTTAAGACACAAAGTGCACATTTCATTATAATCAAGGAATGCAAATACAAAAACTAAATGTTTGCTTAATAGTTCTTAGATAAAGACTCATGATCCATAATGATCCATAGTTTATGAGATGTTACCCAAAAAAAACAAAATCTGTCTGAAGTAATAGTCAGAAAAGTTTTTTTTTTTTGCAACACAATATAAAAAGAAGGGTTCCAGAAATAATATACACTATAAAAAAAAACATGGAATTAAAATGGAAATTGTTACAGATTTAAAAATATCTTTATATATTTATTTATTTATATATATAAAATGGTCATTGATGGAGGAGAAACATTGTAACTGCCATATGTCATTTTAGTTGACTGCCAGATACAACCGAAGTATACCTTCATTGTCCATACTTTAGTGTATTGGGCTACTTTTTGCCCTTGTGTTTCCCTAAAGGCCAATGGAGGCCTAGCTGTGTCCCAATAAGAAGAAAAACAGGAATGATAAATAACTATGGTCATGCCGATGTCTCAATATAGTCACTTTTAGGTGCCAATCCCAAATATTCTGGATTTTCAGCTGCAGGAATCTTAAAACGTCCATTGGTCTTTGATTCTTTAGGAAAGAAGTCTTGTTGGTAATCGGGATTTTCAAGATTTATTTGATGGTTGAATTTTTGGTCCCAGAGGGAATGATAGCTAAACTCTGGTTTAGAGATGATATCTTGGGCTAAATTCAAATACTCTGGGTTCTTCACGCCATTGCTCTGGGAATTCTGGTAATGATTTTCCAGAGGAGACTTAACACCATTAGATGGATTCCCGTTGACGTTTGCTGAAGTGAAGGGTTTTGGAATGATTTGGTTTACATATTCTGAAATATAAAATATAAAGTTGTGAGTCAATTACGTAGATTGCACACGTACATGAGCAGGGTTTGTAATTGTTAATTTTCTTTATTGTAAATTTTATGTTCTCTTCTACTATAATAGTGCTACAGAATCTGCGAGTGCTCTATAACATGTAATAATAATCTATAAATAGATATAAAGGTATATAGATACTGTATATAGATACAAAATATATATATTTTGTCCACTGCTACTAGTTTTTTTTATTGTCTAATGAAATAAAATTAGCAGGACATGCAATTTGAACAAACAAGAAGATATGGATCTGCCCATTCCCAGTAACCATTGTTTGTATTCATACCATAACGCCTGACGCATCATGCTAATCACTTGCTCCTCTCCCACAATGATCATTGCATAGCTACATAATGTATTGGGCATAATGGGAAGGTACAGAATGTGGTCCTTATTTACAAAACACAAATGAAACTCTCAAGCTCAGTGGGAATGCAGCTGTTATTAGTGTGTGTGGGGGGTCTACTAGGAGTCATCTAGGATAATGTGGTATGTAATATATCACAAATACAGCCTAGTGGTTAAAGAAATGGAGTAGGATGAGTGATTCTGCTTTGGTTATTGTAAACACTGTATATAAGCTTTAGCTGGGTATTAATATCACCAACCAATGTCACAACATTTCAAAGCAAAACCGGGAGCCATGAATACACCTACTGTAAATGACTCTGGTAAGCAAATATTTAACGCTATAACAAAGTCAAAGGTCCTGGACAATGGCATCTTTACGTGGTACCATGTGATCCATAGTGTTTATGCCGGCATAACAATCATTTTTATGCTATTCTTTATACAGTCCCAAACCAAAAAACAATGGGTCCTTGGAGAACGTACCCACTAATAAGATACATGTCTCTCTATATTGAACCCGCAGCATGGTGCTGCCAGCTTTAATCTGCATTATGATGGGTAGTCCTGATGCTGAGTTAACATGATTAAAGGATAGTATCTGGATCAGCTCCAAGTTTCAAACATATACAATACAGTACAAATATGTTAACAATGCTGTAAAAGAATGTGGCATGAAATTTTTTATTTTTTTTTTCATTTTAATATCTGGGAAATGACCCAGTGTTATTATGATATTTCAATTGTTTACTGAGTACAATACACAGCTACTAACCAGGAGCAGGAAGAAACTCATCATCCACACTGTCATCCAAAATGACTGTAGGGTCTGTGCTGTATCTTTGAATAAAACTGTCTTCTCTAACCGGTGGTCCCTGCTGATGGTGAAAAAAAAAACGACATTATTTTTAGCTCTAATCACATGACCCTAATCAATTTGACTAATAAGTAAACAGCGATGAAAAGCAGGTACCGGCGTAGTCAGAAGAGGAGTCCGTGAGGTTGAAGGAGAGCTAAAGAACCCTTGATTTGGTATCAGGTATTCCTCAGCATCAACTATGTCTCCCATTTCTTCTTGCACCAACGCATGATGGAATTTTGATTCAACGGGACTTGGTAAGTTCATTCTTTCATCGCCCTGGGCACGGAAGAAAAAATATTATGATTTGAATGAATTACATACATTTAAGAGCTGTCAAACATATTACGTTATGTACTTGCTATTCCTAATGAAAATAGAAAAAACAAATGTATATTGTTGGGGGGTTTATATTAGTGGGGGGATTGCAGCTCACTGACTTTACCAAACAATATCAGATAACATTATAAAGAGTTGAACTTTCTTCTCAACTTCTACTTTAATGACTAGTATCGGTAATGTTCTTAAAGTTAAGAGTTTACATATGGGTCACCAGATTCCTTGAGGTCATCAACATCTTACAACATCTTTCAGTGTGCTTTCTTTATCACAAGGCCTATTTTGGGTTTCTCTCTGGATCAGGCAGTAGTTTAGATTAGTGTTGGAGCCCTTAATCACTGCATACCGTACCTGTATGACTAAGTAGCGTGTTGGGTCTCGAGCCATTTTGCTAAATTCCGCACTTAACTCTCTGAATTTGGGACGGCTCTCAGCATCTATCATCCAACCTAAGGCAATGCAAAAATTGCAGATTTTGTTAAAACGTGTATTTTCTTAAAATAAGCTCTGACAGTGTTTTCAGAAAAACCAATGACAAAAAACAATATAAATATTTAATACTGATGTCTATCAAAACATAAGCCTTCAGCCTTTCACATAAATAAGTCTACAGGAGCAGATAACATACATAACATACATATGATACCATGGCCTGATGTCAGGAGTTGGTGGAATCAACACTCTTTAAAACTACTGTCCTCTTGACCTACTGATTTGTCATTCTGCTAGAATCAACCATTTTTAATGCATACTTCTCTACAGGGGAAAAAGGTTTAAGTACCTACAAGTAAATATTTCAATGATATTGACTTGTAGGTACTTAAAAGTCAATATCATTGAAATATTGACTTGTAGGTACTTAAAACTTTTTCCAAGTCAATATTTCAATGATAAATATCCAATTAAGTCTGCGGTGGCGTCAAGAAGTCAACTGATTAAAGTAATGTTTTCATTTTTTGCATTTCTGTGGTTAAAAAATGTTTTGACAAGAGATTCTTGTCCATGCAAGTTTTTATATAGCTGTTATATATTTTTCTTAACAGAATGCTTCCACTAGTTGACGTATATTCAGTACAAAATATTTTAGATAGCACCCCTGCCCTTGAAAAATAGTCCTTCATTCAAGTATGAATGTTTTGGCTTAGTGAATAAAGAATCATAAACTAATGGAGAAAAAATATAAATGTGGCCATGTAGGTGCTATAACGTTTAAAATGGACAGAGATAGAAACTTTTGTTGAAGGGACTGTGAATAAAGAGATGGAATATATAATATATATTATATATATATATATATATATATATATATATATATATAATGTCATATGCAACCTTGATAGCTACCGTATTTATATAATTAATTTAAGTGGTTGCACATGGAATAATGTATCATATTTCCACAATTGAAACACATTTTATGCTGTTTCATTATACAGTATTGTGAAATTGGTGGCTGTAGAACATTGTAACACAGTAATGCCTATATGCTGCCATGTCTATCTGCAAGATCTACACAGCCCTAGCTTCCTACTGTCCGATCCAGTGTAACCTGTGCGAGTACCGGTTACAGCGCAAATGCCCGAGCAGAGATTCGCACATTTTTTTTTTAAGTGATATGTAAGGGTGCATTTTGCTCCCTTAAAAAAACAAAAGTAACTATGTGGAGTATTATTCTGTTTTTGGACATTAATTGGAGGGATTACCAGTGTGACTTAACTTGTGGAAGAAATCCTAAGTAAGACTGCAAAAAGTTTTTCCTCAAATTTTCTGCTGGTTTTTACATTTAGTTCATACTAAATGACAGACTATACAAAAAAAGTTGCATAAAGAGAAAGCCCCATGTGTCCTTGAAAAAACAATGTGAGGGTACACTAAACATGGGAAAAGGGTTAAACAAACCATAATAACCATTGGTTCACAGATACCAAGATCCCGTTGATGTGGAATATACAGTAACATTATGTAGACACTAGGGGTCAGTAGAGGGCTACTGTTATGGAGACTGCAGACTGTTAAATGAAATGCAGCAATAAGTCTAGACACATGCATTAACTCTTCAAATTACAACAGTATATCACATGAATGTATACATTATACTCATATATACAGTGCCTTGCAAAAGTATTCAGATCCCTTAATAAATCTCTCATATTAAAAAAAACACAATAAAATTTCATTCTAAACGGGATTTTATTTTGTTAGTTTTATTAAGAAATTAAAAAAACCTGTATGCTTTCAGAAGCACCCTTTGCGGCAAAAAAAACCCGTCCAGAACACATGCCGCAAGCAACATATTTTTGTGTTTTCTTTATAAAATCTTATCAAAATAACATAAATGTCACCTTACAATAATATCATACAGACTTAAATTTTAATGTTCTGCTTTACCTTTTGCAAGATACTGTATTTATATGTATTTACATGATATTTACACATATAACTCACATTTCACCATGATCATATACACATCAATTGTGCAGATTGGAGGCTGTGGAAGACGCTCCCCCTTTTCTAAAATTGTTGAAATTTCACTGGCTGCGATCCCATCATATGGTTTCAATCCAAATGTCATTAATTCCCACACAGTAACCCCTGTAAGCACAAGAACATATATTGTAAGTAATACGGAGTCTAAGGCATGAAACACATGTTAACGGAACGTCAATCAATATGAAGACAACTTCTTGGTTGACTTACCATAACTCCATACATCACTCTGGTGGGTGTAAATTCTATGAAGAATTGACTCTAGGGCCATCCATTTAATAGGTACCTACAACGACATAATGTTTTCAGATATTTTACATCAATATTTTGGGTTTTTGTTACATGGAATATTGTCACAGCCACCAGTGCATATGTGTGTGTGACTGAAGTCATGTGGTTTCCTACCTTTCCTCCTTCTGCGTGATATTCTTTTTCATCTGCCCCCAGTAGTTTCGCCAACCCAAAATCGGTGATCTTGACATGTTGTGGACCTTTCACAAGAACATTTCGAGCAGCCAAATCTCTGTGGACCAAACGGCGGTCTTCAAGGTAGCCCATACCCTGCAAAATATATGAGGATGGATAACTTTTAAGCCTTTGAGTGTCCACCACATTATCTCTGGGAAACAACATAAAGCGCATGGAGCTGGCAGCTTGGTGGGGCTGCTGGTTACAATTGGTAGCTGTTGGCCCTGTTTGAATCCTCCCATGTATGCATTTTTTGACCATGCAACTCCTCCTACCCATAAAATTTTGGCCCAGGATGCAAAGCCAGTATCAGCTGACTAATGATGAAGCCATCATTTGCGCTATCTATTAGGTGATTTATGATGTCATTTGTTATATCATTTTATAATCAATGGTGTAATTTGTGATATCATAGCTGATGTAATCTGCAAAGCATATGGGGTGTAAAATTCAGTTCAAACAGTTAACTATCTCATGGATTTTGTGCTTTTGAATGAGATTGCTACCCTTAATGTCTCTTGCCATTAAATAATGTTCATGTCATTTAAAAATATACTGTATATTCCAATGCATTAACGCAGTTCATCTGCCAATTGCCTTCCATTGTGATCCTCCTATCTATGTATTTGGTTGTTTTTTTTTACTGACTATATTAGGTGGTCAACGGATCTTTTCATTTTATGAAAGCAGTTGTTGAATGATTTACAAACATTTTCACTTTTGCTATAGGACTTAAAAATATTAGGACTTAAAAATATTATAGAAATATTGTATGTTCTTAGCTATAGTGTATTCCAGCCTTTAATATGAATTTGTTTTGCGCATTTGAAGTAGACATCAAACTACTTATGGGAAAAGTATTTAACCATCCCCTATTATCCATGTTGGGCAATAAAAACCCCCCACATATTGTTTATCTTCAATGGGTTGAGTTTGTAACTGGCTTAAAAAGAGGATTAAATGTAAAAAGACAGTAGTGGTTCAAAATAAATGTATAATATGTACTGTGACAGCTGTGAAAAATCATAACAGATTTGAACGGTCGATTGTGAGTTTTCCAAGTTTCTTGAGAAAAGTTGCAACCCATAAAGCCGCATATGTCCTGTGGGGCTGTTATGGCTGCTCTGTGACAAATTATTATTACAGTATAGCAGGCCGTGGTTCTGAAGTGACATTTACTAAAGGAGTTGGCATGGGAGATTTAGGAGAGTTGTGGTTTTAACTCTCTCAATTCACCTATGCATAATGAAGGGCCAAACCCAACGGGTTTAGTAGGCTAGAGCTGGCCCTGCATAATGTGTAATTTACTGGGTGTGCAGAATCTGGAGACATCTCTCTGATTTAACTATACATTGTGCAGGGACAGTCAAGCTCTTCCTATTGCAGAAGCTCACTAATGTTGGGCCTTCATAATGTATAGGGGCTGAATCACAACTCTCCTGTCATGTCTGTTAGTGAATAAACCTCTCTGTGTCTATAAAGAAGATGTCACAGCCTTACAGACAGTGAACAGGCATAGAACCACTCTTTGCAAATATTACCGAACACTGATATAAAAGTGCATGAGACATCTACCGTGATACGATGGATACTACCACTAGACATTCATAAAATGTAGCATGATAACTGTTGACATCTTAGTAGTTTAAATGTCTGAATGCTTACCTTGGCAATCTGCACACACCAGTTGAGAAGATGTCTTGAGCCAATGTTGTCCTTGTGTTCACGAACATAGTCCAGTAAGCAGCCATAAGGCATGAGTTGTGTGATCAGCTGGACAGTAGAAGTCAAACATATTCCCAATAAACGGCAAACATGGGGATTGTCAACACTGGCCATGACATACGCTTCCTAAAATACAAAATATGTCAAGAATAAAATACACAGACATCTTGTGCTTCACTTTTATAGTCTTGCGATTCTCATATTGTAAATAATTTCCCTTAAATTATGTTTTTTTCATACAAGCCAGACAGCACCTCAAGCACTTTTGCCAAATCTCATTGAGAATGAGGTTGTACATAGATCCAGTTGTTTCCAGTCCTTTAAATAAAACTTTATTTTTCAGTCATTTAACTGAAAGTGTTTAGTTACTATTAGCATGTGTTTATACCAGCTGTTTCTTACTTTCCTCTTATTTAGAAACACATTATCAAACATATAATATTGATGTAAATAGCTTATTAATTTAAATTGACAAATTCCAAGCCCAGGATTTCATTGATTCATAAAATTTAACAGCAGACAACAACATTCAGGCCGACTAGTGTGTCTGTTTTTTCCTGCTGTAAATACTCAGACCTTAATTAATCCTCGTTTTTTGTCTTAAAATCAGGCTGTATGCTTATTCCATGCATGTTTAAATTCCCCTTTTCTATAAATATCTACCGTTTCTGCAGGGCTGTTGTATTTACCTACCACCCTTGCGGCAGAGTAAAACCTCCTTACTTTACACCTAAGCATCTGACCTTCAAGTTTTAGATTATGACCCATCGAAAGAGACGGGAGGAAAAATCATGCAGATTCTGAGAAAAAGAAGGTAAGGTACCTTTCCTTGTGTTACTGCTTATCATACCTGGGATCTTCTGGGCTCCGGCTACCCGGAGCCTTACCTAGCGGGACGCGGCCAGGACTGCCCACTGACGTCAGGGGGCGGTCCCGTGACATCAGTGGGAGGTCACGTGATGTCAGTGGGAGGTCCCGCTGATGTCAGGGGCGTTCCCACTGATGTTGTAGGGGCGTTCCTGCTGGAAATGGGCAGGGGGCGGGGCGTGTCAAGGATTCGGGTCTTGACCCGGAGAACCAGTGCTCATCTGGCAATCTTTGGGTCAAACCCAGAGAGTTCCCAGGTATGTTGCTTATTTTGCTTAAGTAGCGTTGCATTATGATAAATTTAAAAGATGAGCAATCTCGCTGAATTAACTATTATTACACAGGGTTGGAAACATATCTTTTCTCCTCTACTGCTTTTTTTTTTACAGATTTTCCAAAACAAGAACAAAAGCAGTTTTTGTTTTGAATGGTTTATCTTGGAGAGATACATTGTGATGTAATTAAAGTATGCATGGTAGTTTGTGTAACAATCTATTAAAAACAACCTTCCCTAAAACAGCCTATGGGAATTGTGGTTTTTCAAAGAACTTGCATGGTGGGAATGGACAGATATGTTATTTGCCAACCCAAACATCTCCAGAAAATTGGATTCAAATAAAGTATAAAAAAGTATATTTTCAATAACATCCTACCATAACACTATATTATATATATATTATCTTATCGGAAAAAAAACTACTAATTCAATGATGATATTAATGACTGATGTAAATGTGTTCGGTATAAGTACACTACGTAGGAATTATCATGGAAAATCACCTCCGTGACTCAAATACTCACATCAAGAATTTCCCTGTTGGCTTTGGACGATGTGGCTTCTCTCAACTCTTTGATGGCGACAGGAATCTTTACTCCCTTCCCGTCTGGTATCCACAGGCCCTTAACACATAAAAATACCAAGTTAATTAGTCATACACACAACAAGCGCTTGCTGTCCTTTCCAAAAACCCTATGTGCTTTTGTACTCACATAGGGCTCTCAGTCCTGTCAATACCATATCAATGTCTCTTAATTATGGCCCTTTTGTTATCTGTTGTTAGTGAATTAATTACCGTATTAGCCATATAGAATGTTAGAATTTATGATTGGCATATAAACTTTGATGGCCTTGCTCGACTCAATCCATTGAGAATACTTAATACTACTTAATATGCCCCTTCTTACATAAACTCTTAGGAATTGTGAGAAGTGGAATCAGTTTTCATTGGTCCAAAACGTGACAGCTATTTATAAATGCAGTATAATAAACATATTAAATGACAGTGGTCACATGATGCAATTTAATTTGTGACGGATATCAAATCTCATTGGGCCTATGTAATATTATACGTTTTTGTGGCACACTGAAATGTCATGTTTTCTTTTTTCCACTTATACCGCCACCTGTACGAGACTTGTTTTGAATCCATATAGATCACTTAACATATACCCATTTGTTATTTTATGCATTTGTTTTATTTGTTGTGTTTTATAGTGCCACCATATTCTGCAGCTTTGTACAAAGGGTAAACAGGACATAAGAAGTAGTGCATAACTTAACAATTTGACTGCTCAAACAAGCTTACAAATACAAAAATAATATTGCTGGACCTATTGTCTGAAGCAGGAGAAGGACTAGCAAAGGTGAGCTAATGGTAGAAATCAGAACAGAAGATAGAATGAGGAGAGAGGTTTGGTAGGAATGTATTTTGAGATGATTGAAGAAATGTAAGTAGGGGGGCTGCTATGAAAAGCTTTGAAAGTAAGTCAAGATTTTGAAATGAATGTTTATCTGTAGTTCTACCACTTTTTCTATTTCTTATTATTTGCAATTTTGAAGGCATAATTTGTTTGAAAATGTGATATATATAAGAAAAGCAAATGATGCATATTTGTGTTAATATTTAAACATACAATTACATAAAATCCCAAAGCTTTCATTCGTATTTAGTTAATGTGGCATGGGAAGTCTGCATACGGACAGATATATGAGGGCTCTTGCAAACACTATTAAATTGCAAACATTCTAAAAATTAACCATTCCGTGATTTTTTTCCAATTAATTATCAAAAGCGCATACAGATAACTGAAACAACTTGGTACATAACAGCCATCCTAGAATTCCTTTAGTTTTTCTAAAGTAGGTTTCTCCTGCAATGAAAATAGGGTCCCACAACACAGCGATTATGGAGTTCCCTCTTCATGATACTGGAGGGCATCTTATTGGGCTTCATTGGGCCAGAACTAGCAGTTGCACAGCTTTAGAGACCACTAATAAAGTGACCAAAGGCAGAGCGTTCCCAGTGAAAATGTCACCACAATGAAAAGTGAATGTGTAGTGTGCATGTCTATTTGTTTTATTACGATACAGAACAAATGTCGCAGCCTTGCTCCCTCTAGTGGTGTTGTTTTGCATTAACAATTAAAGGTGTTGAGAAGACATCAGACATATGGGTGATTGTTATATTTTTTCACAAAATTTTATTATAATGTATATACCGTATGTGCATTTTGACTTCTAGTAGTGCACTTGGAGCCACTAAATAGTCTGAGCTCCAACAAAAGAGGACGATCATGGAATGAAAGGAATAGTTGGATTTGGGTCTCAAAAGTGGGCCTGCCTTTCTTTAAAAAAAAAGATATGTACATATGTACATGTGTGTCACATAGCAGGTAGTGCAGGACTCTGTCCATTTGGGGACCGAGCCCACCATTCAGTGCCTCCCCCAAAAAAGAATGTAGAAGTATGTGCAGTTTCTTAATATTTCTACTCGCGTTCAGTTTCATGAAGACCGATACCCTGTGCTGAAAGAACATGCCATCAAAACTCTACCCCTGAGCTTGAATAAAATAAAATTAAGAAGTATGGTCTGCATGCTTTTAAAACACTCATGTACAAAGTATATTCCCCCCAAACAAAGCACATTATTCTTCTAAATGTCTTGTGCATCTACATACAGTAAATAGCTAATAATAGATCATAACTAACAAAAAAGGATTGGTAAACATCCCCAGTCACATCTCTAACCACACTTCTTAAAACAAAAGAGTCCCTCTGTGGTCACTTGAAATGACAGGAGGTACAGAAGATACAGCCTACAATGTAGAGTTTATTAAGATGTACTCTATAATTAATATTTTGAATATCAATATATACTGTGCCAACAATTATTACATAACTGTGGCATCACTAAATTGGCCAATGATATTCAAACATGTTTGAATGTTTGGTTAGCCAACCCTTACATGGCAGTGTTTCTATGAACGGGGGCAACATATGTTATTTGACCCACCTGAAAAACACATGTGACCTTACCTGATAGACTGTGCCAAATGCTCCTGAGCCAAGAATCTTTATTTTCCTAAATTCTGTCTCCTTTAGAATTCGAAGAAGGGCTTGGTTAGGAGCTTCTCCGCTTGGCGTGACAGGCTCAACCAGCTAGGAATATACAACAGCATGAAGAAGTATTTATTATCATGGAAAGTACAAGGTCATATAAGAAACTCACAGGGATACAAATGCAAACTTGTTACCAGTGTTTATAGTACTTTGGTGTGGAATATTTTCATGAACTGATGACAATAGGAAAGATAAATAATGTACACATTGTGTATTTAAAAAGCTACAGACGCCATGTCCTCTGATTTTACCTCTCTCTCCTGAAGTAACCTGCGCAGAGTGCGTTTTCTATGGATACGATTTCTGCGAATAAAGAAGTAGGTAACAAGTGCAAGCACAAGGGCTCCAAGGATTCCTCCGACTATACCAGCAGCAATGGATGCAACTTTTGACCTACAAACCAAAGTAAAAAGGATTGTTACGAATAATATGACAGGCTTACTAACTTTCTTAAACTCAGTTTCAAAGATATCAAAAACTTCAGCCTTTCTAATGCTCGAGGCAAGAGCCAAGTAAGAGCCAAGTAAACTGGAACACACCTCACCATCAGGAGCTACTTGTTGGTAGAGAACGTTTATGTAAACTACTTACAAGTTATAGCAAATCAGTCTGAGATACCAGTGAACACAACAGTGGATTCCAAGTACATCTGAGCCCAAGATGAACCTTTATGCTTTAATGTTGCTCTTGTGAGCTCTGGCAAGCCTACAATCTATTGAATGTTTCAACGGGAATTGAGACAGTAGATGGATTGTTTGGGTGAGGATGAGTTGCTTGTAGCAAGCGCAATATGCAAAACTCTGTGTTGACTTTGCAGGAGGTTATGGTGGATGACTTCTTTATTATGGTTGTTGAGGGTCTTAGGGAGGTGGACTGTATGCTTTGTTATACTTGGTTTAATGTTCATCTTTTTAAGTTTTATTTGTTTAGCACATTTAAACATTTTTATATTTTAATAGTGTAAAGGGGGTGTTAAACCATACCGTGTTGCAGTCGGGTTAGTAAAAGTTATATTCAAGTGTTGACATTACAGGATATGGGAATAGCTGAACATAACAATGTTAAAAGATAAGTGTTTGAAATACGTCATCAGAGATTTAGTCATAAGACCTCATAAAACTTACAAAGGAAGTGGACAACCTGCAGTTCCTGCTCCTTCGCATCTGTTGAAGGAAAAATAAAGAATCATTTAAGTTTTTGTTTTGGTCATAGAGTAAAAAGTTCTTTCTCTAATAACAATCATTCTTTATTAATCATTAAGACTAGCCAGTAGGTGGCATTCTGGTCCCAGTTTAAAAAAAAAATCTATTTATTGTTTAATGCCACACTTAACCCAATTTGTCAGTTTCTGGCTTATGTAATGGATGTCGATTAGTCAATTATCAAATAATTCAGCATGGCCAACCTGTCCTGATTACCAGTGCCATCCCAGCTCAGTAAAACCCAAGCCTGTCAGCCAATTAGTTTTCATTGCAGAGTTTACTTTTTTAAACAGTAATACCAGGTCATCTTAATTTGGAGCATCACTCTGGTTTAGGTTCCCTGCTAGCCTACCAATGTCTTGTGAACAATAAGATCTTATACGGTCAACATGGCATTATCCTGCTATAAAGCAACAGTCAACATGGGGTATGTATAGTTATAGCTCTTCTGGTCTCTTCTTCAAAATACATCCAGGTACCAGAGGTTATACGTGTAAACAAGCTTACTAACTTAAGTCAGTTGCCATAAATAAGTAACAGAACAATTCCTTTATGTTTAGCAAACCTTAACTTACATATGAAGCCTGTGTTTTATTCAGCAAAACACACAGCAGCATGTTCTTGAAGCAAATCTATAAATCCCCTGACAAAATGGAGAGGATTATGATGAAGGCATACTGAAAGACAGGCTCTATGTACACTTACCCCATTTTGCATTCAGGGTGACAATGCTGGCAAACTCCATTGTGATCTGGATACTTCCAGATCAATGTATCATTTTCACCCAGAATTCCAGATGGACATGACTGGACACAGTATGGACCATCTTTGTAGTGGGAACATTTTGTACAGTCCTCTTGACCCTGTAGACAGACAATTTTAAGATTTGTCAGGTAACAGTTCTGTGTTTCTCACTTCACTATTCATTATGAAGGGCCAACATTAAGTTTCTCCAAAAGTGACTGGCCCTGTATAAAGCAAAATTCAGTTGGCGACAAGACTTTGAGGAAATATTGCCGATTTAACTATGCATTATACAGAGCTAGCCAAGCTCTTCCTGCAGCAGTGGCCCACAGGCGTTGGTCCTCCATAATATAAAGTCAAGTCACAACACTACAACAAACCCTTCTGTGAATTATTCCTGATGAAAAGAAAACATAAGATGAAGAGAATAATGTCTGACCAGTCTTCCATTTTTTGAGAGTACTGTTGCTTGTTTATAAAATATGTGGAAAATAATCAAGGTATTACACTGCCTCCTCCTTATTTCGGAGAGAACTATGAGTAGCAGCACACTTCTCTGACTAAACTAGTCTCCAGTGTTGGTAAGTGTTGGTAAGTATACAATAAGGCATTAGACAGCAAACTAAAATACAGTATGCGAGTGTCAAAGTGAACATGCCCCTTAGGACAGGATAGGAACATCTTTGACCTATACAAGTAAATCTAAGAATGGCTTCTGGCCACCAAGGCGGTGTACATCGGTTTTACTATACTAGCACCTGAGTAGTCTTTGATAATGTTACAATTTATTAACACTGAAATTAGGATTTTGGCAGGAAGGACACCCGCTGGTATATGAAATTGTGTACTGCTTGCAGTGAGTCATATAACAGTAACATTTATCCAACACTTCATCACGTCCCATTCTACGTTCTATACAAATTGCACATATTTTGAAATCATAAAAATCCCCGTCTTCAAAAAGACACATTTGTGTCTTTCATAACAGTAAACTATTTATCTAACATATATTTTGGCCACTGAGTAATCTAGAAGAATTTGCAGTATTTCCTTGTATTTCTGTAAGTACCAGAAATAATGATGTGACAGTAAAATGTAATTATTACGTTAAGGGTAATGAATCTCTGGTTCATCAGAAACAGAGCTCTTAGCACAGAACGAGTTAATTCCATTGACCATGGTCTGATGGGCTGTGGTGTAGATAATGCGTGGGACATCTGTTGTTTAAACTACATCCAGATGTTTTTCCTCATTGTTTAGTTCAAGTGCTGTCCTTCTGTGTTGTATCTGTTAAAAAATGTAATCTTTTCCAGTCACAAGGTCAATTTAATACTTCCCAGTTCTGGTATCATGGCTATATTAATTAACGGGAGATAGAAGAAAAGCCATGAAAGACATTTTATCAAATATTTTTCCTGTGACAAAGAATGCTACTTGTGTGCCACCATGCTTCTTTCCACAGTGTGGATGTATTTTAAGCATATTATGTGATTTAATTATGATTAAATCACATGATTAATTGTGATTTAATTATGGTACGGCCATAAGTCACGTCAGGATGCATTAAATGTGTCCTGTCTCTCTATGGTGCTCGCTCCAGAAACAGAAATGACATTTGATATCTGGCTACATATATCACTAAGGATTGGTAATACTAAATGATAATATTCGGTGCTAGGTGTTTCCGATGCAAGTTCCATGCTCACCAACGAAACTCTGCTGCAAAAGCAGCAGTTCAGCATATTCACTTCTGATTGTACTGAACTTCAATGATGCTGGGATTCTGTTGAAACCTTTGGGAGATGGAGATAGCCTCCGCCACTGACATATTTATGTACAAATGCTGGAATCCAGATCAGAAGGATGTTTTTAGGAATCCACATTGTAAACATGGTCCACCCATAATCTTGAAGAATTTGAATCCAGCTTTAGCATGCAATCATGATGAAGGATTACAGATGACTCCTGGCTTTGTTACCTTTGCTGTTTACTGGTATTCATGCTATCCATATTATGGTATATTATACATAAATTTAATTCTAAGTGAGGTTATTATAAAGGAAATACTTTGAGGTGGAAGTCCTTCACAAGTGTAGTTTTAGATGGATGCATTACCCAAACTCCTTGGCCTGAGTCATGAAGTGATGGTCAAGGGGTCGAAACCAGAATTTAACTGCAAACTCTCTTTCCAATTGCCATTTTAGGGGAATCAATTTCAAAGCGTTCCAAAGAAACAACCTTACTTGCCACAAAGGGCATAAGTAACATGAACACTGACTGGATTGGTTCTAAGTAATTACAGCTCTGTTGGTTGTCACATTCTCTTAAACAAATCTAAGAAAATACTTATTTCCTAAAATACTGATTAGGTTGTAAATACAAATTAAGCAAAGCGGACTTGTAAACGTCTGTAAGGTTTGTTTGTAGCCAAGAACGGAATCAGATAGGAGAAAGCTCCGTCTCTAAACCACCAGGTAAAAAGCCACCCAAGGTGCACACTGGGAGATAATCATGGTAAAAGTTTTCTTTTTTTTTTTTCTTTTTTTTTTGGCAAATTTTCCTTGAGAGAATACATGATGGGAAAGGTTCCTGCACAAATGTGTTTTTAGTTAGTGAAAGTTTTATGTTTATCTGAGAAAGATCATGTTTTATAGATTTTTATAGCTGTGTTATAGATAATATCAGTTCATAAAGTAAAAATGTTTCCTTGTATCTGCTTATCACCTTCATGTTCTACTTTCCCAGGACTCTCTTGGGAAACAGTAAGTCTTAACTCTCATTCTCTTTTTAAGCAAAAATAAAATAACAAAAAAAATGAAAGAAAAAAAAAAGAATAAAACAAACAAATCAGGCACATTTTCCTAAGCATACTTTACATTTTTGGTTGAGGCCTAGTGTCTTTATAAATAAATGAATGGAAGCCGCAATCCACCATAGCCTATTCTCTTTATCGCTTCTGTAAATTCTATGGTGTACCAATATTTTCAAAGAAAATAAATGAAAAATCAAAAACAGTTATTTGTTTTCTTAATCGTTTTCTTCTTGTAATCCCACAATACAAGACAGGAAATTTGGCTTTTTAACAGAATCACCGCATCCCCCCTTCTTTTTTCTTCTTTTTTTGCCAGTTCAAGCAATTTCTAAAAAACCTAACTATGTTGTGTATAGAAGTGAAGTCATCCAACTCCAAACGTTTAGAGAATACAGGGAACAGCTTGCAAAGAAGGAGGAAATGATTATCATGTCTCAAGGGGCATGGAGGGGGCTAGACTTTAAAAGTGAGAAATATTCTTCAACATCTCATCCACACTTTTGTGTGTTCATGCAGAGCAATAATTCAGTTTAAATTGTGTTCTTCCATTCATTCATTCATTACTATATAATTTGCAAAGTTTTCTTTTATGATACTGAGGGTTTTGGATGTAAGCTTTAGATAAAACTAGCAATTTTCTCTGGCAGATTATTTATGGAGTTAAGGAAGGCGTGATATATGTGAAAAAAGTGAAACTCCACTTATTTATGTCGTCCTGGGGATTCCTGACACTCTTTTTTCTGTGATCATTTGTGGGCCAGTTTTAATATACATCCTGGTTGTTGTGTGTTAAAATCGTGCTGGAGTATTTTTTTTTATTGTGTTGCAGGAGAGTCTGGCTGGGTCCATGAAAGGTTGGCCAAGAAGAGACTAGGTCGGGGCTCTGCTAGAGTTCCACTTATGCCAAGTACTGAATAGCTCACTCAACTCCAGTCATCCTCAACACCCTCATTCACTAATCTGCAAGTTGTTTGCAAGGTAATGCAAGAGCCTGTGACTTTAAATTTGGACCTTTCATGTCTTCACCTGTATCTCGCATAATTACAACTCCACCATTACATTAACCCCTTAATGACAAAGCCCATACATGTATAGGCTCAAAATGCATTGTTTTCAATGGGTTTAGGAGTCACTGTTTTCATGGAAAACAAGGACATTTTCTTAGCAAAAGGTCTTTTTTGCAAATACCCTTGAAAGAACAGCCAGATCCAAAAAGAAAAAAATATGGCATTTTGTGAGTCACTAATGTCATCAAAAATAAGGACATTTCTTAGCAAAGGGGTTCTCCAATGATCAATTAGCCTTTTAAACTTATACTTGGATTTGCCAAGACAACGTGCCATTGGAACATAGTAATGATGGTTGCTGATAAAGGGCCTCTGTACGCCTATGAAGATATTCCATAAAAAATCAACTGTTTGCAGCTACAATAGTCATTTACTACATTAACTCCTTAATGACAAAGCCCGTACATGTACGGGCTCAAAATGCATTGTTTTCAATGGGTTTAGGGACCACCCATTGTCCTTAAGGGGTTAACAATGTCTACACAGTGTATTTCAGAGTTATTTTAATGGCCAAAATTTGTTTTTCTTTAAAAAACAAGGACATTTCTAAGTGATCCCAAACTTTTGAACAATAGTGTATACAATTTAAAAGGAATGAAAAGGGTATCCCTGGAATCTGTATTAACACATTAGGGGTGATGACTGAACCCCCCACCCATCATGAGCAAACAATTCCAATTGTGATAAGGGTTAAAATAAACAAAATGCTCTTTGTTAAATGTATTTTCAGAGGGGTGTCTGTTTTTCGGATTTTTGGATTTTGCAAGATTTACTACAACTCTCATGCCCTTGCACACAACAACAAAAAAACATTTTACTGAATCGACTAACTACTCAAACGCTTACTGAATAGACCCAACTATATCCAACCAAAATTGTAAACATTGCAAAACCATAAACAGACATTATTTCCAAATATTGTATATGGGTGGGCAAAAAAAGCTGTTCTTGGCACTCCAGGGGTGGAAAACATCTTTCAGGTCATATCTTAAAGGGGGATTAATGTATACTGCTGATTTCACTCATATTATTACACTCATACTCATTTACGTAATCAAGTATGAATACTTACGGGTCCGCTGCAGGTGACAGTGGTGTTCTGAGGCATGCACTCAGAGTGGCACTTAAAACAGACGCCATCACTCACATACTCTCGAGGCTCCCTATACAAAAGACATTAGATATCTGTTACATTTCTTTCTTTTTTTAATTAATGGCATAAAAATATTTACAAATTATTAAAATGATATTATAACTATAAATCTGACTGTAACAACACAAGTGATAAATAATAAATACCAGAAGTGGTAAAAGTGGTGCTTTAATAACCAGCCAACTTTGTATTGGACTTTATGTTTATACACAACCGCGTTATCCTCTTTGTCCATAGTTTAGCTGTAGAGAGATGTTATTGGCATAAAACACATTTTTCCCATTACGGTTTTTGTATCTGCTGAATTTATACTAATAAAGTTATTTTGAATATGTATTATATGTACCTTAATAATTCTATGTACTGACCCAGCATTAGCGGACAGAAATGCATATGAGGCTCATGTGTGTTAACAGACGGACATCTAATGTAACTTCTGATTCCATTTCATTGGATTTTAATAATAACAGCATTTTCCTCCCATAAAATATTACAAGAAACAAATTTTGCTATGCTCCATTTTCCCACCAAAGAATACACTTGATTCTGATTGGCTGACATCAGCACTAGATAATACTACTGTTTATTGATTATGTGTATGGATATTATCAAGTCACAATAACGGTTAAATTGATACGGTTTCCCGTCACTTTATGCTTATAACTAAACGCCCAATGAGGAGCGGAACATGTTATGCTTGCTCAATTTTCCTACACTGATTGAATATGGATTGACTTTTTCAAAATAAATATTAATTGGAATACAAGTAAAGAGGGCCTTTCTTCTTTTTCTTTTGTCGAATAGGTTTAATGGATATCCTGTGGATTTCAGAGACATTTTGAGATGCACAGAAAAACGTCACTGGAAATATTGAGAACCACTGGGACATGTTTGTTTCTTCTCAAGTTACATACTGCTGTTCGCTTTCTTTTAATTAGTAATAGAAACCTAGGAGCTAAAACTGGAAATTCTGTTTTTTGAGTATGACGTTTTGGTCACCTGGAAGAGATTTACTGACTGAAGGAGCAAAAAGCAAATCCAAGGCCATATGCTGGGTATTATGGCTTTTAGCAGCACTAATTAACGGAAAAATATAAAATTAGGATTTAGTCATACTGGTCCTATATTTTTGAGCTCAATAACAAAAACTATAGCAGGGTTCTTCTCTAGTATTGTTAAGCACTGGGACCTTCTTTCCCCCAAATAAAGCTTTGGTGACATTACAGATTCTGTTCCAGTTATCATTGTAAAAACAGACCATGCTCAGAAATAAATGTTTAATATCACTGTCTAACTACTTTACTTATTTAAAATGGAGTTTGGTAGAAAAAAGTGAGTAACACACCGAACAGCTTCCTCCCATGAAGTCATCAAGCACTGAATACCTCACTTACCTCTACTGAATACAACAGCTTATTAGTATTTACCCAACCAGAAACTCTTGGGTCTATTGACTATGAAGTTGAGTCTTTAGTCGTGTTAAGGGTTAACTCAACTGATCAGTCTCAACTCAAGTCTTCGTCGGTTGCTAACACCCACAAAACAACTTGCAGATTCACTAATCTGCAAGTTATTTACAAGGGAATGCAAGAGCCTGCGACCTTTAATTTTGAACTTTCATGTCTTCACCTGTATGTCGCATAATTTCAACTCCACCATTACATTAACCCCTTAATGACAAAGCCCATACATGTATGGGCTCAAAATTCATTGTTTTCAATGGGTTTAGGAGTCACTGTTTTCATGGAAAACAAGGACATTTTCTGAGCAAAAGGTCTATTTTGCAAATATCCTTGAAAGAACAGCCAGATCCAAAAAGAAAAAAATATGGCATTTTGTTTGTAAAGTATTCAAGTGTTCTACAATTAACAGGTAAACTAGATGGGTCGGATTGGTTCTTACCTGCCATCAAATTCTTTTTTTTTTTTTTTACTGTACTATAGTTTTTTAAAAGCATTTAAAAATATAGAACTTCAGTGTGTATTTGCATTTGTTTTTAAAAAATAATTAAATAACAAATGATTCAATAGATACCTTGATAAGGTATTGCAGGAGTCAACACATTCCCGTCCACGAGTAAAATTGCGGCAGGAAAAACACTGGAAAGGCCCTGGCCCCCAACATCCATCATCAGAGCATAAAGGGTCACACACATCTCCCTTGGCCGCTTAAAATAAATGAAACATATACATTGTCAATACATACAAACATGTTCCAATTACTATTAGAATTAAGTTGCAAATAGCGGTGACCGGCAGATGTTTAAGAAAACCCTGATCGAAAAGGTATTGGTGTTCTTATATTTCGGTAGCGATATAGCCATATAAAACAGATATTGGTAGTCATACTCTTCTTTTTCTCTTCATCATCATCGCTAATCTTTACCCAGCTGCTCTCTTAATGTGTTTTCCATTCTGATCTTCTATCCCTGACCTTTTCTACCCCCTCCAAGGGTACTTTAAAACCACAAAGAGACATTAGTAAAAATATCAGGCTTTCTGCTACATCATGCAACAAATCTATTGCTATGTGTCATCGTATCTGTATTTCATACATAAAGCCTGACATATATACGCAGCAAGAAAGAAATAAAATCATAATACAGTGACTACAGGCATAAAATCCACACATTCAAATTATTGCTAAATTAAAATCCATACACACACACACTACATAGATAATGCATATGGCGACATACCACAATTCTCTGGGAGTTCATTGTTTTCAACAATGGAGTTTTGGTTTGTTCTGAAGATATTTTTCCAGTTGATCGTGTCAACGTAGCAAAGGTTTTTGTTTGTCTTAATTATAACATCTCCATCGCTCACTTCTTTGAGGGACCGTAATCCCAATGAGGTTATGGACAGACGGGCGATACCCAAAGAAAAAGTATAGCTAGAAAAGAAATGAATTCAAATGTATTTAATACAATGTTATTTACAATTGACTTTCTATGGATCACTTTAGTCATGAAACTTTGCATATTATGAAAAAGAGGTGGGAAAAATCATGGAATTCCCCATGAAATGTTACTTTGTAGTAGTTACTTTGTATGTAATGAAAATGTACAGAAAAACTTACTGTCGTATATTTCTGCCATGGATCACTTCAAGGTTTTCAAATTGACTCAAATCAGTGTAATTTTCTGGCCACCACTGAATGACTAAACATCCTAGAGAAGCATAAAACACAAATAAATAAAAAACATAATTGCAGTGGCATACTTAGGGGGGCGTTAAGTGCCACTCATCAGGGAGTGCAACACAGGGATGGGCTGCCGCCGGGCTGGTCCAAAATTGTTCACAGAGGGCTGATCTGACAGGAACATAGCAAGGTCACGTAACACTCACAACTGGAGGGAACACAACAGTAGTTAAGGAGGTGAGTGAGGATAGGAAGGAGAGGGTGAGGGTAAAGAAGGGAGTATGTATGTATATATACATTAGGTTGAGAGTGTATAAGTGTGTGTGAGCGTGTGTGAATGTGTGTGTAAGCATGAATGTGTAAATGTGTGTGTGTGGGAACATGGATGTGCATGTGTGTGTGTGAGCATTGATATGTAAGCATGAATGTGTAAATGTGTCAGCATTGATGTGTATGTGTAAGAAGGAGTATGTGTAGGGTGTAAGTGTATGTTAGTGAGCATGTTTGTTGGGGTGAGTGTGTAAGTTTGTGTGTCCAAAATTGGACGTGTGTATGGATGTGTATGTGTATATGAGCATTAATGTGTGTTTGTATAAACATGAATGTGTGTGTGAGAGAGGGAGTATGTGTTAACATGAGTGTGTAGGGAATAAGTGTGTGTCAGTGAGTATGTGCATATGTTGTGAGTGTGTAAATTTTTGCAAATGTTAGTGTGTGTAAAATTGTGTGTGCATGTGAGGTACTGGTGGGGGGGGTAAGATGTTGATGGGGCTGTCAAATATAGGATCTGTCCCGGGTGACAAATACTTCAGGTTTGCCCCTGCATAATTGTACCGTGATTTGAACACAAATAATGAATAGGTTGCATGGACTAACACTCCCAAACTTTCTTATATCTTATGATATAAAAAGAGACCTTGTGATGCAAGCAGTATTGAGCTTTATCCGCCCCTACTTAGATTATTAGAGAAAATAATAACTAGTTAATCAAGTCTGCCCATTCACCTGGCTTCCTAAAACCAAATTATTTGTACATATGCCCAAACAATACATGAAAAAGATGACTTTCCTATATATAAACAACTTTTTCTAGGAAATATTAATTAACCCCCAGTCTTTTAGCCCCCACTTACCAATTTCAAATATAGTATATTGCCCCAGTAATGACTCCTTAAAACTAACATTCCAAATGTAATTTAACACCCTAATATATTTGTTGTAAAACAACAACATCGACTTACCTGTTATTTCACGCACAGACCTAAAGTAATTCAGTTTTTCAGGATCCAGTTTTGGAGTATTAGTGAATCGGTCACTGTAATTTAAGAAAATTAAATACTACTTAAAAAAGCACGGTATGCAATCATTACAATAAAATCATTACAAATCTGAGAACTTGTATTAAAAAAAAAACAAACATAATAATGCAGCTTTATATATAAATATATTTACGCACACTATACAACCAAAAGTATGTAGACACTGCTTAATTATTGAATATAAGTGTTTCAGTCACAACCATTGCTAATAAGTGTAAGAACGGGTTGTACTAGAGTTCAGTGACTCTAAAGGGGCCCTGTCATGGGATGCCACCATTGCCAGAAATCGGATCGTGAAATCTCTGCCTTCCTAGATTTACCCTGGTCCACAGTAATAACCGCTTACATAGCACGCGGAAATCACCTTCACATCAGTACCTGGCCTTACAAATGCTCTTTTGGCTGAATAGGCACAAAGTCCCACTTCAGTTGTCTTGACTATGTCTACATTAGAGGATTGCACTGGGAGGCGGGTTCCGCGGGACCCGCCAAAAAACCTGCGGGCGCGGGCAGTCTTGCTGGGGCTGCGGGCGGGAGCAGGCGGTCAGGCACTGTACCTGCAGGTCCCGGTAATCCCGTGCAGTCCCACAAGGCTGCCTTCTTGCTGCTCCCTTACAGTGTCACCTAGCTTGCTCCGCCCAGGAACAAAACGGAGTCACGTGATGTGATGTCACTTCCTGTGACTCCGCCTTGTTCCTGGGCGGAGCAAGAGAAGAGACGCCGTGAGGGAACAACTCGAGGGCAGCCGCGCGGGACTGCACGGGAAATCTGGTAAGGAGGCGGGCATGATTGGCCACAAAAGTGGCGGGAGCGGGCGGGAGCGGAACACCCACATTGCGGGAGCGGGCGGGAGCGGGATTAAAAACCGCGGGAGCGGGTGGGAGCGGGATTAAAAAAGTAGTCCCGCGCAGGGCTCTTGTCTACATGCCTAAATGCATTGAATTGCTGCCATTTGATTGGCTGATTAGCTATTTGTGTAAGCAAGCAATTGAACTGGTGTACCTAATAAAGTGGCAAGTGAGTGTATACACACACACAAGTTGAATCTTTCTAAAAACACTTTATAGTCAAAGTATACTTCAACGTATCACTTACTCAGACTTTGCCGAAGCCAGGATGACTACGTCTCCTTGCACCTTGGTGCAGTTTTGAAAGGATTCAATATTTCCACCATTTATCGTAACAGCAGTTTTCAAGTCTCCGGTACCGATTCCAGTGCAAACTTTTTCTGGAAAAATTAACAAATGATTACAATAAATTGCCGTGTGACGAAAGTGAAAACAGACCACCTCAGTAACATATAAACGAATTTGCTGTCATGATAGGACTAAAGCAAAGATAAAATGGACTGTGATAGACCTGAGATGTACAGCTGTATATTTTTTATGTTATTTATAAATGTGTTTTTATATATATATATACACATAATATATATATATATATATACACATAATATACATTTAGGTATAAGCCATTAATATAAATATTATTTGAAATACATGCAAAATTTGGTAAATTAAAAGGCTTTTATTTTGATTGGATTTTGTTTCTTTGTAGATGCTGTGGCTTATAAATTACTACTGGGATAAAAAAATACATTAATACAAATCATACTGATGCCATTTAATAAAGAAAATGCACAAATTCATTTTTACCTGAAGTACATGGTCCATCACATGTTTTGCAAATACGCATATCATTTTCTTCTATTTCATAAGAATTCGCTGGACAAGTCCGAACACACGACCCATGAACAGTCACAACATAGTTACCTATAATATGAAAAGAAATTGCATGTTCCAAAAATCTTTATATATATATATATATATATATATATATATATATATATACATGTTATATATTATGCATTAGTATAATCAATGGTCAGCAAACTTACGTGGGCATGTTTTTACACAGGAAGCTCCAAAACTGTACTTTCCTTCTGGATTTACTTCCATTTGGTAAGTAGAAGGATTGTATATGTGCAGCAGTGGGCAACTTTCTTTGCATGTTTCGCCATCACGAAATTTGCGGCAAGCCTGCATATGTATTAGGGGATAAAAAGGCATATAATAAAATTATTATTGCGCAATGAACATATACCAGCAGCAAAGGAAAATGCCATATTTTTAATTTGTTTTTAAATTTGTTATGCCTAATCAATACAATATAGCAGGAATGGCAGTAAAGCTCTGTAAATAGCATTTTCAGTTTGGAACTTGCTCTCTTGATTGATTGAAATGCTTTGATTAGCGCTACCCAATTAGGTATGCTTTTTGTGCTATTACAGAGGAAAAATCATCATCGACGTATCAGTCTGATACTGCTCACAGAGTAGGGTGACCACATTTCCAAACTGCCATTCAGGGACACTTAATTTCTTACTTACGTTTACAATTGCATTGCCACAGACAGTGGCACAGCATGACTCCTATCATTGTATAGGGAATCAGCTACAAAGGGTGGTACAGCACACCTCCTATCACTATATAGCGAGCCGGCGCATACAGTGGTGCAGCATGACTTCTAAGAATATGTAGTGAGCCTGACACAGACAGTGGTGAAGCATGACTCCTATCATTATATAGCAAGCCATACACAGATGGTGGTACAGCATCACTCCTATCATTATATAGTGAGCCATATATTGATGGTGGTACAGCATAACTCCCATCTGCCATTATCATTTGTGTTTGCTTTTTCACTCTCACTCACTTTTAATCACATTCTCTCACACACACTCTAACTCACACTTACACACTCTCACTCATTCTCTCACACTCTCTTACTCTCTCTCAATGTCTCAGTCAACATTTTATGCATATTCTTTCTTCATCTGCTTCTCCCTGGGATCAGCTTTGTTGACCAGGCCTTCTGGTGTGCTTCTGCATAATGGCAGACTCCGCACACCACAGGGACAACTTCTCCTCCAATTGGTGCATGAAGGCACCGCCCTTATGCAGAAGGCCTGTCATGTGGGCTAATATCAGGGAGAAGCACAATAAAAAAGAAGGCAGAAGAAGAAAATGCAAGAGAAGAACTGGTGCTGTCTGAAAGGAGAGAGGGGCACACAAGCAGTTGGCGGAGAAGGTAGGGCTACTCATTCTTGGACACTAAATTGTCCCAGAATGAAGGTGCCCGGGACCCTGGACGGTGCCTCAAAATGATCACCCTACACCAGGGAACCAACAACCCTTTTTGTATGTAGTTTTTCATTTCCACACACAAAGCAGAAGGATAAAAAAAAGTCTATTTTCACTTTGATCTGCCCAACATTCCACCCCTTGAAAATTGTTTAAGACACACTTTATATGAAGTATTTCCAAATTAAGTTACTAATGAACCTTACCAAGCAGTCTTTTTCTTTAGGTCCTGTACAACCACCTGCACATTGGCTATGACAGCAATCACTGGGCATAGGGCCTCTGCAACGACCTGAACACTGCTGAGCACAAATGGTTTTTGTGACTGAAAGAGAAGAGAGTGGCAATCAAATCTACTGGTAATTATTTGAGTTACAGAACATAAAGTGAAAATATTTTTGTGAGTGAAACAGAAGACACTGGCAATAAATTCTAATGATTTGAATAACCGATACACCTCAAAAATCTGATTACATTATAGTAGTTATAAAATCCTTTTTTTTAAAAAAAAAAAAAAAAAAAATTGCCCCAAGAACTGATATGGCAGCCTGACAAACCATACGTAGCACGTCTCCAAGTGATAAAGGAGAACTATTAACCTTTTACATTACATTTATTAAGCGTCAGAAGAATTCATAGCACTTGATATTATCATCCTTATCCCAACAATTACAAATGCTGCTTGCACTTAACAACAATCAGCAACATAACAATAGGAAAGATATAACTAAATGCTAAACAAATCCCGAGAATGGTTACATTAAGGTTGTTGCGCACATGATGTACACATAAGGTGAGATTTTAATCAAGTAAGTATATATTGCTTATTTTAATACATAACGACCATTATATAGGTTTATATAGTGTATAAAACTCTAAAATGTAGATCGTGCAAAGTGACAGACCATTATTGCGGCACCTCTTTCATACACATTTTCGATATGTAAAGCTTATGGACAATAAACCTACATATTTGGCAGTTTTCAGGGCCAGGTCCCCAGCATGATCCACTACAATTATCATGACATTTGAAATCTGAAACAGAAATGTACAGATGTTTATGCCTAAACACTGCATAGCTTCATAGAAATAAAATATATTTAAAAATATTTTATTCTAAAGACTTAAGTGCCCCATTAACCAGCCTTAAGGGACAGTTGGAGAGAGAGAGTGCTCAGGTGACTTTTGGTTTTAACTGCCTTATTCCAGGACTTATTATAAAGCAAGAGCTCTATGGATCATCGTAATGTATAATGACACCAAGGAGCTGAAACACAACTCTCCCACCAACTCTTTTGTCAACTTTTCCTAGTAACTCTCATCACCATGATAGGAATTCTGTTATCTTTTCTTAGAAATGATCGTGTTCCATCCAGTATATGTCAAGGTCTTATTGTGAGTCAAATCCCCAGTCTATGAGTGAAGAAGAGAAATAGGGTTTGGGTCTTCAAGTACGATATGCCCTCTATCCCAAATACCAGCTTGTGTACGAAGAACGAAAAAATAAAATGTATTCACTAGAAAATATTGCAAAAGTAATTGAATTTGAAAAGCTCTTAAAAAATCGATTTATCTTATCATTTGTATGCAACACAACATGTTATTAAGTATAACTATAATATCAGTGTAATGGAAGATAATATACAATGTGCAATAAAATACACGTACTTACTTTTCAGACCAAAACTCATTGAGAAAGGTCTAAACTACCATAGATATCGTTATGAATATATTATTTTATAAATATATACATATATAAATTATATTGCCAGATAAAAAAATAAAAAAAACTTAAATGCCGTATGATTTTGTCCTAAATGTTGTGTCTTTTCGAAAATCTCATCAGATTAAAATACATGTTTTTGTAAATATTAAATATTATTATAATGCAGAAAATTGATATACAGTGCCTTTGCAAAAGTATTCAGACCCTTTACAATTGCCCCTTATTACAGAATTAAAAATGGTAAATGACATTATTGTTGATGTCATTGATGTTATTGATGTCATTAACAGTAGTGTCTGATAAACAAATTCATAATAATAATAATAATAATACCAGGAGTGCATTGCATTTGCACAGAAATCTGATTGTTTGGATTTTCTTCGTTTACGATGTCTTTCCACTTGATTGTGCTTAAACTGCAAAGGTTTTGATTTTCTCCTATCCTAACTCCGCCTTTAAGAATTTCTGTAAGGAAAAGAATATACATATATATATTAGTCATGTATCCTGTGTTACGTAAACAAAAGCACACGGCAAATATATTATACCACAGTATAGAAATAATTAATTTGTTGGTTGGACACAGTCTTTTTGTATCTTTAGCCTGCAGGTCACATTCACCCCTTCCTTGTTGGCTACACTACCACAGACTAAGCTAAACATGTACAAATGATATGGTCAACCGTGTGAGGTCACTTTAATACCACAGTTGAGAACACGTTTTGTGAATAATAAAATCACCTTAATCAAAATGTCCCTTAAACTGCCTTTGTAGTTACTAAGAATACTAGCTTGGACTGGAAGGGTCTACAAGAGGTAACACCTTTGCAATGTGCATGGTGGATATGTGGTGGATCACTGGTCTTAGGGCCTCACAATTCTTGCTTTGAATTCCCAGATGTTTAAAACATTATTGGTTGAAAAAGGGGTAAATCTTGTATATGATAATAGTGGTATTTATTCTGTGCCACATGCTAGCCTGCTATATAACCCTTCATATGAACACTATATGTACATACCTATGGAACTCTCCAAGAGAAGCACTGCTTATCTGGGTCTATGGGTCACTCTGCCCTTACCACAGGGCAGGGAAGTGGGGTTTAGCCACGCCCATTCCCACACCATAGAATTCCCTGCTATCTTTGGCTAGCCCCACCCATCACATAGCTAACCATGCCCCTCAAGTAGCTAGTCCTGCCCATGCATATGGTGAGCCCCACCCCTTGCAACCCCACCCTTCAAAGAGCGAGAGCTCCATATAGCCTGTTCTGGGAAGTTCACCTGTATGCTTATGTAAAATTAAGCACTGGTAAAATGGGTCATTCTACTGCATGACAGCTAACGTAAAATAAAATGGTAAAGTGGGACAATAATGTTACTTGTACACAATTAAAAGTTGGACTCTGTATCTATATATTTACCGGTTAGACTTCTCATAGGAAGCTCTTCTAAACTGTGGTTTTCTTGAACATTTAAGACAATGGCCAATGCATATGTATTTTTGTACAAAGTGTTGCCTCTGATGATCCGAAGGTTTTCTAGAGGAATGCTTTTAATACCATTCAAAGAGATGAGAACATAACCTCCAACTTCTCTTATGCTCTGAAATTAGAATAGAACAGTTAGATTATCTTAAACACATTTGCTACCATGGCCAAAAAGAGCAGAAAGTGATAATGAAAACGAATCCCTAACCTCCTGAATGCATAATGAAAGGAACCTATTAACAGTAGCGATATCAAGAATAGTGTGTATTATGAAATTATGGAGTCTTTATAACCATTACTCCCCTTAGCTTTTTGTGGCTCCTACATGCTTGACACCAACATTCATCACAACACTTTATTCTAGTCTTCACAGGTGCTCAGATTACTACAGTCATCTATATCCATCACACAAACACTATTATATCTTCAGTCTGTTATCTCTAATGAATTGTCAGGGCAGCTAAGAGAGAAGAGAATACATATACATAACTTCTATTAGGGACTGGAATGTAAACGTTATTTACATTACCTTTAGGAAGGAGGCATTATGATGGGGTTGTAGGTAGGTGATTTCAAGATTTCCAATCACAATCTCACAGTCACTGTAGGTCCGTTTCATCGCAATGTAGTGATCTTCATCTGATCCAAGCCGATTAAACTTGTTGAATGTGCTAATGCATACTGTAATACAACATTAAGACAACTAAGTACAGTTATTCACACAGTATATAACCTATCATAAAGTAATTTGACTGACCAGACTCAGTGGAGGTTGTATGCCCTTGCATGCTCACAAAGAAAATTTGCATTATTTGTCAATAAACCCCAAACAGTTTGGGTTTTGGGTTTAAACTTGGCTTAAGCCTGCATGGCTTTGACTGACTATCACAAAGTTTCCTTCATTTAAGAGGAAACATAAAACATTTTTTGGGGGGGGCATGAACTCCCACATTAAGAAACTCTGTATATGACAATACTAGTTTAGAGAATTTGCTAGTTGTCGTGCAAGTTTACTGATTTATTTGCTTATTAGTCTTGTGCCAAGTGCGTCACAAAGTACAGTTGAGGTCAAGGGACTTTGTTGTATATTCATTAAACTGAGGTTGGCAGAACTTACTGCCTTTACCATGCATTATGAAGATGCAACCTCAGCGGGCTTCTTATGTAAAAACTGCTAAACTGGAATTTTTTTACTATGCAATATGCAGGGTTTGTTCAGTCTTTCTAGAAAAAAAAAGCCCCCATCATGATTTGCCATTTATGATGCATGGTAAATCAGGGAGTCAAAATGTGTGAAGGAGTCCATTTTACTCTTTCGATGCTTAACACTTTATAGAGGAGTAAATAGAAGTGATAGGAGCACAAACCCCACAACTATTAATAAATAATTACCCAGAATAAAAGGTCAATTACAAAGGAGGGTCCTGAGAGACATTCATTATTGATGCACAATAAACCGAGGGTCTTTTAAATTAATAATGCAATGACTATATACTAATGAAAGACTCATTTGGTTACTAATCCTTAGTGTACAATTCTGAATTTAAAGCACATAAGTTTATACAAATATTAACAAAATAACCACAAGGTGGCACATCTGATAACTCTAAAATCAACTTTAAGATCAAGGAACATGGATCACGTGTAAGTGCAGGTCAGGTACAGTGATCAGGTCCATGTTTTCACATCACATCGGTCATATATTTAAGTACAGTTGAAAATGATCATCTTGTATCCCACAGCTATCCTTCTTTTGAACCCAAATCCCTCTGCGCCTCTTTTGCCTGGTGTGGCAAAGTGTTCTTCAGCGCCAAAACTCATGATAATCATGATACAGAGACAGCAGAAAAGATATTGATAAGAAACATACTGAGTGAGTCAGAAGTCATATACATTAATAAGTTTTGGTCATGCTCTGCCTCCAAGCCACTCCTCTAACCATAACCACTAAAACTTTGTTAACTTAATTCCTACAGAGAACAATGCGACATTGTGTCAATGTCCACATGCATGAGCGTGGATGGGATAGGACAAGTCTATTACCAGGCACTGAATTTAGGTTAAAAAATGTCCAAATTCCATTTAAAAAAAGAAAATCGAAAATAATTTGTGCCGAAAAAAAGCAGTAATGTTCGATTTCTTTTGATGTGCTATGTTAGTTAGCTGAAGTACAAAGCATAGCCTGCAACAGGTTTATCATTAAGAGTTGTTAGGGAGATAGATGATCTCTGAACACTTTGATTGTTCAACAGAAATGAAGAGTAATTGGATGGCAGGCATGACTGAAGATCAATGCGTTATTAATATCTGTGGTCTGTAACTTCAGAATACTGCATGTTGTGTTAAATGAATAAGAATATTCTTTTAGATATTTAAAACGAAATCTCAATGAAATTGTAACCACACCTAAAGTGAAACATCATTCCTGACAAGTCTACCTGACCGCGATCACCAAGTGATCTTATAACAGATATATTTGTATTTGAAGTTGGGAAATGTCTTTCTTTGGACTTCACGTGTTGTCCATGCAGTAAGGTAGATGCGGTAACAAAGTACAAGAGAGAAAGTTTATTTTAAAGGTGGAGAACAAGAGGTTGTAATCTAAAACTAGATGTTCAGAGATTGAATGTAATGTAACATTTTACTTTATTGAGAAGATGGTAGATAAATGGAACAGTCTCCCATCAGACATCCTAGAGCAGTGATGGCGAACCTATGACACGCGTGTCAGTGCTGACACGCGTAGCCATTTGGGGTGACACGCGCAGGATTTCCTGCGATTCATCCTCGGCTCCTGCACGGCCGCCGAGGATGAAAGAATCTGTGCTGGAGGACCCGTTCCTCCAGCACAGATTCTTTCATCCTCGGCGGCCGTGCAGGAGCCGAGGAAGAATCGCAGGAAATCCTGCTCGTGTCACCCCCCCAAAAAAAGGGGGGGGCGGGACGTGCAGTAGCGTACCTAGCGGGGGGCGGGCCGGTGGAGGAGCAGGCTCGCAAGGGAGCGGTATCGGAGGTCTTTAACAGACCACCGGCTCCCTTGAGTGATTTTAAGCCGGTTCAAGGATCTCCCTTGAACCCGGCTTAAAATCACTCAAGGGAGCCGGAGGTCTGTTAAAGACCTCCGATACCGCTCCCTTGCGATCCGCGCGGCAACAGCTGTTGCCGCGCCCACCGCTGTCTGTGCCCTCTGACCCGGAAGAAGACAAGAACTGAAGAAGAGGAGCGAAGAGAAGGAAGAGGAGCTGTAAGGAGAAAAGAGGAAAGGTAGGAAAGCATACAGTGAGCGTGGATTGGTGTATGTGTGTGGATTGGTGTATGTGTGTGGATTGGTATGTGTGTGGATTGGTATGTGTGTGGATTGGTATGTGTATGGATTGGTGTATGTGTGTGGATTGGTATACGTGTGGATTGGTATGTGTGTGGATTGGTGTATGTGTGTGGATTGGTGTATGTGTGTGGATTGGTGTATGTGTGTGGATTGGTATGTGTGTGGATTGGTGTATGTGTGTGGATTGGGGTATGTGTGTGGATTGGTATGTGTGTGGATTGGTATGTGTGTGGATTGGTATGTGTGTGTGGATTGGTATGTGTGTGTGGATTGGTATGTGTGTGTGGATTGGTATGTGTGTGTGGATTGGTATGTGTGTGTGGATTGGTATGTGTGTGGATTGGTATGTGTGTGTGGATTGGTATGTGTGTGGATTGGTATGTGTGTGGATTGGTATGTGTGTGGATTGGTGCATGTGTGTGGATTGGTGTATGTGTGTGGATTGGTGTATGTGTGTGGATTGGTGTGTGTGTGTGGATTGGTATATGTGTGTGGCTTGGTATGTGTGTGTGGCTTGGTATGTGTGTGTGGATTTGTATGTGTGTGGATTGGTGTATGTGTGTGGATTGGTATGTGTGTGGATTGGTATGTGTGTGGATTGGTGTATGTGTGTGGATTGGTGTATGTGTGTGGATTGGTGTATGTGTGTGGATTGGTATGTGTGTGGATTGGTATGTGTGTGGATTGGTATGTGTGTGTGGATTGGTATGTGTGTGTGGATTGGTGTATGTGTGTGGATTGGTGTATGTGTGTGGATTGGTATGTGTGTGGATTGGTATGTGTGTGGATTGGTGTATGTGTGTGGGGATTGGTATGTGTGTGGGGATTGGTATGTGTGTGGGGATTGGTATGTGTGTGTGGATTGGTATGTGTGTGTGGATTGGTGTATGTGTGTGGATTGGTATGTGTGTGGATTGTTATATGTGTGGATTGGTATGTGTGTGGATTGGTATGTGTGTGGATTGGTGTGTGTGTGGATTGGTGTATGTGTGTGGATTGGTATGTGTGTGGATTAGTATATGTGTGTGGATTGGTATGTGTGTGTGGATTGGTATGTGTGTGGATTGGTATGTGTGTGGATTGGTATGTGTGTGGATTGGTATGTGTGTGTGGATTGGTGTATGTGTGTGGATTGGTGTATGTGTGTGGATTGGTATGTGTGTGGATTGGTGTGTGTGTGGCTTGGTATGTGTGTGTGGATTGGTATGTGTGTGGATTGTTATATGTGTGGATTGGTATATGTGTGGATTGGTATGTGTGTGGATTGGTGCGTGTGTGGATTGGTGTATGTGTGTGGATTGGTATGTGTGTGGATTAGTATATGTGTGTGGATTGGTATGTGTGTGTGGATTGGTGTATGTGTGTGGATTGGTGTGTGTGTGGATTGGTATATATGTGTGGATTGGTATATGTGTGTGGATTGGTATATATGTGTGGATTGGTGTATATGTGTGGATTGGTATACGTGTGGATTGGTATGTGTGTGGATTGGTATATATGTGTGTGGATTAGTATATATGTGTGGATTTGTATATATGTGTGGATTGGTATACGTGTGGATTGGTATACGTGTGGATTGGTAAATGTGTGAGAGTGATGGGTGTTATGCTGTACCATTTCCAATGTATTTTTCATTATATAATTATGCTCTAAAGTACATCATAACTCCCATCACTCTATACTGTTCCATACAGTGGCAGAGCTGGGAGACAGAGGCCTTGCACCCCCACCGCAGGACTCCTGAAAGGTAAGTAGTTACTAAGCAGGTATGTTAAATAATTTGTTTTTGGTTTATTAAATACAATTATATATTGCAATCATACATTTTTGTAGTTTAAACTATAAATTGCACAAAATTATGTTTTTTTTGTCGAAGTGACACACCACGCGAGTTATGCTCGATTTTTTGCCGATTTTTGACACACCACGCCAAAAAGGTTGCCCATCACTGTCCTAGAGGCTAATACAGTAAGAGAAATTAAACACACATGGGATAAGCATAAAGCGATCCTGAATTTAAGATATCAGTATCAAGAGCTAATTAACATCTGAGTCTTATGTTACATCACAAGCGGCAGACTAGATGGGCCGAAGATTCTTAACGCGGTTAAATGTTTGTATGTAAAGGACAGTTTAAGCTTATTTTTTTAATAATGGGCACTTCAACATTTGTAATCAATAAGTTGTGATGATGTTCTACAGGATGGCCAACCTTTTAGGTGCAGTTGAAGGACATCATTGTAACCTCAGCATGTATCAGAGTTTAATATGTAGGGGACATGGCTAAGAAGGAGGGGAACCTAAGCTTACGCAAAGCTGAGCGTCATCCCAAAATCAGGTAACCCATTTATGGGAGTCATAGAGTCCTTAACATTGAATGTTTCCATAAATACAATATGTAAAGCTCTTCAGCCCTGTAGCTTTCTCTTTTCTCGGAATGGCTGTACTTGTACATTACGTTGATCACTGTGAAATGGTAGACAATTATAAACAGTACTTATGCTTGGCTCCTCTTTTTTTTATTCTAAAGAAATGTTCACAATGTACATATTTTATAAGCCGTCGGCCAAGAATCAGTTTGTTTTAAGCTAAAACAATGTATAGTCAAACATATAGTAGCAATAGTTCAGTGAGTATATAAAAGCGACACATCATTAAAAAGACTTTCTGCTTTTATATACCTTCAGCCAAGATATTTACCTTATTGGCACACTATTTGGCAAGCCAGTAATAATTTGTTCCATGTTTGCATAACATTCTGTTAAAAAGAAGATTCTTGAAATCAAGTTCTGTGTTGCTGTGTATTTTGTACTCAGTTGAGCAAGGCATATTGTCGGGCATTGTCTGGGTACACAGTGCTTTCATGAGATTGCGACAAACATCTACTTATGGAGGGAAAATGGTCATATTGGTAGATATCCATTGTTGGCAATCATGCTAGAGATGCATGAGCGGCCATGGCAGCCTCTGGAAATACAGGTTTCAACATACGCAAGCAGCCAATGAAGGAAGGAGACAAATTGCTGAAGACACTTTGAACATGGCTGTGACCCTTGGTTAAGTCCACACTCGCTCACCCAGCTTCCCTTGAAACATTGTTAGCCAGGCATAAAACTCAAGAACGGGTTAATTAGAGACGTAAGATGCTCTGCTGATATATAGTTTTTTTATATTTGCGCTAATCTCTAGGGTTTATGATCAGATCCCTGATCAAATGAGTGTATTGCACAGCTGTTAGAGCTGCGCAGGAAGTTTACAAAAGGACGTGTGTATATTGAGCTGGATTTTTACTGTCAAAAGCAACCCTTTTCTAATCATACTGCAGCTCAGACATGTAAGATAATTGAGCAATGCCTTAAGATCCATACATATATGCATATAGGCTGCAAACTTTAATTAACCATGCTTTTAATGTGACTATTCTATGGGATAATAAAAAAGTCCAAGAAAATAGAATAGTAATAGTTATAGAATACATGTTATGTAAGTCATTTTGTTTTATTAAACTTTTTTGAGTGGTTTTGCTCTTTCTGTTAATTTTTGAAAGTAAATATAAATTTAGTCCTTGGATGAAAGGGGTGGGGCTTAACAGTAGACCCACCCACATGCAAAAGCTCAACCCATTCTGGCAATTCTTCACCATTATTCTCCCAGTGTCTCACCTATTCTGTGGCTTCATATAAAATTGGTATGAAGACACTAAGAGAATTTCGGTGCTACAATTAACACGTCAAATACCTGCAGATTATTATTAAACCAAAATAAAACCCTAGTTGTAAAACGTCTTTCCATGAGTGAGTCTGATATCTGATCTACCTGTTCTAGGTAGATCAGATATAAAGAATGAAGTAGGTACATTGTTCTATTCAACATTCTATGGTACTATAATCAGCCATTTGTATTTAGATCCTAACTGAAATCAAACACAATGCGATGTAGGTTAGAGAAAGTGAAACTGGTAAATTACACTTTTGTGTCTCTTATTTAGTTGAAGTCCAAGCACATGAAGTCCAAATTAACCTACAAGTTGGGACATGTTACAAAGTTAATGAGTTAATTGTTGACAAATGGAAAAGTTAAAAGGACAGTATTATATCCCTGACATGGTAACCAAAAAATGCATATTTAATTACTTTAAGTACAGGCACTGTCATAATTCAAATGGTAGGAGTGCATCTATTAGCTATAAGGTAAGGCTTTATGTGAATGCGAGAAGCAGCATTAAAAAAGTATCTCAAGGTAAAACAACGACTCTCAACCTCAGTAGATAATGTCTACAGTCTACAGTCCTTATTTTTATAGTGGTACTGTATTATACTCCTCTGATGTTATCTTCTATGCAGACAAAAACGGCATTTAAACAAACCTCAGATCTTCACATTGCCTTCAACTGGTGAATTGCTTTAAATAGCTTGTGAGAAAGTAGAGGACAAAATATATATTGTTTTCATATCGCAATTGTGTTACCATAAAAAATATTTCTAATGTATCCAGTAACCCCGTGAAGTGACTAGAGGAACTAAGAAGGACCTGTACTCTCAAGTCAACAACCACTTCCTGCTGCATCAAGTGTGGATTCAATTATGAGATAGAGGAAGATAGAGAATCCATCTGCTTCCACTGGGAAAAACGTGTAACCGCTTAAATCTTCCTTTTTTTTAGACGCCGTGATTTAGATCACATATATTAACCAGAATTAGTGTACTTTTTATGAGGTTGTCCTGAAACTGAAAGCTTACTTCCAACTCATTGACCGTAATGTAAAAAAATGCATTTACTGTGCTTTAATAATTATTTTAATCATGTTGCCCAGGTATTCTATGAACACTATAGTTTATTTAAACACAGTAGCCATACAATACAGGCTCGTAAACTGATGTACTTTATTGTTCATTTTCAGTTTCATATTTCAGTTGCATGTTATCTTCTGATCAAATAGCGCTGTCATCCGCCACTGCACAATACTATGTTAAAGGCCAAGCATTGAACCCATCAGCGGAGCATAAACACAAGTGGCTTAAAATCTCTGAATATTTTTAACACTATGAACACCAAGGCATTTGCAGTGAATCATGTTACATAGGGTTAAGGACGGCAGTTCAAAAGTTCTCCATTAGTAGAGCATATTTTGTGTATCCTCACGTGCACTCATACAAATAAGTTACACAGTTAAAAAACAAGCTTTCGCTTTTGCAAAGTGGCCAATAAAAGCATGGTATGGTTTACAGAACATTTTTGCCATTTTCAGCTCTTGGACACCCTGGAAGTTATCACTCAACACATATGTACAAAGTCCTTAAAGCGGCAAAACATTGTCTTAAGATGAGGCCTGCATTGACTGCATTCCTGATTTACACTATGGCTGCTGGAGTCTTAAATGCATTTTATTTCTTAAAAAAATCCAATATTTTGAGAAAGGCAAAAATATGTATAATTATCCATTGGTTTTTTTTTGTTTCTTTTTAATTTGTTAAATATTACCCACACACAAATCCTATACTTTGTTGATGGCACATCATTTGGCAGAAGAGTAAAGGGACACAAGTGGCTATTTATTTGTATGACATAGTCGGAAGCCCTGTATCTACTCAGTAGCCATTCTCTTATGGAATACATTATGTTGAGAAACCAAACCTAATATATTTAGCATGTCTTACTGTGGTAAGCAGGTACGTTTGTCACCGTGCAACCTTTTATTATAGCCAGCACTTTCATACAAGGCCAAAGAGGACACCCAAAATGTGTATGCATTCTGTGCTCCATCTACCTAGGGAGAGCAATGTTTTTATTTTGAATGCGGTTCTAGATCTGACCCTAGGGCATTATACCTACGCTGCCTTTCTCCATAAAAATGTTTAAAAAATACCAATCCACCCATAGCATCCTATTATACCATCCCCTTGTGGAGACAATTTCCTAAGCAGTGGTCTAAATTTGAAGGTACAGAGACCTGCAACTTTTCCAGCACAAATCTCCGCATTGTGCATAACAATGTGATATGACATCATATCCTGTCTGTCAGCAGTTTGAGGGAAGATATGGTGGATAGCTCTACTAGGTGATAGTGCTGTTGCCTAGCATGGGCTACACCTAAATATGCCTCTGGCACAAGAGACACAAAACACATTCTTGCAAAACTCGCATTTATTTGTCAGATAAACAATACATTGGCTGTAATGATAAGCTGAAGTGCCAGTTATTTGTACGAATGATTCATTTCCTTCAAATCCCAGCAACCTCACTCTTCACACCTTTACATTTCCTGCTGCGTCATTACCGGGTCACACCTGGCTTAACCCATTTAGTGCTGTAGTTACAAGGTATTTTGTTTTAGTTCAGTGAAGTAAACGGACAGATGAATTATAAAGACAAATATCATAAAGCTGTTACTACCAGTGAAACCAAAAGTTTTTCTGCACCACCGGTTATTGCCCAATGTCTGATCTCAATCTTTGTTATTTTTTCAGTACGGTATCAATAACATTTCTTGATGCCTACCAGTCTCTTATTAATAATTAATCTTTTTTTTTTTTAACCTTTTTGCCATTCTCCAACAAGAGCAAATATTTATTTTAAGAAGACAGTACATATGGAAATATTAGAATCGGTTAGAAAACTATACCTAGTGGTCATTTTTTTTTTGCTAGATGTGAAGCACTCCGCAGGGCTCCTAAGCCACTTTTCAGGCCATGCTGCACCAAGTTGACCTAAATCCTATGGGTAGACACATAAGGGGTGTGTATATATATGCTGGGCCATATAGTCACCCTACTGCAGAACACAAATAAGTTTGCAGCTGATGCCATACACTGAGATAGTGGTGCCCGGTCCTACAACAGATCATTTTTTGACAACAAACAATGGGGTGTATTTGCTAATCAGGAGTCTTCAGGAGAAATGCACATTTCATCTTCCTTACTTAACTGGATCGTATACTGCCCCATGCAACCCCTCCAACAATGAATGTAGAATAGCACAACATTCTAAGTAAGTATTTTTATATACATTCTATAATGTTCTTCTCCATTTTTGCAAGAGCAGCTCACTAGGGTTGGACTTCATAACACACGGTGATGTTAGAGAGCTGATATGCTCAACTATAATAGAAAACTTCTGGTTAGTGAATTTACTCCAAAGAGTTACAAAAGTTCAGAGAAAGGAGCGTCTCTCTGTCAAAATACCTTTCTGCTCTGTGTCACTTTACTGCAAACCTTCAAAACAAGTAAAACAAATGGCAGTTTAGGCTTTAAACTGTCTCTTGATGTCAAGGTTCTTAATTGTATTTTATTGGTTGCTGTTGAAAGCTAAAGTGAGCATCGCATTCAACATTTTATTTCAAAGACTAGTGCTAGTAATTGTGGCACGGATGTAGTCTAAACAGTAAACCAAGACGCTTCTTTTATTCATGCCTTATAGAGTATTTGAGAAAATAAATATAATTATAGCAAGATCAAACGATTGTTATTATGCTACCAAAGTGCCCTGTGCATTTTATTTGCATTTAAACGATGCCAGAACCTTTTAATTATTTCAGTTAGTGCAGGTTCATCATTTCAGTGGTGACATTTTTCACTGGAAAGATTAAGGAAATCCAAGTAGGGACCGACAAGCTCAATAAAGTTTGTTTCAATGTTAACACCAGTAGTAACAAAATGGTAGTAGTTCATCTTTAAAGTGAACTGAACACAGCGCTCCATTTTCAAGAAAATGCAACTGCATTTGGAGTCATCCAGTGGCGTATAGTGGTCTACGCCAACTAGGCCTAGGGTGTTAGATGCAGCAGTCCCTTGTCCACATAACATGATGCCAATTGCCCTGTTGGGCGAACAGGCTTCCTATAGAGCAAATGCTCAATGGCCTTGTTCAAAGGGAAATCACCGATTTCTCCAACCAGCCCATTAACACTATGGAGGGCTGTGCTTAGTACAGGCCTCCACACGTTCCTCTGGCTCAGTGTGTCATATCTCGATGCCTAGGAGTAAGGACAGAGGGGTGGAAGAGGCAGCTGGTGGAGCTGCCGTTGGTTAGGCCTAGATACACCATTGCACCAAACAGTTGAACAGGTCACTATAAAATAAAAGCTCCTGCTCAAAGGATAAAGTGATTCAGCAGTACAATAGTGTGAAAATATTAATAAATACATTTATCACTACTAGAGGGCCTGAACATTTGTAATACAGATTGTAGAGAAAATTCTGAATATGTTTGGACCTTGTTGTGAATTAGATAAATTTGTGTGCCGGAAAAAAGGACTGGCCTTACCATTTTTTTACATAGGTAGGAAAGTTCATCCTTTAAAATAAATACACACTAAAAAACAATCTTTTAGGACAACTTTATATAAATGTTATTATGCGCTCCCTCTTTAGGTGTCCTTAAAAGGCCACTATGTGAGGTTTTACAGTTTTTACTTGTTCCTCTTTATATTACACAGGAAACTGCAATTAGTTTATTCTTAGTTGTGCATTTTGGACTTACTGACCATGATCTAAAATGTTTTTGGTTGATTATGGTTGCCTGAAAGCATCCTGAAGCCAACCAAAATTTCAGTTTGTTTTCTTCTATGTTTCTCAGCCAGTTTCTGAAATGCAAGGCTTTTTGGACCTAAATCAACAAAGCATCAGAGCTACAACTTATTACACTTTTTATATAAAATATAAATTGCATCCTTTGTCATAAGGCTTAGCAGTGCTTTGCTTTTTAATGTATGGTATTCTGATAAGGTCCCTGAAAGTTTAAACCACATGGACTTAATCATCTTGTGCATGCACATCTGGAACATCTAGGAGTAACAAGACGTGACGCAGCATGCATCTCCTCCTAATCCTCTGTATCTGGTCTAATGATAGCACCAGCACCGTAGCAGGCAGACTTGTCATAGCCGCCACATGGCAACTAGGAATCCCACCTATCATTGAGGAAGAGGGATGAACAAGTCTATGAGCAGGACTGGAACTTTATATATTATTGTCCATTGCCAAAATTCTTATATCAAAGCTTAAAAATGTAGCCCGGAATGCTGGACTGATTGTGGTCTGCTAATGATTCATTTTTGGTGGAGGTTTTTATTTTACATTCTCCACATTTACATCACTAGAAGACCATATGTGAAAAATAGCTTTTCTCAATATATAGGTGAATATAACACACAACCTATCAATATGGTTTTAATATTTAAAAGCATTTAATACTGCTACAAAATCTATTTTTATAGGCAAACTGTATTTTACCCACAATTACCATGAAGTGCCAGATATCCCCACAGTTTTGAAGTTTCAACTACAATCCTTAATTTTTGGAAGTAAAGGCCTCAATTTGCTGAGTAAGATGTGGTCTTTGCTGTAGAATTTTGACTGCCATTCAACCTAGCTGATGTACCCTGTAGACTGCAGACCTAAACCACATTATTTCAAGAGTCTGAAGTTCAAAAATTAAACACATTTAGGAATGTGTGTAAAAAAAAAAAGTGCTCCAAGAGATACGCTTAGTATTATAAAGTGTGTAAAGTAACTCAACTGAATGTATTAATAAATACAAGGTGACAAAGTACTAGGAGTAATGTTTTATGCTGAAACATACTCCTTTATATTCCCCTCAACAATATGACACCTTAAGTGACACCGTAAGATATTAAAATAATTTTTTGGTATTGCTAGATTAAATACCACATTGTTCAGATGATCTCTATAAACCTGTCTGCTCCGTATTTAACGCTGTATGTAAATATAGACATATATTACACTATTAAGGATATTCCAAGTAGCAGACATGTGAACCATGCACTGATTGTGGCATGCGCCATAACATCTATTATTACAGAAATTAAAATGAAGTTCAATGGGGACTATGTTTTATATATAAGAAGAAACTATATGTGTCTATGATGTGAATTACTCTTAAATTATTAGAAATATAGCTAAAAATGTTTTAGGTTTAACCAATTTCTTCCTTGACATCATAGACATTTGCTAAGGCTTTAATAATAATAATAATAATAATATCCACAAGTTAGTCACTAGCATTCAAGCAATAGTATAATCTAAGCATTCAATTAACAATTAAGTAAGAAAGTTAGGAATGGGAGGTTTTAGTATTATAACATAATTTTCCAATATAGATCAGGAGTGGGATTAAGAGGTTAGTAGACTAGTGAGCGACATCGAGACTCTGCCAATGTTGGCCAAGTTTATGGAGAGTAGATTTTTCCAATTATTCTAGCACTCTTGTCTTTTATGCGTCATAACTGATTTATTTTGATTACAGTTGTCCATTTATTTTATGACTGTATCATCTACAAACTAATGTTTTCTCACTGAATTTTGCCTCAACCACACAACTACCTCACTGTTGCCTCAAAAAGGTTCAATTTCCTCTTGCTCTTGATTGCTTTGTTCTACCGGTGAAGTTGTCAGTCACATTTTTTTTTGCACCCTACTTCTTAGTGAAGACTCAATTGTGATAAGGCGACAGTAAGCAAGGTAAGCAATGGTTGGTTAACCCATTCAGATTTTACTAAAGTATATGTAACTACTTTAACTTCGAATCAGTTGTCTTTTCAACAGACCTTGCATTTAGCCAAGCCCATCACCAAAAGTGATATGCACAGCAAAGAAAAAGAGGATATAATTGTGTCATGTTTAATCATTGAAGAATAAGAAGCCCAATAAATTTCACCTCAGCGTTTTTAGAAATGTACAGGAAAGGCTGCATAAATTATGTAAGGTCATGAGACAATTAACTGAGAATCCACATAATGAATCAACTACTGAGTCATTCTTCTTTCTAAAAAAGAACAAGATTTTAAATGTTCCACAACTCATTATTATGCGGGTGATATTAAGGCAAGTATGCCTGATGAGAAAATGATGAAATCCATTTATAAATATATTTCCATTTAAAACACACATGAAAATTTGAAACCAAAGATTAACATCTCTATGCCCATGCACACAAAACAGGAAGTTCTCCTGCTACTGTGGAACTAAAACCTCAACAAAAAGAGAAATGTTTAAGTAAATAGTTTCTAAGAAATTCTAAGTAAAACAAAGCTTTACTTAACAAAAAAACATGTTCTTGATTTATTTTCTTAAATATCTTAGCACAAATGGCTACTATTTAAATTATAAGAAAAAAATGAATTCTTAGTATGTTTAATACCGTGTTTCCCCGATAGTAAGACACCCCCGATTGTAAGACGTATCGGGGGTTTCAGAGGGGTCGGCTAATATAAGCCGTACCCCGAAAGTAAGACATATGTCTTACTTTCGGGGAAACACGGGGGATTTGCCGGGTCCGCCACTCTAAGGGGCCGGGAAGTCCCCACCAAGGCCGGCCTTACGTGTCTGCGGCCGCACAGGATTTAAATTAAAACATCGGGGTTTTTTTTTAACTTTATTTAACATCCTCCATGTTAAATAAAGTTTTTTTAACTTTATTTAACATGGAGGATGTTAAATAAAGTTGAAAAAAACCCCCGATGTTTTTATTTAAACCCTGTGCGGCCGCAGACCCCTAAGGCCGGCCCCTTAGAGCAGGGCCGACCTTTGGGGTGTGCGACCGCACAGGGCGCCACACTCCAGGGGGTGCCAACCTGCGGCACCCGGCACCCCTCCAGAGACGGACAGTAATGTCCGCCGCTGGAGGAGCAGGCTCGCAAGGGAGCGGTATCGGAGGTCTTTAACAGACCTCCGGCTCCCTTGAGTGATTTTAAGCCGGGTTCAACCCGGCTTAAAATCACTCAAGGGAGCCGGAGGTCTGTTAATGACCTCCGATACCGCTCCCTTGTGATCTGCGCGGCAACAGCTGTTGTGCGCCGGGGTTTCTTGTCAGATCCCGGCGCACAACACTGAAGCCGCGCCCACCGCTGTCCGTGCCCTCTGACCCGGAAGGAGACAAGAACTGAAGAAGAGGAGCGAAGAGGAGGAAAAGAAGCTGAAAGAAGAAAGGAAAGGTAGGAAAGCATTAAGTGAGAGTGGATTGGTGTATGTGTGTGTGTGGATTGGTGTATATGTGTGGATTGGTGTATGTGTGTGGATTGGTGTATATGTGTGTGTGGATTGGTGTATGTGTGTGTGGATTGGTGTATATGTGTGTGGATTGGTGTATATGTGTGTGGATTGGTATATGTGTGTGGATTAGTGTATATGTGTGTGGATTTGTGTATACGTGTGGATTGGTGTATATGTGTGTGGATTGGTATACGTGTGGATTGGTAGGTGTGTTGATTGGTAAGTGTGTGAGAGTGATGGGTGTTATGCTGTACCATTTCCAATGTCTTTTTCATGATCTAATTATGCTCTAAAAGTACATCATAACTCCCATCACTCTCAATTTTTTCCCAATATAAGACATACCCCGAAAGTAAGACATAGTGGGGCTTTTAGGGATAAAAAGAAAGTAAGACACTGTCTTACTTTCGGGGAAACACGGTAGTTATTAACACAATTTCTGATAATATTGTAATAAAACAGTCAATAGAAAGCACATCAGTACCTTTAAAATGAGATTAACATATTTTGCTAGGTCTGGTAAGGATGGTTAATCAAACAGCCCGTGCATACAGAAAGTGTAATTGTGAAACACTGTGGTTGACAGGTCTTCAGACTTGTTTTTTCAGCCTGGTACTACTTGGTTTTACTGGAAGTGAGTTTTGCCCACCCACTAGTTTTCGGATTGACATTAAAATTATTATGCAGTCTAAGATTTAAGCAAATTCTGGTTGTATTTTTCTGCCTACACATTTCCCTCGATTCCCTGGCGAAACTGAAGTTTTAACATGTTCATACCCTGCAGAACAATGGGCACATCAATTGTGTAGACTGCAGAGCCAAGCCTAGGAGGGTGCACGAGGTGCAAAGCACCCAGACGCTCTGAATAGCAGGGGTTGGCTCCTTAAAGTTGGAGCGATGGATGTCACTGACACATTCAGTGTAATGCTGCTTAAAGAGGAAAGTTGCCAATGACAGGCTGTTTGAGAACAAAGATCACATTGCCAAGCTGTTTGGGCACAGAAATGGTGCTAGCAGGCTGTTTAGGTACAAAGATGGCACTGACAAGCTACTTGAAAGCAAAGGTGGCACTGACAAGCTGTTGGAATGGTAAGTTTGTTTGGGGGACAAAAGTGGCACTGATAAGTTATTAGGGGGGCACATATAGCACTGACAAGCTGATCGGGGCAAAGATTGTATTGGTATAGTCTTATTCACAATGTGGCTTTCTCATGAATTGGTTTGTCTTTTGTTGCAGACCGTGTACACATCTTGTTAAGATTACCTCTTCCAAACCAGGTAAAAATCTCATTGCTTACTGAATGAATTATGAGCGACTGTGGACAAGGAGGCTGTGCAGATTGCCCAGAGAAAACAACTTGTAACTTCCAAAGTACAAACTGTCTTCTCAACACTTTGGGGGCACTGAAAAAAAAACAAGTTTTACTTCCTTTAAACATGCCAGTTATTTTAAAAGTTTACTGGCACAATAAAAGTGCTTTTCCACATTAATTGCACTCTAGAGCATTCTAAGCCAATTCAACAGATCTGTGATTTTATCTACTCCAAAGGTTTGATCACAAAAAAACACAAAAACATGAATGATGAATTTCAGTCGCAATGGCAACCTATCCGAGCCTGCTAATTGAATGTTCCCAGCAAATTATGAAAAAGGCAAAACTTTATATGATAAAAAGTTACTTCTGGTAAAGGCTTGGCAACTCGGATTTACCAGAAATGATGTTTCTAGCAATGCAATTAGTTACAAAAGTGTTAAATTCAGCGGAGTCAGTAGAGCAACATCTTTAAATAATTCCTCACGCAAGGCTTATTCTACAGACATAAACAACAGTGCTGGTTGGGATATACTCACTCTAGCCAGAATTATTAGCAGTGTAAGTAAAACATTTTGCATGTCTCCATTTGTCTATAAACATCAAATACCTTTAAAGGCTTACTTAAAAGGTTCCACTTTTAATAGCATTTCTGAAATCAGTAATTACTTTTATTTTCTTAATCCTAGGTACTTTGCTTCTTCGCTTGTCTGTGTGATTATGAGCGTAGACTCTTTGAGCCCACACCCAAGGTGATATCATGCACTTCTAAGTCTTCAATAGGTAGGGCATGGATTTTCTATTTATGGAGCACAACATAGGCAAGGTGGGATTTTATTTGTAGGGGAAAGACAGTGAATCTCCAGTCAACTTGGATTCCACCAACATATTGACATGATTCCTATCACTTCCCTCATGAAAACAGAGAATTTCAACATCCTAGAGAAACTGCAGATGCCAAAATGCCATCTTGGAGTCATTGAGGGGAGCTGTCTTGGGCTTCAACCAAGGCAACACCTACAGCCACTCCCCAGATCTTGGGGATGAGGCCCCATTTGTTTTTTTTTAAACTATAGCTATAACCTTTTTGAGGACCCTGACCACAGACCTTACAAATAAATAATGCGTTATCTATAAAAATAAACTTGACTACGTGGACATGTTATTATATCCAAGGAGCGATAATGTTTGGTTGATGCCAGCTCAGCACTGGCATTTGTAGTATAAACAGGCTGGGTACAAAGGACATCTACCCTATCAACTAAATGTCATGAGATATATACAGGTAATCACCTACCTGGACATCGGATCAGACCTACCAATCTCTCCCTTACGGAGTCTAGTATGTGCGACTGCCTAAGAAATTAGACTGTACATTGGATGGGACAGATACCAGGTTAACCTTTCCCTATAACCTCTTTACTGCCTTGCTTGAACACTTCTACAAATATGTGTTTAGGGACTACTATACAGCTACCTTGTATGCTTATAGATACAAAAGTATATAATTTCATATATATCAAATATCATTTTGGCATTGGCTGTGGAAAAATATGGTTGTATTACTCTATTTCTTCCACAAGCCAAGTTTTCCCCAATCTTCCTTCTCAAGATGTGCTGAGAATTAAAAAAAATACAGAATATTGTTTTAAATAGCTCCAGAGCTTGGTTCCCTTCTTTTTTATTAGTTATGGCATCTGTTAATGAATTCTTAGGCCTAGAACCACCTGAAATAACAAAATTCTAGTTCTCCAGCCCTATAGGAGTTATGTGAATCATGGGCCCAGACGCAAAGATAATAAGGCATAATCGACCAAATAACACTTTTCGAAATAGAAACGTGATCTGAATTTTCGATGCTGGTGTGAAGTAATTTGGAATGTGATTTTACTAGAAGTCCTAAGTTACACACATTTCTATGAATTTACCACCTCTTTTGTTGCTTGCAAGTGCAAGGATAAAAGCTACAGAAAAAAAGGAATTAACAGCAAAACGATTTCTTGATGATTAATCAAATGATCCATATTTGAACTTAGGAAAAAACAGATAAATATTATAAAAAGTAAGACACGTTTAGCTAATCAAGTTATTTTAGTTATCGTTATTATTTTTTTTATTGTTTATGTTGATCCCCCTTTTAACAGGCCCGTTCAACAGTGGCACCACAGGACGCTTTATTAACCAATTGGGCGACTGGTTCCTTGTTATGCGGCAAAGAAGCTGTTGTGCCCCTTGACCTGCCATCCTAGACTTAGTTGGCCTAGGCCAGAATATGCCATTACTGGCGGCACAATGTTTAGCAAGGAGAATGTTGCACCCAGTTGGGCAATGAAAAATCTGCTTATACAGAAGTACTATCACTAGGTGATATCAGTGATATATTTAAGCAGATTGCTGCCCTAATCTTGACCCACAGCAGCATCCTAGACCACCCCCCCCCCCGGATCTACTATAAAGGGTACTTGTCCACAAAAATCTGCAATCTTTTTAGGTATCTGTCTTCAGGAGAAACAGTCCCTCTTTGGGACCACAAACCTTCAGTCCCTCTTTCCTTTCCCAGAGTCCCTCTTACCTTAAGAATGCTTTGTCATTCAATCTGTATATATACATTAGTTTTTATAAATGAAATTATGTAAATGAAATATATTATTCTTCTATATAAACTCCTGTCACTGTGAAGTCTTAAAGGAGATCCTCTGATCTTGGAGAAAGTGAGGGAGCTTAGCAGAACAGTGGGATAGTGCCCTGAAAATTGGGACTGCCCAACACAAGACAGGACATTTGGTACAGTAATGTGACATAGAACATGTTTGTCTTCATTTACAGTAACTGTGATTCTCAGTTCACAATCTAAGAGTTTATAATACGTTGATGACATATTCATGACTTTCCTTCACATTACATAACCTGTTTTATAACCCTTTTGGATTAAAACCATAAAATCGAGAAAACAGCGCGTTTATCACCAAACAGAGCAGAAACAACATTAAGATCTTTTAAACATAAAACAGGCCACCAAGCCAATAATAAATTAAAGTTAAAATAATACCAAAGCATATAATAACTCCAGTCTTTGATCTTTTTTGTTTCAGTATTCTTTAATGAACTATATAAAATTCACAGAAAAAAAACCTACATTGTCTACCAATTAAGAGTCTAAAATTGTCTATCTATAACATAAAAAGGGGGCTGGCAAGAAAGCAGAGGGAGCAACTGCCCTCCAATGCAACTGCTTCTCTACTTTAAAAAAACTTGGCCTACTACCTGAAGCCTTTCAGTTTGTATGTTTAACTTGCAGTTCCACATAGTGCCACTGGGGTGTCTAGTGTCTCAAGCTGCTCAGGCAACATTTAATTCAGAATTATAAGATAAATTGCTGAGGATTTTGCTGGCAACTTTGGGACTATTGACTGCTATGATATTGGTGGAATAGCAACAGAGCTTGTAAATACAGCTGTGCAACAAGACACAAATGGCCCACCAGGCCAGCATTCTCTGTGACCTCTTTCTTTGGTATCAAAGTCTGCGGGGGTATAGAATAAATAAAGAGTCTAACTATTGCATCATCTCCAACGGCTTTGCACATTTTTTTAGCAAAACTTAAAGGGACATTCCAGCCACCAGATGTACTTGATCCTGTTGTTGTAGCCCCTTCTCTGTTGCTTTTTTTTCAGATTTCTAAATTAAACAAATAACATTTGGAGAAGTTGGTTCTTAGTCACATATGACTTCCTATGTTTGCTTTTTTGTGGTATTTTTTTTGTGATTGGCAGGATGAGATTCACAAATAGTTAATACAGAAGATGGCCCACAAGCCTTCTTATATTTAGTTACAAGTTTCAATTCACTATTATTATAAAGTACATTTAAAAACCATCTGTGTACCTGCTTTTTTACTGAAACCTGATTCTTTAGCAGCAGAAACATAGGAAGTGTAATATAGATCATATACTGACAGAATAGGGCAGATATGAGAATAGTTTACACGGCTTACTAATCCTGGCAGTGTATCATGAAGATACCCAAGGGCCTTCTTTGTTGTCCAACAGAGCTGAAATATTTCCTGCCTATTTCCTCCGAGTGATAGCTGCAGTTCCGGATTGAGGATGAAGCATTTACCTTCTCCCACCTCTCAATAAGAAACCCATCTGGTTTAGGTGAGTATACCAAAGGCAGAACTACTGTGCCGTAGACCTTGAGTAAATAATACTATTGCTGTTATTCTTTTTACAATATATATATAGACAAACATGTAAAGTCTTTGCCAGCATTGAAAGAATAATTCAGAGTTAAATACATGCCAAACAAAGTAGTAAGCTTTACTTCAATAGTAAACATTTTCATAAAATGAACACTAAAACTAACATTTTAAAAAGCGATGTATAAAGAGTGTTTATTTTTGTGTCTTAAAGGGACACTCCAGCCATCATATGCATCCTTGTGCACGTGATAGCTCAGATGTCCCTTTAGAATTCTGTTGCGTCCACCTTGTAAATGCCTGGGGGTCGTACAGAATCCCCCATATGCATTTGCCCCTTTGCCTGCCCCAAGCTTTGCATATACTGAAAGCGCTTGCATTGATTTCAATGGGAACACTTTCCTGGCACTGATTGCCCAATCAGTGTTTTTGAGAATCACCTGACCATGGAGCATGGAGGGAGCTACAGCTCTGTAGCTGCAGCTTCTCCTTAAGGTAAGGGTTTTTTTTTATTTTTTAAGAATTCATAGTAAACTGGTGAGGGACTGATTTAAATTAACTGGTGCACATAGCCAATCTGTGCCAGTGTCCCAATTATCAAGACTATTATACAAACACACTGAGTATGTGCATTGCTGAGCAGGAGATGCATTCAATACAATGCTTATCCAGCAAGGTAAAGATCTAGGGGTTATGGAAAGAAAGCAAATGCATAGAATGGATTCTAATGAACAACTTCTGCAAAAAAAAAAATCAATTTAAAGTTAATACTCAGTTATCATATGCATTAAAATGCATACAATGGCTGGAGTGTCCTTTTAAGAATATAGAAGTCAGGGAAATAAATGACATATTTTGTATTTGCTCCTGTGGTTCTAAATCTACAGGGTGTAATAGCTGATGAACAAGGTCATATTTCTTTACTGGGAAAAAACAGATCTACAAACACACACCAAAGGCTCAAATCTCCCACACAGATTTTTGGGGTTATTCTTCCTCGGAAGTTAATGGCACTGACACTTAAATATACAAGAACCAAATCCCTCACACTGTGCCTTAATGAGGAATCCAGGCCAGAATAAGAGAATTGCAATGCGAGTGCCTGCTTGGAGTCTCAACTCCAGGAAATGAAGATAACAGATTGCCTGAAGTAATGCTGTGTCTGCACTTTGGTACTTGATATGTTTTTCTAAGCTTGCATATTTATAGGGTCCTTCCGGTTTCCAAAATAATTGGTCAAAGTGTTGATGTGGGACCTGCCACAATAGTCTCGTATATTTGAGTAGAACTACTATAAAGTTGTAACTGACAAATCAGCTGCTTAAAGCAAATCAAGTAAATGATTTTTCGATCATGGCTCTATTGTGATTTATTAGAAAATAAAAACCAAACTTTTTTCCTAAACAGGGATTAAAAGAATGGAAAACGTATTTTGTAAGAAAAACCACTTTTACAGTTCTACAGGGATTCTTTTATTCATATATACTTAAAATTTACCAGGACATCTTCCCTAGGACACAACCATTTTTTCAATGGTAGGAGATATAATACAGTTACCTGATTCAATTCATCAGACACAGCCTATAGATAGTTGGTGAATTATTATGGATTCCTTAAGCAATAAAGCCGTAGTAGTTGGTGATCCATTTATGTCATTGCAATGAATCTTTCTTGGCTATTTGTCAAACTAATAGAGTTGGCCGTGTCCTCTACTAACTGAAAAAATTAAGAACGCCAAATCATGTTATCAGTTTGCTGAATAACATAAAATCCTGTTTTTGGCCGTGATTTTGTTTTACATCTTGATGGGAAATAAAGAAGGTGTTCCCTATAAGCAATACACAGAAGCACCTGGTTGTGATTCAGACTTTTCTCAACACCCCTGTAAGTCTGTGCAAGTTCTACGTGCGTCATTAGCTATAAAGTATTAATTTATAATGTACCATTCATTAAATCGTGATTACTCTACTTCCTTTATCATACTTCGGTTCCCATAGGATATTTCCTGTGGTTGTAACCTATTTACCAAATTAAAGTATTTAGCAATGGGTGCTATAATATATATATATATATATATATATATATGTATAAATTAAAACCATTTTATATATATATAGTATAGTAATTGTGTATAGTATATTAAAACCATTTTATATATATAGTATAGTAATTGTGTAGCCCTATGGAATATGATAAAGCAATATAAAATTAATAATAATAATAAAGTTTACAGTAGCTTTGTTATTGCACCTATAGTGCTGGAGGTAATTGTGCCATACATTGCAACATATGCACTACGGGTTTGTATGTGCATACATGATATTATCGACTTTTTGTATAAATAATTTAAAATGTATAATTCTTTTATTAAACTGTACTGTAAGATGTACAGTAGATCTCATATGTATTACATTCAGATAGTGAGTGGGCACGTGGTGCAGTGTCGCAATCCTTAGTTATGGACGTACTAAAGCTTAAGTAAGAATGTTTAATATGGTAATAAAAAAACATATTGTTTGATAACGTATCTCAGAAGAAAGAAGGAGGATTGTAGAAAAAAAAGAGAAAGAGGTAGTTGATTACTCTGAAAGTAAAAAGTATAAATTCCCTTCACAACGGGATTAATTAATGAATTAGAAAAACTAATTGGTAAATTATCACACCTATTCATTGTATCCCAAGATCTAAGTGATTATTTAACTATCCAAATGAGAAAGTTAGGAAACAAATTGTTCTAGACCCTGGCATGTTCTTTTTATTACACAATTTCCCATGAAATCTACTATGAACACTATGCCGGTTACATCAGACCGTTCCTCTTATGATGTCAGCAGTGTCCATGACAGGATGTCCAAGGATTTACTACTTATCCTCTCTTATCTGTAAAAGAACAAATATTAGCTGTTCTCTGTATTGTCATTTGTGTAACTCAAAATCAAAGGGAAAAAAAAAAAGTTTAAAGGTTAATGTTTTTTTTAATGAAATATTTGTAGTTTAACTCAGAAAAGAGAATTGCATGTAATAAGTAATTATCCAGAGCTAGCAGCAGATGGCTTTCACAACTTGTTTTTTTTATTTTATACTTAACATTGTATCACGTATTTACCAAGGGGTAGAGATTATAAAGCCCATATAATGATCTAAGGTACTTATTTACACAATTATACTTACAGGGCAATACACTTAAGACGGAACAGAAAAAGATATATTACTTCAGAAACTAAGATGAACTAACCAACAAATGAACGGGAAGCAAAAGCTTCAATACAATAACATAAAAGTTTCTAGTTTTGATGATGAGATGATGAGTGATTTAAATACATAGCCTTCTGGATCTGTAAATATGGACATATTTTACTTTCACACTGTGTGATAAACTTTTGATCAGGTATTATTAAATACTTTCAGTCCTGAAAAAAAAATAACATTCATTTGATCTGGATTGTGTATATTCGAGCATGATCTGTTCTAATTTTCTATGCCATTGGTCTAACAGTCTCCAATATGATGAAGGTTTCAAAAAGGCCACACACTTTGAGCTGCCCCGTTTGACCTCGCTGATGATGCTCAACGATAAAAGGGCATGTCCTGCCTTCCATTCACTTCAATATACAAAACTGACAAATAACATTAAAACACGTTAAGACATACTGGTGCAAAAGGAGAACAGGTCACTGTACTTTAAAGCTTCCAACCTTTAGAGCTACAAAGTGACACTGCTAATATTTAACTAAGGTGTAGTACAATCCTGCACACAATCCAAGAGGTATATTGTATCATACATTTGGTTTAGTGCAATAAATATAGAAAACAAGATCCAGAAAGTCTTGTTCATAGATTCATTGTTTATACAGTAAGTTGTCTTATATTTAAAGAGGTCAAGGTGGGAACTCTTAAAAGATGCATAACACAGATGTAGAAATTATTATTTAATCACAGACACAATTGTAGTTACCGACTGTCTAACTTTGATCCATACATGGAAACTTGAGTTAACATCAGTTGTCTTTACAAATACATTTCCTGACAAGCACATGTCATATGTTTGGCCACTCTACATGCAACGGGTGGGCAGGAACATGGGGTAATATGAGATGAGTGTAACATGAGTTCATATTGCCCCATAAGATACGGGTGGAGAGTTATGTCACACTTTTGATGACATCACCTTTGTTCCAATGGCCTGAAACAGAATGTTGGCATCTATGATCTACCCTTCAAACATCCAGCTAAAATTATTTTACAGATTTCAGAAAACTGGATCTTCTGGTTAGAGCTCTTGTCTAAATGACATGAAGCTGCAGTTTTCTGTCATTTATTAGCACTATTTGAATATTTGTATGTACAAATCGTGTACTATGTCAACTAGTGGAGAAAATGTAAAATATATGGAACATAACCATACTGGTTTTTATCAGTAAGAAACCTTCCCGTTGTTGTTATCTGGCAAGTATAACCAATAACAGCACAACCCTATAATACATCATTACCAAGGTCATTTATTTGCCCTTCTATTACATAACATCATCTTTCTTATCTGACTGCTTACATGGGACATTGTCTAAAAAAAAAAAAAAGATTTTACGTCTTCAGATACCTGATACAAGCTGTGACTGGTAGATATAGCATCACTTCGGGGACTGTATATAGTTCCATAGGACAAAATGCAAGATATTACAGAAACCAACAGTGAAAGCAAAGACAAAGAAAGTGTTAAAATGGTTTTATGCGCTAGTTTTACCCCCCACCCCCCATTGTACATTATAGATATTTCATGAATTTTATTTTCTATTACCCTATCTGGTTACTGGGTATAATTACAAAATAATGATTACTAATAAGTGTCCTTAATGAAGCGTATCAGCTGTAACAATTATCCTGCCTGTCACATGGAGGAATATATTATATTCCTCTCTTTGAAATGGCTGAAGACAATCCAGCCTTTTTCTTTCACTAACTGTAACTAGGTTTTCAGTGAGTTCCAAAGAAACAGCGTTTTTCTAAAGTGCTTATTTCAGCCAATCATTTTCAAATCTCATTAACTTTACAATGGTCTCAATGGAAGTGATTGATAACAGACTATTAAGTAAGTAATCGCGATAATGAGTGACCCGTGTTTGCAATTACACCGTATATTATTTTAAATAACGTTGGCTGTGTATATGCACTGTAACAGAACCTTACTGTGTTATTACTTTTACTATGGTGTATCAAGCATTTTAGCCATTTGACCCAATTGCCCTTACTGTACTCCCTCAAGTTTCTCTAATGTCTACATGACTATGTCCAGGTTTCCAAATTCAAGTTGCAGGCACCATTTTGGTTGGTCACTCGTTCCACTTCCTACCTAATCGGAAGCCCCTGGTAGGTCCCCTTCCCAGGTTCACATCCATTGGTCCACCAAACAAACCTTCGCCCTTCATGTTCAACGTTCCATTGACCAGAGCGGGTGGTTGTGTTTCATTGTGTTCACCCAGAATTACCATTCTGTTTTCCTTAAAATCCCAATGTTTTTCCCTAGTTAGGTGTGAGTTATTATGCATCTTGATGGGCGTTGTGTTGTTGCTGGTGGTATGGTTCTTTTTCTGGGAAACTTTCCCTTGCCAGAGTGGATAACCACTTGTAGCCGGCATAAAGTGCAAGGAAGGAGCCTGCGACCTCTCGGTCAACCTCTTTCCTGCATCATGCATAGTATTAAAAACTCAAAATGTACCAATGTGTCTTACTTAAGAACCTTCATGTTTAGGGTTCTCAACTTTAAGAAGTCAAAATGGTAAGGGTGAGAGCCCTATTACACTCTGTGGGCTGTTTTTTTTTCGCTAATGTGACAAACAATCAGACCCACAGGTGGTAAGAAGGTTGTCTAAGTGTTTTTCACCTGTAATTGCATACATGATCATATGGCAGGGGAAGGCTGGCAAGAATGGTTGGTGGAAGCCTATTGCCCCCTAGGCTGCACTGATTTAAAGATTTCAATTTTTTTCATTATTTTTTCTGTAAAAAAAAGTTTTGAACAGTACTGGAGAGTAAACATTTATTGTGCTGTTTACCAACTGTGTTTTGGGCCACTTGTGTTGTACAAAAATGCCGCATGTTAGAACTGACACATTGGTCCATATTATTCCAGTATAACAATAGTGCTTTATAAAGGGAAATTACCAGAAATTAGTAATAGGAGACATAAAAAATATGTGGTTAAAACAAAGTATATAAAGAAAACAGAATGGAATGCTTAGACAAATGTCAAGTGGCAGCTGGCGTACTGGGAGCATATACATTAAGCATACTGGTAATGGTAGGATGCAGCAGCAGTTTAGTTTCAAGAGTTTAACTTAATTAAGCTTCTAGAAGTTCCATAATTTATATGAGTACTATTTATTTTTTTTCCTTTTAACATTTATGAATTTATGTATATTTTTTTTCCTGTTTTAATTGAAATTTCAAGCAAAATAAGTTGAGAAAGTCAAGTAAAAAAAAGAAATCAATGAGCCACCTGGTCAAATGACCAGTCTAAAATCCGTCATTTTTTTCCCCAGACCCCTCAAATGAGTCTGTATACAAAGATTCCAATAACAAGAATATTTGTTGTTAAGGTGAGGTTCTGATAACTAAGTGAGGCTTAGGCCCGCATGTATCTCAGACAGTACACGGCATAAAGCCCCAGGCATGTATTCACAGCGTATCCCGTATGAAACCCACATCTGTCTGACACCACATGGAATTTTGTAGTCTAGGCCCTCAGTGGGGAACGGAAATGAAGAAAGTCTAAATAAACTTTGGACAGATAGCGGGGACATTATTACACAGTAAGACTTCCTGAACAGCCAAGACACAAACAGAAAATATCTTTTGTCGCTTGCATCCAGGAAAGGAAGCTGATCTAGTGCACATTTAGGTGGGCAGCTCCCTCTTGCCTTGTGAAGTACAAAACGCATGTAAAGCTCAGCCAGGAAAATAAAAGTGAGCTTTCCATTGTGTGGGCACGAAAACCCACACATTTCATACTTCATTCCGACATGGATCGCCAGCTGCTACAGCATTCCCCAGCTGCAGAGACATGCATTCCTTCTTCCATGCTGCCAAAGTCATAGTACATCTTTCTACAGCAGAAGAAAATATCCACCAGCTTCTTGCGGCCCTCTTTAGCTCTGCAATGGGTTACAGCAATACACTATTTTTTATGATGATAACAGTAAAGGACGGCAGCACACGTAGAAACATTACTGAATTTTATTCACATTATAAGGACACGTTATGTGTTTTATAGTAGGGGTTATGGAAAATTATATATTTAAGCTCAATCAAAAGGTGTGGTTTAAAATGTAAGTTATGGACAACAACTTAAAAAGCATTATTATTATAAATCTTAAATCGTATCTACTACCACTCGCTGAATTAGCATATTGAATATATATATATATATATATATATATATTATGGTTCCTGTATAAAAACAGGAACAGTGTGAATACCACATACAGATGTTTATTAACTACTACAAACTACACAAGTGCTAGTCCACTACAGCGAAACTAAATGTAGTCTATAACACCTGAAGCAGAAAAGAACAGCAAACATAAAATTAGCTATATCGTTTCTAATGTTAGGTGCAAAAGAAAGCAGTATTGATATGAAGGTTCCAGTGAGTTAGTCTTAAATCAACTTTGAAAATGACTCGGTTTGACCTTTCTCAAGACCTAAGGTTATGAGAAAGGTCTAAGTAAGACACCAACACAACTGTGCCACCAAGTAATGTACACGAAGTATACAAAAGAGCTACTGTTTATTAGGTAATTATCTTAATAATTATGATTTTAACTCATTAAGAGGGTTTTACTGATTGGTCTTGACTTGATGGATGTTTATCATTTATCTTCAACATAAAACCAAGTTATAAAATGTATTGTCTGAAACTGATATTTATATAATCTGTTTCTAATGATATATTTAAATACAGTAAAGCCCCTTCTGCTTATTTGTTATACCCATTTGACGAGACTCTGGGTGTTAAAATTTAAACAAGAAGAACACGCAGTTGCCAAAATACAATCCCGCGATCCAATGGATTCAATGGATGTAGCAGATCCAATGTGGTAAATAAAATTACTTGCTTTAATCATAGTTAAAACTTAAAAGAAAAGAGGTTAAAAAAAAAGTTCTCGATGAGAGCAGTATAATTAGCATCAACAAACACCGGATGCATTTTGTCCTGCTTGGACTTAATCTAGATATTAAAACTCTAGGCTAGTCCTTTCTTGGTGGGGACATGGAGCCTGGCACCACCTACCCCTTGCCTGGTTCAGCTTCTAAATCTCTAAAAATGGACTATGAAATTATACAGATGGTAGGATTAGGCATGAATGAGGGACTGGCAATAACCAGAGCCAAATGACACTTTCCCACCTTAACATCATAGGAATGTCCTAACTCATCTGTGATACCCCAAACCCTTGCAGGAGATGTATATAGTTCCCTGATATGCAGACTAACTATTCTTTTTCATTTCTCCCTGTTGAAGATAGCCAGTTACTAATACTTTATTTTAAATTTTAACATTTTAGTGACCATGACTAAGCTTAGTCACTACCACAATACATGTTGGATCATATCGTTCGTGTGATTAATAATGGAACATCTAACTCATAAAAGAATCTCTTGAGTTCTTGTCTATGCTGGTTCTCACCCTGCATATTGGCAATCTTAACGCATTCTTAAAGCACTGATATTCCAGGTTATCTATAAGCATATGAATACAATTTACCCAATAAAGTCATGACATTGATATTAAAAGACAGTTTATACAGTTGGAAAGTTGGAAAAGCGTAACTGTTAAGGTCTAGAAAGTCTGAAGTCTGATCTAATAAAGAAAAAAAAGGAAAAAGAAAGAAACCTAAATATCCACAAAATAGCTAATGATACCAGTAACCTTTTTCTCAAATAATTGCACTAATCTTTGCAAATCAAAGACTACCTGTACCCCAAAAAAAGGACCAAGAGACAACGTGGTCTTTCCCGCAAATGTAAAAGCAAGAAAAAACTTCTACTAGCCAGGACAGCCAGGAATACTCTGTTGTCATTGGAGGAGAAGAGTCGATTTGGAATTGGTCGATATGATACTAAGTTACTGGAGTCACACTTATTTTTTATCAGTAGATAAAATATAGCTATACAGATGTGGATTCTTCTGAATAAAGATAACCTATTTGTGGAAATAATGCAACGGCCTTCCTTGGCCACAAAAGTAACTTTATTAACAGATGTAACCTATACAGTTATTCCGTCGCCAGTGGATGTATACTAAATAAAGCCATTCTGAGTATGTTCTTTTTTTTAACCAAATCATGTATCAGACATTTTAGATTTTTTTTGCTATTGAACGTTATGCTTTACTTCCCAAGTAGGAGAGCGATACTCCACTTTTTTTTTATTTTTTGGATTGAGGACCCTTTATTATCTATGCAAATGAAAACTCCAGTTCTTTGTACAATACGTAAAGCATTAAGGTGGATTATAGTGTCTATAAAATTCCTTGAGATTTACTAGCTGCATTGGAAGCATAGTGCTATTAATGTAAAAAATATATCAAGACTTCAGATCAGGAATTTGTGGTCAACGTAGGGGAAACCTGGAGACTACCGCTCATTTGCTACAGACTGGGAATTATACATGAATCTATGAGCCTCTAGAGAGTATCCAAGCAAGCTTGTGGGTACGTAAATTATGCACACTTATACAAGTAAGAATAATAGAATTCTTCAAAATGAATCACTGGTTTGTGGTTAACTCATTGGCTAGCTGATGAGTCTATGTATACTCTTGACCCATCGTAGAGCTCATAATTTATTTTTTTTATTTCACTTTTTGATTCAGATTTTTTTGGGAGGTGATCTCATGAAGCAATATGAAAATAGCAGATGGTGATCTAAACACAAGAATTTCAGAATATTGGTTGTGTGGCAACAATGGGGATCAATTAAAGATTAGGCATTCCAAAATGTACAGGTTCGATAACACTGGAAACATTTTATAATTGCAAAATAATGTATTCCAGCTTTTTTTGTTGTCTACTACATTTAAAAAGTCTATTTTAAGAGTGCAAAAAAACTTGAAATCCTTTTGAACTGTCACCAAACCATTACATTTTTAATATATTCTATTCAGTTAGATCGTTACCTAGAAAAATATTATTTTCCACTAAGCCTGGCTTGCTCATCAGGTAAAAGCTTTTTAGATGTAACTACAGGCTGAGGATAATCAACATGTTTCTTCCTGCCTATCACCCACTCCTATTATTAAGTGGGTAATAAAGATCCATAAAGCATATCAATGATGCACAACTCAAAATTACATTGGTGACTGTATATAGGAGACTCCGTTTCCTCATACATATACAACAAATACTTAACTGAAAACAGTTTAACGGAACAGATGTGTCAATTAATTTTTTGTGGGTTAGTGATATTTGGCCATATAGTGTAAAGGAACCCCCAATATGTATGCCTTACATACATTTTAAATGGTATTTACTGGGTATGCGCTGAAATCTTTCTTTTGTTTTATGTCACTTTTAATGAATGTTCCTTGAAAAGTTCAGTTTGAGACATGTGAGTATTCCCAGTATTGTTTGTGTCGCTGATGCTTGAAAAAGTTACTTAAGGCATGCAATAAAAAGTGCGGTATATGTTTTAGCAGAGAATTATTAGCAGAAAAGAGTAAAAAATGATGGTGTAGGAGGAACTTCTAAGAAGGAGAAAGGCTAGAGGTCTTACTGTAAAATAGAATAGTCAGAGGCTTAAACATAATGTAAAAAAGTGTTACTTCACTAAAAGGGCGGTGGATTAAGTGAACTATCCTTCCAACAGATGTGGCAAAGGTTAAATAGTAAGGTTATTTAATGGTACAGGGGATAGACATACTGCTATGATAGTCATTAGTACGTGTCCACTGTAGTTTTAGGTAAAGTAGTAAAATGGGCAGACTATACAAGCCAGCAAATGGTGTATTTGCAAGGAAAATCATGGAATGCTGTTGTTTTTTTCCTTCGTAATTTCCTGACTACTTATGACGAAAGTGGATTTATCTTCAGAAGGAAAGAAGACATACTTTAATCAAGTCCAACATGTTTTGAAATCCAATTTTCCTCTATATTGCCAATTAGCCCTTACGTTATTATTTCAGAGCATAATTTTGCATATTCAAAAGTTCTCTGGAGCCTTGAGCACAGACATTCCAAGAAAGAGCAACATAGATCATTTTACAATACCTCCGTCTACTACCAAGTTTAGTCAGCAAAGTGTTGTTATATATGCCTTGCTAGAGTTCAGTAACCCTTGCATTAGTCTGTAAGAACTATCGGTGTCCCCTGCTTCCTTCTTGCATATTGGGAATGCAAGTTGGAAAGTAGGACCATCTAAATCTGAGGTGTGAAATACAATAAATGTAAACAGTCCTGAATTTGTCGAGACATTCTGAAAACTTGGCCTATGTCCCGCGTGCTGGTGGGTTGCTACTGCCAGTGTCCTGATCATTTGGATTTTGCCAGCTTTACTTACACATTGCCCAAACGCTGATTGAACATGCTCAAAAGGGACGGAGGTGGATCTCCAGTAGGTGGAACGTCTAGTGACGTCATAATGCCACCCATATAACATGACGGGAGCTTAACATAATGAAGCTGCCTATTTATTATGTGCGTGGCATCACGTGCTCTGGTATGTCCAGACTTTAAAGCCAAGTAGCTGATGAACACTGGAATATCTGGATTTCTGTTCACAGGCAGTGAACACACAAACATTATAGGGCAGTATTTGCACTTTTGGGTATACAGTGTGATAGTCTTACTTATAAATGATAGAATTCTTTACTCTTTTTTCAGTCTATTTTATTCTATGTTTTTAACGACAATTCTACTGTCAACTTTAAGCCTCAGTGACTGATACCTTCCAAAGTTTGGAGGCATTCTCTCAGTTCTCATGGGATGTTGTACATTCGTAAAACAGTTCTATTTATCCCTATCCTCAAAAGCAGTTATTAGGTTTTCAGTTACATGAGCATTGAGGACAGCTCTCTTGAGTAGGATTAAGTTAGGGTACATCATGGATGTTAATGATTCTTCAATGACAAGGACAAGCAGGCAAAAAGCGCTAAAACAAATACATAATTGAATTTAATAAATAATGGAACAGTCATGTAAACAATTTACGGAGAAACATAACTCGGTAAGCGATGCATTATTAAACTGCAATCAGCAGTAGACCAGCCACTGTTAAAGCTACCAGCAAAGAACTCAAAGGGTAATCCTCATATATTAATTTTTATCAACCCATAACATAAGAAACATATATATTTGCTCATGGAAGTACTATTGGCACGGCTTAAAATAAAATTTAATGTTTATATATTTATTTATTTTTCTCCATTTTTATTATTTATTATACCAGTTTTGTAACATGTTCCATGGCACTTTTGGGGTTATGTATAAAAAAAATGACAACTTGAAATGTGGTTCATATCAATATAGTAACCAATTAATTTTTTTTGCTGGTTGCTTCATTCCATTGGTTGCCATGGCGATAATAAATTTAAATAATTTCTACATAAACTCGGCTAGGATATTATGACGAAGACCCAAATACTGTATTGCCATCTTCTGTACGTTCTGCTTCACTTCACTGCTTCTGAGTCCCACCATTGACTCCCATAGGAAAAAAAGCTTCTAATGGAACAAAGAATTAATACTGATTTATTCATCCATTCACTTTAAAATGTGGAAATGCTGTATACACATTCATTTTAAAAGTAGTTTTTAAAACACAAGAACCACGCCAAATCCCTAAAGTAGTACTATTTATAAATCCAGTGAATTAAAAAATAAATAAATCAATGCACTCAAAGAATATTGAATTTTTTTTTTTTAATTAAACTTTGTGACAGTTTTAGGAATGAACAGTTTAAAGGCCAATATATCAGGAAGTTGAAAAACCTTGCAAAGCACAGCAAATATTGCTTTATGGCCAAATAAATCAGGAAGAAAAAATAAAGTAAGAGTTCCAGACACCACAAGGTTCTCGTCCTGTTACTTGTTATGCCGTTAACCACATGAACTACAGATGTTACTCCCCTGTGGCACTCACACAGTTAATGCGATGTGAGGAATAAACAGAGTAAAAGTTCCTGGTCGGAGTTGTAAGCGCCATTCTTGAGAGCTGAGGTCAGATCTAGCACTGGATTGAGCAATAGTCTCTGAAATATTGAAGATGAGTAACTCTAACAGCCATAATTATCAAGAGCTCTTGAAGGGCTAAATTTGAGACGATTAAAACAAAACGATCTGTTGGTTTCTATCTGATGAAAAATAAGATAACATGAATAGCTCTACTTGCTTTCCAACCACATAAAAGGAATATTTATGATAAGATTGTTGACAAATTGTGACATCGTTCAATTCGTCTTTATACAAGGCACTGTGAACGTAAACAGCATATCTGTTTTTAAGAGAATAGCCAACTAAAATGAACTATACAGAAAAACAAAATGGCTGCTTCTGTGACCCTTCCTTTAAAGCATACGTAAAATCATTTTTAGCATTTTAACTTATTTTTCAGTACAATGGCATTTCAACGTTTATAAAATGTCCCTTTCACCTAAACTCTGGTGCATACTTGATCCAGATTTTGCATGTGTGTTTGTGTGAGCAAAGAGGGCCATTGCCCTTCATTCCCCCCGCCCCCCCTATTTACACAATTTTCAGTTAAATATTACACTTCAGGTGACATTTTGTACTTTTTTTCCAGATGTAAAGCCTTGTCAGTATTTCTGTTTTGGGATTTGCGTTTCAAAGTTTTACAACCTTGGAAACTTCTGTGTATGGTGTGGGCTGAAAATTGGCATAACAAATCCAAGCCGTGGAGTGCATGTTATTTTAGTTTGAATTCAATCCATTTGGTAAATTTTGTGCTTAAAAATAAACAAAAAATAAGACTAAAATCACAGGCACATTTTTTGAATTAAGGGATGACGAAATTCCATTTTTAAATTTAAAGAAGCCATACATAGCCATTACAAATTAAATATTGGCAAACATATGTCTTCTCTACAGAGCTCCGGATGTACTTACATAGTTACCAACATTTTTTTAAGCTCCACTCACTCTACATAACCCACACAATTGGCATTATTTAGCTTCACCTAGTTATTATGGACCAGCTTAAATCACCAAGTTCACACCAGCTCTACCATGCATCCTTTGCAGCACAGCATCTTTATCAGCCACGTGAATTTTATCATCTTTAGGTGGGTTGCGTATCAGTGGTGACACTGTCAGTATAAGACCTTGCTCAGATGTGCTTTAGTCAAAGAGCTGTGTCTACACCATGGAACGGACATTAGTATATTGGGAGTGAATATATTGTGGAGTGAGATCACCAACTTGCAATTAACATTATGTTGCTTTGGAACTCTACATGAGGCGTTTCTGGCCATTAAACATCTACTGAGATTGACCCTTTTAATACCTGGAGGAGGATGGAAGCAAGACATATGAACACTGGCACACACAACATATTGGCTCACACTTGCCCTTACATGCTTCAAAGGTATGTCACTTCATTCTGGATTGACACGTACTTACTACTTAAAGGGAATCTAGTATAAGAGCATGTGATATGTATCTTTGGTGGATTCAAAATAATCCTTTCGTGTTTTATGAACCGGCCCAGCACCCGACACCCGCAATTTCCAAGGACATGTCCAGGGACACTGAAAGTATTGAGACAAGCTCCCAAATCCCGAGACCAGTGATGGTCAAAGAGAGGTAGAGGATGTCCTTTGCTTTCTTATGTCATTGATTTATTGGTTCACATGTCATTAAGAGACGATTTCTTTCTCCTTTGGTGGGATAGTCACTCTTTGAGACCCAAATCCCAATCTCCTTCTTTTCCTGTCTGATCTCAGAAACTCAGAGTGTTTGGTGGGTAAGACTGTTCTACAGCATTAGAGATTAATAACTGTATAAATAAAATAATTCATTATCCTTTTAAATGCCTTATTCACTTACATAATCCATGAGGCATTAAATCACATAAATGGCTCAGTACAGCCATTCTTGTTGCTACACCACCTAAAACCTCTTGGTCCATCTATATCCGAATACTATGGCTTATGGACATATCTATAACATTGTCAGGAAGGCTACTCACAGAGTACTTTAATGAGCAGTAAGCACTCAGTCACTTTAATTATGTTATGCTTATCTTGGCTACTATTAGGTAAAATATAAATATTGTGTATAAGAACATAACTATAAACAGGTGCTCACAGTCTTAAATGAAGTTGCAGCATCTGGCCAATGATTTGCACTGTGAAGCCATCCGAAGACGTATCCTTTTAACTTGTTCCAAGTGCAACAAGTGTCACCGAGCCAAACGATAGAATTTGTAAACGATGTTCACTAACAAAAGGCTGATTATATTTTCAGTTTGTGCAGCTTTCCCCCATCCACTGCTTCCTTGTGTGGAGTGTGAAATCCACTACAAGCTGTTTACATAGACAGCTACATGACGTAATTGTGCAATATCTATTTTTGTAAGCCAAGTATGTTAGATGTACTTGAAGTCATCACAAACAATTTAGTAGTAAGTGTGAGAAAATATCTTGGTCAGTTAGGGGGAATGAAAAGAAACGAATTTTAATTATGTTTTATATATATATATATATATATATATATATATATATATATACATACAAATGTATCTCTCACCAGAATTTGTTTCCCATACAGTATAATTATGGTAGTTATATCGACACAGGTAGTTTTAAGCTATAGCAATGAGACTTTTAAATCATTCAAAATATGAACAGATTCTACTCATCATGCATATGGTGGTACAGCTTATTTGTGATAAGTATCAGTAAAAAAAAAGAAGTTTCTAAAGTAACATTTAAACAACTAAAACCAAAAAAATGAATATAACCAAACCAAAAAAGATTTTAAAAATTCCCCTAAACTTTAAGCTTTAGAGCAGGGCCTTCTTTACCTAATGTATTGGTTGGTCTTGTAGTTTTATACTACACTTTGAATGTATGTACTGGAAGAAGCACTGTGCAAATTGTTGCGGCTACATAATTAAAGGATAATAATAATAATAATAATAAATGTCTTTGCATTAAAAAGTCTTAATAAAGAACAGGGAAGAGCTATGTGCAATGAAGGCAACTCATTTGACAAAGAGATCAAGGATCAGAATGCTTGAAACTTAGTTCAAAACATTAAGGTATGTGCATCGGAAAAAAGAGGGCGAGAGAGTAAAATTCCAATGAGTGTCAGATTTAGACCTTCCGAGGCCCCTATGCACATGGGCCCACATGTGTACAAACACACAAATGCCTATACCTGGTGGCTCCTCTTCTGCTCCTATGCAATAGGAGCTGGTGCAGTTGTGCTGTGGGGTCACAGCGACCCAGCTAAGCGCCTGCTTCCCAGCTACGGTAGCTTGCATAGTGGTGGTGGTGGTGCATTGACAGATTATCCATTAGACCACAGAGACCCCCAGAAGAAGAGTACTAGATATTATTTTATTATTATATCATGATACAAGTACAGCAAAAATCACAAAAAAACTGTGTAAACAGAATGTAAAATGAAAGATGGTGATAAGATATGGTTGTTTGCATCTTTCTCAGAGAAAGGCAAAACAAGGCAAAACTAGTTTACACCTGGTTACAAAAAAAAACCACTTAAACCACTTAAAATATATGCCTGAGGGAAACTAGATTAAAGGTAAACAACCGAAGGTGTCAGACAAGACATTTGTACAGATACTCAGAGTCTTGGGTCAACCTGAGATTAAAGTATCAATCGTCATCTCTATTTGACCACCACAGTGTGATAAACCTCTTCATAAAATACATACATATTTATTTGCCCAAAACGAAAGGTCAAAAAGTCACTGAGATTAGATGAATCACATGTGAAGAAGAGACCTCTTAAAAGTCTTAAAGACTTACGTAATCCTACATCTTACTCTATGAATATTAGTCAACCAAAAGGTATCAAAGACTTCTATGAAAATAGACCATATCAATAAATGATATATAATATAAAGTGCAGTATGTATGGCTGTATGTAGATACATTATTCTAGGTGAACTTTTTTCACAATGGGACATGAAACATTAGGAAAAGAAATAGACCATTACTTACTGACACGTGAGAAATATGTGGGAAGCTTAACTTCCCCATGTCCAATATTATGATTATCTGATGCTATGTACAAAGATATGGATAAACTCCAACAGATAAATATATACAGGTCCATTCATAAGTAGGGTCGCTGGCTCCCTCTCCCATAGTTTGCTCAGGTTTCTGGTATTTGGCCTGGGTGCAGCTAAGCTTTTGATGTTCCAGAGTTGGCTTGCCCATGTCTAGACTCATTATAATAGTACATGAGCTATAGCTGTATCCTCCACTGGACTGAACACTCAGCTATTCTTCACACTTGACATCACTTCAGAAACAGCTTAGCTTCTACGTGCTCATCTATGCATTCATTTGTCAACAACAGAGTCACCTTTAATAACTGCAGTCTCAGCATCTGCTTTTATTGTTTTATTACATATAGCTGATTTAGTGTGATGATGTATTGTTTTCATCTAATTTACTTTTATAGTTAAGAGTTTGTGAAGATGCTGAGCTTGGTTTATAAACCTGCTTGCCAGCACTCGTGAGAAACGTGTCTGGGTTACACTTTACGTTTTCAGTGAGGAATCATTTATGACTTTTTAACAGCAATTAGTGAAAACATGCAGCCGAGAAGCTACAGAATGCATGATTTCTCAAAAATACAATTAAACTAGAACTTCAGAGGAATCACCAAGGGACCCAATATTTCTAGTGGCTGACTCAAATAATGCACTTACACCAGAACTGCTCCATGGTGATTCCTCCAGAGTTAGCACCAGTTCTTAGTACTGCACCGGTTCCACTTTGTTTTATGACAAACTCCTTTGTGTTGACACCAGGTACTTCCTATATCCTTAAAAAACATTTTCCCATTGAGCTCTAGAGATGTTCTGGGATCAAGCAGTAACCATAATGAGATCCCGTTCTGCCAATAGCCTCAATCAATATTGCTGCTTTTTCTAGAAATTAAACTATTTATAAAAACAAAATGGCCAGTTTTTACATTTTAAAATGTATTAAATGTGTTTAATATTTCTTAAAGCCAAATATGTGTTAAGTGATTACTTAAAAAAAGTAACAGCAGGGGCTTTCAACCAAAACCTCTCATGTCCATAAAATGTTTACAGGACTCTACAGCTTTTAATTGATCCAAATCAGTGCAACCAACTAAAAAACTATTTTCCTAAAGTGTAGTGAGTGAGACAATCATTTTATGTTCAATAAAGATGATGGAATGGATTTGTAGCACTTCTTCATGGAATTTCAGTTGTCCCATTGATGATAGTTTAGGATGTATGACAAGTGACCTTCATATAACTCTTTTTGTGTAAATAAATAACTTTTGTGACCACTATACCTCCATGTAGCCTAAAACACAAACTTAAAAAAAATCATTGGTTCTTTTTCCTTAAAAATAATAATGATAATAATAACACTGAAAATTAACTAGGAATAAATTAGATTTTAAAAAGGAGGAAAGAATAAAATTACAGCTCTGTAAAGGTTTATTTTCTTAACATACACTTTGTCTATTTTAGAAAGTTATGTTATTTTTTTAATTATTTTATTTTATTTAATAACTGAACCAGTGACCTATAGAATATTGAAAGTTCTATGAAACTGCCTCCTCTAAAAGTTTGCTATATTAAGGTGTTTTTTTTCTTCACCCAGTTTATTACTAGTTAATCTTTCTCAGGTGTGTTTAAAAAAAAAAAAGAAATAGCACATAAGTGAAAAATGTTCCCGATCCTTGCCAAATTCAAGTCTACTCCTGCCTCTATTAAGCTAGCAGAACCACACAAATCTGCCAAATTCTCACAGTTCCCCCCCTTCCTCTTTCTCCATCACTTTCTGGCACAAATTATACCTGCGTTCAATTATTTCAACAGACCGAGGACTGTGTACCCAGGTTGCCATGGCATAGAGAAACACTGATATTCTCTTCAAACACATGGTTCTCCAAACAGATGCCAGTCCTCAATGTTTATTTTACACAGTATGTGGCCCTTCACCCTTTTCTTTCGTTTCCTTCCCCTTAAGACACACAACAAGCTGAAAAATAAAAGTATTTAAATGGAAAATGGAGACATTTTATACTGGATGACCATGTTACACTGTGTCAGAATTCCAGCACATTGCTTGGGGGACACATCATTTGTGCCAGTCGGGAGACAGAAATAATTGTATTTTTGTGATTTAATTCAGCAGTTTTAGGCAATTTCTTCTTTATCATCTATATAGCAAAAAAGTAAGACTTGCCATTTTTCCCCAAGTGCTTGTAGATCAATGTATCTGGCCATGGTCATCTGGCAGTTGCTGCCCATGGTGATGCCTAGTTCAACCTATCTTGAACCTTACCCGCAAAAGAGGGATCATTTTGGCCCATAAACGTTTTCCATGTGGCAATCAAACAATGCAGATCTACCTTTTATCTTGAAATTGGAACAAGGATGCCTTTGGGGAGGAGAAGCCCGGCGCGGATGCCAGTCATACCATGCTTGTACCAACATCTTATATTCTGTGTATGGGTTGAGTAACATGTCCATTGTTTGATGATAAGCTGATGTGTTATGTGATATCATAAGCCAAGGAGCCCTGCGGTGGGATTTAGTGATGTATCAGACAGGCATTTAGATGTTAAATGATGACTATGCAATGTTGTCATTCATAAACCATAAGAGGATATTGTGAAATGTAAGGTAAGGTGTATATTCCATTCTACAGGGCTGTGAAATGCATGACGTATATTAAACGTTTGAAGAACTTACAGAAATTGAGTTCTATAACTTAAAAAAATTAACAGAAATCGTGTCTTACAACGTTCTTAGTATTGTTGAATGTCCGTAGCCATCTCAGAGACAATTCTTGTAAAAATCATGTAAAAATTTGCCTAATTCATATTGTTTCAGGCGCTGAGGCTTAAAAAAAGCTACTTAAAATATTGTGTATCGTTTTTTTGTGATTAAACCTTTAGGTGAAAGAATAAAATGACACATCTGCTAAAGTGTAACACGCTAAACTAGAACAGCACATATAACACTGCCAAAGTGGCAACGGGTAACAAGAAGATATTTTAATATGGCCTCCTATGTTTTGGTTTAAATATTGGAAGGCTTTTGTTTATAAAAGCCTTAAGTTCTAAAGATCGTATGCTTTACTTTTGTTACTGTACATGAACAGGAAACCCCCCCACACACACTAAATAGCCTCTCCGTTCTTATTTATATTTGTATTGCTTTGCATGTCTACAATTCTTTTGGTGTGTTTGAAGAGACTTCCCCTTTAAGAGGGGTAAGCCGGAGAAAGAGAACATCTGTCTGCTGGACAGGAAAGGGTTAAGTCTTCTGTGAGACAGCGTATATGCCTTGCAGCATACGCATTAACAAGGCAATCTGAACAGTCCACAGAGTTTAGTGCTTCTGCGCTCCCTCCGTCACAAATCCCAGCAATTAGAACTCCGCAATTCTCTGGAACAAAGCAATCATTTAGCTAACATATTATTATTATTATTTATTATTATTATTATTTGTTTCATATAGCGCCATCATATACCACAGCGCCGTACAACGGAATGCCACCTAACACAAGCATGGGATCCATAAAGGCAAGCCATTAGGTGTCAACTACGTAAAGAAGTTAATAAATAAAAAAGCTTGACGTAGGATCACATTAAAAGATTTATTTTCTCATATTTGGACAGTAATGTTCATGAAAAACCAAACTTAAACAGGTAACTGAAAGTAACTGCCCTTACAGCCTAAGCTATACCGGAATGTTACGGATTGGAAGCACTGTGGTCTCAAAAAGAAGATTGATTATCATGAAGTCTTCTATTGTTTCTATAACGGAAATTAAAACTAAATGGGCCACCAGCTATCTGTCAATCGATCTATCTATCTTTATTAGCGCTCAAATTAAAACATACCAATTAGACAATCAGTAAATATCTGATAAACAAACATCCAATGACCTTAATTAAAAGAGCATACTTTTTGCGAGAACACTAACTTGGCCAAATATTGACTTAAGTTCGTAATGCGTCTGATAAAGGGAGACAGGCCATACCATTTTTAGCAGCTTTCAAATTCTTAACGCACTCAAAGCAATTTTTCGAACACCTGTTTCCACTGTGATAGCAAAACATAATTAGAACGCTAAACCAGAGGCACCGGCACAAATACTTATTAAAGGATGTATGTTTTAAAGGGAGGCTATCGAGAAACTAATTGATTCACGGAGCTTTAAAGGTACGTGCGCACTTGGATGCAGTGTGTCCCCAAAATAGACCTTTGAGTTATATAAATATGCTTATTTTAACCGTACATGATGTCCCAATAAAAAGTATCAGCTTCAACTAACGACAGCTTCGGGTAGCTAAATCCCTTTTCGGGATGCAGATAGGCAGTCCCGCTGAGGGCGGTCTGTTGATGGAACTGGGCGGTCCTGCTGATGTTGTTGCGCCACACTCCGGAAAACGCCGTGGTTGGATGGAAAGTGGGCGGGGATTGGGGCACCCCCCCCAGACCTGGACTTTCTCCAAGTGATGCTTGCTGTTTTGATAATATTACTATGACAAGTAGGTTTAAGAAGGATTAGACACTACCGATATCGAGCTATTAGCCTTACCCCCATAATCAGGGGCTGGAACTAAATACACTGAGAATTAAACAAAAATAGAAATATACAATTTAACATTTAATTAATTAAAATAGGCGTGACCAAGAAAACATATAAAACTTGGGGTAGGAGGAGCTAATACATAACCTCTATGAGGGTTGCATTTACCCCAAAAAGCCCTTCCTACCCAACCTAAAAGACAAAGCTGTATTGAAGACTATACAGCTTGCTATCATCAAAACTAGTGAGGCATCAATTCACTAACAGGATAACAGCCTCTTGGGCTGTAATAATAATAATAAAAAAAAAAAAATCAAAACCCAATGCGTGTGTCGCTAGGAGAAGTGTATTTCGTTTTTTTCTTTTTTGAGCTAATAATTTCCCACTTTAAAGTTGTATATTTCAATTTTTTTTAAGAAAGATTAGTACAGCTTTAAAAATATGTATACAGGCATAGGGTATATTTGAAATAAGTCACGCTGACTATATACAAACATAGCGTAATCATTTACATTTTGTGGTACAGCTTGTATACACGTGTACCTACTCTCGTGCACTGAAGCGAGGTAGGCGTTCTCTTAACAAATAAAAGTATTTTTACTTTTTAATACAGATAATGAGTTAATACTTTACTATCATTTTTTTTTTTAATGAGACTCATACTACGCCTCCTTAATAGACAAAACATTCCGCAAAATCATGTTCCAGGTCATTTTGACTTTTGAAAACAAACTTATCATTTACATTTCGTACGGAGTCGGTACATTACCTAAACTGAATTCTAAAATAGAATGAAACCATTCTACGCATTGCTGATATGAATTTGAATATCATGGGGGACCTGCCACGGACCATAGCAAGCAATATAGAGTTGTTGTTTTTTTTGTACCAACCTGACAAAGTCTATATGCTTTTTTTTTTTAATCCTAGGGACCAAAATCACTTATTCAGCTAAAGGTGCTGTTCCACTTTCTCTGCTGAATTTAACAATTAGTAACTAGATAGAGCATTAAAGGCATGATTCCTAGTGCTACCGAGTCCCCAAACCATCTGCAGCAATTTTTTCCTTTTTATTTATAATCTGGGAGAATAAAATCAGCCACTATCACGCTGATGTTGTCAAAAATGAAAGCCTTCATAAAGGTCTCTGTGTTGTTTGTTCTTGCTCTCAGGCTTTCAAAGGAAATAATAAAATGTCAGACATGCTAAGGTTTATTTTCCTGATATACTAGATACTGAAGTAAAAGTGGAACTGGAACTTTATATCGTAGCAGAGATAACATCACTGGAAAATATTGGCTCCATGACAATCTCAGCCCTTTGAACAAATGCAAATACTGATGATTGTTTACATATGAATAGAAAAAAACAAGTTATGCAGTGCACGTGGTTTGAAAATCACATCTTATTTACAGCATGCACACAGCACACTCATATCAGCAAAGACGCACTAAAACGCCTATTGTGGCCGATGTCACCGGCGGACTGCAGTGGAAATAATAAACTGTGCCTCTCTCCGTTGCAATCCAGTTATGAAATGAAGAAAGTTGTTTATCATTACTTAGACAAATAAAGGAACCAAATAAAAAGAAAAGCAAATAAATAAGCTTTTTTCCAGTTATCGAGATGGACAGCTGTGAACTCCACTTTAGAGTTCATATGGGGCATTGTCCTGGTAAAAATGAATGTAACATACAGCATTCTTTCACTTCAATAATGCTCAAAGCTGTTAAACTGGTTTTAGAGGCGTTAATTTTTCTCATTGCATACATTTCACATTTTATAAATCTGCGTACCTTCAGTGATCTAATGTTTTCTAAAATGAATTCCCAAGGATGTCACCCCAGACACTACAAATCCCCACTATCAAGATGTCACAGCGGGGCATCATGGACCATATTTTTATATAAAGTAAGGTATATCAATTAAAACGCATATTTTAGTTTGTGAAATAAATGCAGAATAATAAGTTATTCGATCTGTGTGGGAAATGAGCTAGTGTGCATTTATCTTTTTAAATAAATGCTGTAAGTGATAGAACGTGACCACCTATGCTAATAGACTTGGGTGATGACATAGGGTATGAAAGGTCAATTTTATCAATGGAAGAACTAGCACTAGGGCTGGTTGGCAGTGAGAATCCCGCGCATGCACACTGCCGAGCAACAGACGTATTTAGTTAAACATATTTCCTGGAAGTGAAATTGTTTGGGAGTGGGAACAAGGTCCCCTCGTTAAGAGTAATTGCATACTGTTAAAGGTTACACTGAGCAATCCTATAGGTTAAAGTGTATATGATGGCTGCGGTGTACCTTTATCATGAAAATAGGGCAGAAGGGCTCATTTACTACAATAGAGCCAAGACAATGCACAATAAAAACTGCTTATTTAGTAAAGTAGGGCTGTGCCTTTCTTTATAAAGAGAAGAAAGAAGGTTTACGGTCACACACACTAAAGGTTTTTAGGGCTCTTGACTAAACAATGCATTGCTCACCTATCTGGGACATAAATAGTTAATAACACACTCACCTCTTGTCCTTATATGCATTAGGATGTAACCTGATCTGTTGATAAAGAAACTGATTGTTCAGAAACAACAAAAAGTTCACATTAGGTGAAAAAGCGTTCCTTACAGGTGACCTGAGCCTTAGAACTTTCCTAGGAACACATGACCTTTGTATAGTTAAAGTGTGCAGAGGTATGAAAACAACAATCAACTTTGTAACTAGATCGGGAATGTAAAAAAGTATCTCTTCTTCTGGCATGCCAAATATGATAATAATAATAATAAATATGTTCTAAGTTAATGATTGGACTCCAGCTTTCTGCGATTGACACCCCTGGTTCTTGCCTTCTGGTAACCCATAAGTTAGACATGCTTGTTTTCTTCAAGTTGGCCTCATACATAGGAAGACAATGGAAGACAATTCTGTATACTGTATAGAACAATAATAAATAGATGAGGCTGCCCTCCTCCTCCTCCATGGTCTGACTATTCTTTCCACTGATTGGCTGCCACACATTTTCTGGGTACAAATGAGGTCCATATATGTTCAGCTCTCTCTCCTCCAATATTACACTTCACTGTCCATAGTGAACTCAATGAGTTGAAATTGCAACTCTCCTGCCAGCTCTTGCTTAAATAAATAAGGTCCTAAAGAGTGGAGTATTTCCTCCTTTAACCCCTTAATGACAAAGCCCGTACATGTACGGGCTCAAAATACATTGTTTTCAATGGGTTTAGGGACCGCCCATTGTCCTTAAGGGGTTAACATAAATATTGTTTGGTTAAATGTTACATTAAAACAAATAAGCCTTTAAAATGAATATTTATATAAGCGATTATTTTAATTGAAACAAATCCACCAACATAGAGTGTAAGAATACATTTGTAATGACAATACAAATATTTTTTTTTAAAATACTGAAAAAAAGAAAAACACATCTCAGGACAGGTACAGAAAGAGTAAATATTGACAGGTTCACATCTTAAGTGATCTAGGTCTCTGTTTCAACAAGCTAAAGCAAGTCACCACAGCACCCTACAAAGGGAGTAATAAAATACTCACTGCTTAGCTTATTTAAACATTGCTTTTGTAGATAGGAGCCCTTCAAAAGAACAGGCAGCACATTTAAAGGAACAGTACGCAAAATGTATTTAACATTTTAAAATCACTTAAAGTTCGGGTTTCTGTAAGAAAGATACAGACCCGAGCTCCATTCCTGTCTAAAAGACATAGATGTTAGTTGCATGCAGGTTACCCACTGGGTTTATTGTGGGTTTATTATTGGCACTGATGTTCACACATCCATTAAAGGTTAACCTGACGATCTGTAGATGTCGCACGGATTATGATAGGCAAGCAATTACTCTCCTATATACATTACATATAATTTACTGTAGGTAAATTAGGATTGCATTTTAGAGGTCTTTGGTAGATTACTTTATAATGAAAGCACCAAATAATTATATATAAGAAAAACAGTCAATCTCCGCATGTTCTTAGTCCTGGGCTTTCTTGCTCCCTATGCAAACTTCAGCTTCTCTTTTTGCATGTTCCTGCATGCTATTAGGCCAGCGTCATGGGCAGTCACCTAGTTTCCCTATATGGTATGGCCAGTCCTAGGAATATTGGGAACTCTGTGTAATTAAAGGGATACTTATGCATAATTAACTTGAATATGTTTGAGAAACTCTCCATATTAGACAAGGTGTCTACTAGAACACAATAATCCATGGAAGTATGAACGGCATACGGGGAATTAAGTCACACCAAAGATGTGGTTGTCCACCTATGAACATGTCTTCTTGATGCTTTCTGTTATGTTGTCATATAATCAACAAACTTTGCTATACTGATTCCTGAAAATACTTTTCATGGATTACTGCTCCTTTTTTCACTGCAGAGCACAAGGAGGAGGGTGATAACAGGGGAAGATCTTTACAAATACAAACCTTGAATGCCTGTTCTTTGTGCAATATGGTTTAAGGTTACGACCTTGATATTTACGCATGCAGGTCCAGTCATTTTTTTTAAAAAGCACAGACAAAAAAGTCAGGAAAGTGAACAATCTTTGTATAAACATGAACTGTTTTTAGAGCACTGAAATGGAAGATAATCCCTTGGAATCCATTGATGATTAGCAGGCAGTAAACCAAATATTTCTAGCATAGCAAAGGGGAAAAAAGAAGGAAGGGTTGCCACATTTTCTGATGCTATGTATCTGTTGTTTATAGCCATACAATGTAACTATGGGCACCCAGTGGGCTGTAAGCGGGGCACCCCCCCAAAAAAATAAAGAGGCTCACCGGAGAAGCATCGGGGGAGGGAGAAATAGTAGCTTCATTACAGTAGGTTAACTAGATATAGAGAAAAAAATTGTTGGTAGTCAGGGGAGAGCAGCAAAACAGCAAAAACATATATATTTAATGCTGTACACCCCTTGCTGTCAGAGTGGTTTAGTCCGCTCTCTCCCTCTAGCTGATCGCCTCCCCAAGCTTGGTTCCAAGTATTTATCTCCCTTTTTTACTACCCACTAACTACCCTCTTTTTTGTAATACCTCAGAATGTTTGGCGTGCATCACAAAGCTACACTACATTACACTACACAACATAAACTTTTCTTGACAGCTACAGCAACATTGCAAGTTGATTATTATGTGAATAGAAGCTGCAACTGTAGATTGGGCCTTAGGTGGGGGTACAATAAGTCTACAGTACAAACATTGACAGCGTCTACAATAATATTCAACAGCCATATAACAACCTGAACTTCATGGAAATTGTATAGACTGGGGATCGTTGTGGCCTACACCATACACTAACTTTTTGTTGTTGTTGACTGTAGCTCCCATGATATACAACCAGCCATTATGGGCTGGACTCCATAAGCATGGTAGACTGGGGTAGTTGTGGCTAATCTTTACTGCCCCAGCGATTGTAAACTAAAGTTCTCCTGTTTCACAGGTTCATACTGGTTTGTTAGCTACTACTACTACCATAGTAATATTTGCCTCCCACCAGGAAACCCCTGCCAATGTGGTAGGCAATATGGAGGAGGTTTGGAGGTATTGAGGTAAGAGAGGAGAAAGAGGGAGGAAAGTCACCTCCCCCGGAAAAAAATGTTACACTGTAAATACACAGTTTTTAACATCCTGTTTGTTTATTAAATAATTTTAACTAAATGGAAAATTTACATTAATTTTTTACATTAATTTTTTATCCGATTAATTAATTAAAATAAAAAATAATCGGCCAACTAATCGGTTATGAAAATAATCATTAGTTGCAGCCCTAGTGATGATATTGAAATTATATTACTCTTAAAGGAATATTCACCTGCACCCCCCCCCCATAATTTATTTGTTGAATTGAGGTTGTGAAATGAGTATATTTTAAAAAAAAAAATCCATAGAAACATTGTGCAGGCTGAAGAAACACAGTGACTTGAATCAAATATGTAATATTTAAAGAACAATTCTAGAGCAGAGTGAAAAATATTATATAATATATAATAATCAAGACAATCTCAGCTGTTTCTAGATAAGAATGAAACTAATCTGTAGAGCAAGTGATATGATCTATAGCAAATTTCATCTTATTACTGCTCAGTCCTACATGTTAGAAATAATGGGTTAATTTGTCATTCATTTTACATTATTTCTAGGTTGCTGTAACACATTCAGTTTTTTTGTAAAACATAGTTTTGCGACCTTTATAGATCTGTCTTGCATTAACGATTTAAGTGTAATTTTATATTTGCTTTTTTGCGCTTTAGTGTGCATAGGTGGCATTTGCCCGCAAGCAGCCGCTTTTCTGCTTGCTTGCACATCCACGCATTAAAACATCAATGTCAACAATCAAGAACTAGATCGGACATAAACATGACAATCAATACAAACACTTTTGTAAAACAGTCATTTAAAACTCTCTACATTGAAGGGTAGAGGGTCACACGTAAAAAAGAACACTACCTTGCCAGCCCTGCAGCAATAAATGGATTAACCGAGGTCGCTTGACCGTGGTATTGAAAGGAAATCAAATGTTATTGATTAGCCTTTAGGTAATCTAGTAAACACTAGGATTTGATCAATATGATTTAAAAACAGCGGTTCTTATCACGTCATGGGATTAAAGCCATGAGTGCACGAGACAAATACAAAGTGCTTAGAGCTTTTGTGTCATGCCCTGCCTTCTTGCTGTCATCATTTATTAATCAGTGAGCTCACAAAGAGATATATGATTGCTAGGGTGCTGGTTGTGTTGCTTAGTGACCCGTTTGTAGGAAAATACTTAAGGAGAGCCTCTGTGTTAGATAACACCAGCAAAATCCAAACATACCAGGACTACTGAGTATCAACCAAGAATAAATAATGACCTTAGTATAGAGCAATAAGTTGTTTGCAACATCTGTCTGCTAACATAATAATTATGCTGTAGATTCCATAATCCACTACTTTTTTAAAACCATAATTTTAATCTTTGTTTACGTTTATTGCTCAAGGGATAGGCGGAGGGAATAGGTGGCGCCATTGGACTCATGTTATTAATGTTTTGGAATCATGTTATTAGTTAGTATATGCGGTATGGCCCTCAAACCTAAGTTACTGCAGTAGGGCAATAGAGCTTCTGCTCTTCTTGCCTGTCCTGCCAGGGCAGAGTGGCCAAAAGAAAATTCTGCTTAGTATACAAGCAATGTACAATCCCTAATGCAAACCTTCATCAATCAGCGATCAAAGGTAACTTCAATGAGACGTACGTAAAATCCACCTGTTTTATTAGGAATTATTATCTTTTGTTCAGGTCTGATTGACGCCCTTGCTCTAACATCTACGCATATTGGACCTGATCTGTTTTTTTTTTTTTTAAACATGAAACGTAACACAGTTCTTTCATGTTGTAAAACAAAATGTTGCAATCCAAAAGTTACAAGTTACATTTTTAATTATAGTTTTCCAGATGGAAAAAAACGAGGTAAAGACATTTGTTATTGTGCTCTTATTTTAAATAATAAAAAGTACGTGAAGACCACCCTGCAGGACAGCTTTGCCCCCTTCTTCTTCTTCTTCTTCAAGTTAGCATCACAGCTGGCCTGACATGCATCCATGCCTTTGAAAATGCTAGAAGTGATAACAGTAAGCTACTAGTGCTTGCTCACATGCACACACAAGTTCACTCTGCTCTCAGAAGGCAGCTACCTAGTCAATACGTGTGTGGCACTACCATGAACCATGTAAAAATAAGTTACCTATTACTGCACAAGAAAAAAAAACTAACATTGCAATACATGAAGTCTTTTATTAAATGTATTTCAACTTTCACTTTCAATGGATCCATATACAGACAGCTTTTTATTGCCAATATTGAAACCTTTTTTGTGATAAGGAAGAATTGAGTGTACTTTCCCATGGTTATTTTCTCCCCGCATGGCGTATATTGTAACATCACATTTTAATCAGCTAGTAAATACATTTATGTTGCAATATGACTGTCTTTATGTAACTCTTACATTGGTAGCTGCAAAATAAATAAAAATTAAAAAAAGTATTCAAATAATAAATTAGATTTCACATTTACTTATCCCACTGTATAAAACAATATGAATGATGTTTGCCATTAAACTAAATACAACCTGTAACAATAAAACAGAATAACATTTTATATTTGTGACGTATGAGGAATAATGCGATTGAAAGCAACTTCCAAATTTGCAATATATGGAGTTTGATAAAAATGGGACCAAAATAAAACTAGGGACCACTTTTAAACTTGCTTCTGACAGGAGGTAAAACTAATAACAATACTCATAACATAAAACTAATAATAATACTAATAACAACTAGCCTGTGCATGTTCATAAAGGAATAATAATAAAGAAAATGTATTAGAAAACAAAGTATAAGGAAATATGTCCTTTAATGTAAATGTGAAATCCTTAATTATATATTTTACTTGGGTTGTTTTGTTACAAAATTAGAGATTCACAGATTTTATTAGACTGCTTCCAAGGGAGTCAAGCTTCACTTAATGGCTGTAGTCGCCTTCCTGGTTTTGTTAGTTTTAATCGCTCGATGACATGTAAATTTGAAAAACTGTCAAAATCTAGCAGGTTTATGGTCTTCAACAACAGCCTTGTTCTAACACCTGTTATGTATGTATGTTATGTATGTATGTTATGTATGTATGTTGGGTCAAGCCCGTGCAACATGGCAAAGTAGTTAATATATCAGTACTGCAATATGTTTTGAGTTAAATGTGTAATCAAACATTTCCCAATGAATAAAATATGCAATATCAAACTGGTCATAGCAACTGATGATTGATTGTATTGTTATCCCTAATGTCAATTCTTATCAAAGGCGATACAGTAGAACACACAAACCTATGTGCAGCAGCGCATAAAATAGCAAAAGTTTCAAAGTTCAAACACTGGGGGAGTTATTAAAATGTCCATGCCTTACAAAAATGATACTAATGTAATTTAGAGAGGAGGCGTTTTGATTTATACATTGTGCTTGCCAAATTGCTAGCAATTGCATTGGTCAACATAGGTCAGGGGAGAATGTGAATATTCTCTACTAAGCACCAAGATATGCCCACCTTTCTCAATTCAGGTACAACATGGCAAACTAGTATACCAACTCATTTCCAGTCCTGATGTCGCTCTTCCTGCTCTCTGACCCTTACAAAGGCCACCATAACTAACGAGTAGCCATCAAAGAAGAACAGTAACCATAATTACATGGGTATATTAGGAACAATAATACTTGTGAGATTTAGGAAAGTGACATATCTACTTTTTGATTGCTACAGCATATTTGGTCAGCTAGGCAACCTAACACCACAATGTAAAGGAGCAAACATTAGTGTAGATTGTAGAGAAAAAAAGATAGTGACTAATAAGTGGGGTCAACTAAAACAAAAAATATTCTTCACAGTAAGGACTGTAAAGTTTAGGAATGCACTGCCTATGTATGTGTGACAGCAAGTACTGTGAAACAATTAACTTGCATTATTGTAGCAAGGAATACTAAAATGTTAATGTTTGCAATAAAGGCTATTACCCCATTATGGACAAAAATGACATTAAAGAGCATGCTCTCTTTTCCTCAATTTTACAATGAAATTCTTTAAAGTGGTTGCTTATGTCGTGGCCATACATTGTAAAACGAATCTTATTACAAAATCACAAAAAAGGTAAAAATAAATAAATGCAAAGATCTCTGTATTTTGGAATTTGTAGTCTGTTCCTTTAGGAATGTTTACAATAACATTGCGTAATAGTTTCTTGTTTTCATTGTAGGTGTGCTTTTTACCTACATTTGCAAACCTACAAATTAAATATGGGCTTATCAAAAAATAGGTATGGGTGATAAGATCAGGGGATGCTCCCCTTTTACCAAGACCATGCTTCACAAATGGAAGACAGCAGCTATGGTGAACATCAAAAGCCAACAGCATTAAAACAGTGTTAAATAAGAGGGTGCTTAGGTCCATAGTATCTTTGTAGTATCTCAACTGTAATTAACACAGGTACTATACAATAGCATATACCCAGTTATATAGCCTGTTATTGTATATATTATTTCTTTCAATTTGATAGCACAATGCCTGTGGGTAGTAAATTCCACATCTTTATGGTTCTTACTGTAAATAACCCTTTCTGTGCTTTAACTGAAAATCACTTTGTTTATGTCTGAAGGCTTAATAGAAATGGGAAATAGCTGGAATTAGCGACAAAGTATATTACTACGCTTGCAAGGCTGTATTTACTAGTGAACTGTACATAACCAGATACCCTGACAAGCCCACCATGCATGTACAAGTAGGTTGGCCTTATGTTTTTCAAATGAATGTAGGTGTCAGGAACACAAAACCCACTCTGAGGACAGACCGAAAACCTGGACTTCCAGAAGTGCTTCTCATGTATGTTCCCAGAACATGGTCTGTGGACTATGGTTCGTCTACAAAAAACTGCGCAGGCAACAATCAATTCACTGTAATAAGAAGAATGCTGTAGGTCCTGTTTGTTCAGTTTGATTTTAAAGTTCTCCTGTGAGATTTCCCATTCTATGTGCAGGACATAAACGCTCGTTCAGAAATATGTATCTTTAACAGATTCTGCCTTGTTTTTGGTGTACTTGAATCCCTAATCAAATCATCAGTTTTAATATTGATATTTACCCGCTATAACATATTACCAGGAAATAATGCATATAGGCTACTTATGAACCAAAAAAATACCACATCACTCATGTTGTTTTTTACAGGTTAAATCCTTGAACACTCAAGTTGCTTATACAGGAATTTCCTTGGCATGCCTTCCTTGGACATGTTCCCATCCTCTCCCCAGAAGTGTCTATTTATTGTAGAGAGGATCATATTTTTATGTTTTTGTTCTTTAAAAAATGTTGATCTTATTTTATTGGTATTTTGCTTGTTATCATAGTTTTCGAGATATACACAGAATGTCCTCAATATCTGAGACACTGACATTAATATTTCGGTATCATAAAGCAAGTTTTGCCATTGGTATTCATTCAAATATTTGTTAAGATATACAAAATGCAGGGATAGTGTTCATATGGGTATTGTATGCACTGGATTGTATGAATTGTTTTGAAATAGGTATATACCTAACTTGGGCTTCTTTCTAGTCACACTACAACTTTGATATTGAGAAATAATGTTACATCTTTTGAAATAACATTTATCACAACAGAGTGGCACACGTGCACACCCTTACTATAAACATGTCTTGGGCAGGCCCAGATTCTAGTCTTGTGAAGCAACTAAGTGGAGCAGCTATCTTGTGATGTTTACTATATTAGTCTGCCCAACCCTGCGTGTAAATTGAACTCATAGCTCTATTTTTCAGTCGCTGGCATTGTCACAATTGTATAAGTGTACTTAAGGCCACAGAACGTTAGTTCAGCCTTAAATTTTTGGGTTTATTTTGGGTTTGTTTCCCTTTTCCTGTAGAGAGTAGGTTTTGGCCAACCCCTGGAACAAGACATAAAATCCTTTCTTCTGTTCGTGTACTTGCATGTTACTGAAACATTGTCTTCAGAGTCTGTTTTTTTTGGGGATTACCAGATGAACAGTGGGAAACAGGTTTCAGAACAGGAATGTACATTGTGAATTATAACCTCAGGGTGGTAATCAGTCAATGGCAGAAAACGACTTACATGGATTTTGCGGTGCCTTCAATTATTGAGATCAGCGCAATAAACATGATTTCATGCATCTGCTTGAAATTCAATAAATGACCTTCATTTTGATTGTGAAAAATAGTAAGAAAGACAAACATATCAAAAGATAACATGTTTTTGTTACATAAAACGTGGTAGTATGTAGTAGACTTGTGCAATTTGGACAATGTTTTTGTTTAGTTTTTGGTCCATTTGTTTTTTGGACAACAAATTTATTTTCCTGCCCTTTTGGTTCAGATGAAAATCAGAGAACATTTTAAAATTCATTGTTACACACCCTTTTTCACTCATGCTGTTATACACTTTTACACACTATAACCCATGCTCTCCCTCTCGCTTGTGCTCTCTCACACTCTCACTCTCTCTCACACTCTCAATAATGTTCTCTTACACCTTCATTTACACTCTTGTCTGAATGTCTCTGTAACTTCTCCACTGACCACTTCTGTGTCCCTGTCTCTACGCTGCTCAGCTCTGCTTTTTCTGGCCACTCTGTTCCTCCAGTCAGGGGAAAATGTGTGTCTGGAAGATCTCTGGGAGGCTAGCATAATAAAGACATATTCTCTGATAAAGAACAGCATTTCTGAATTTCTCGGAAAATCTATCTGCATTATTCTGGCCTCTCTGTGCGCTTTTGTAAAAGGGTAGAGCCATGTTCTGCCAATCGTGGGAGATGATAAGCCTGGAAGATTCACCCTTTTGCGAACGTTCACTAGAAGGCCATGTCCACAGAGAAGCAGACGAAGAAAGAAGACAAAAGAAAGACAAGCAAACAAGTAGATGCAAGAGAACAGGTGAAGCTGCACAGCAAGGAGACAGGGACATTCAGAGAGATTGTGAGAGAGTGTGAATGAGAGTGTGAGAAAACGTGAATGAGAGAGACTCTGAGTGAGAGTGAAAGAATAAACAAAATGTACATTAAAATTTGAAGCTCTTTGCTTCATTTTCATTTGTTTTGTTGAGCGTTCCCCCTCATTTTTGGAGATTTGTACAAGTTGACGAAATTGGCAAATTTCCTTAAAACTGAATTTCATAGGAATCTGAATGCTCAAGGCTAGTATGTAGTAATATAATAAATGGCAGCTTTATTCATTTTTTGGAATTCTATTTACCTGGATCCCAAAATGTTAAGCAAAAGGTTAGGCATGTTACAGCATTACTGAGCAGTCCCACAGGCGGACATCATGCTCCACTCCTCCAGGAGCCATGATGACCCTGTATGACCCTAACAGCTCCCCTTTAACACACAAATGCCCTATTGGTCAGGATATGTGATAGCATGCCTGCCTTGTTCTGCTTATGAATTAAAATCATGACAAACATATATATGCTAAATATACAAAAGCATTCTATGTAAAAATATATGCATTTTTTTTGCTTTTGTCATTTTACAAGTTAAAATGTACTTGTATGTATTATTTTGTTTATAATGCAATAACTCCAGTATACATAATATAGACAAAAACCCAAATTATATACTCAGGTTTTAACATCAGAATGGTGGAAAATCCATGGTGAGTTTGTTTGTTTTTTTCAACCTATTAAAAACCTGAGTGATTGTGTTTAGATGCTGTTGACTACTTTATCACACTTAGTTTGCCTTGGCAACAATAATTTGCTGTCAGACACATAAAAGCGATTACAGACAGATCACTTGCTCAGACCTTCATTGCAGACATATATACTCTTGACTAGTACTTGGAAAAAAAACATTGATGCACTCAGACAGAACTATTTACATAATGATAGTTATGTATAAAGAGCAAAACAGTAAAAGACACATAGAGTACCCAGAAGGAACATTCCAATGGTTGCCCTGGTAACCACAAAACATTTAAGCACTCTTTATGTATTACCCTAAGTATTGGTGATATGGTACTATGGCTATGGCACAAAAGGCAGTTGAAAACTGGAATATGATGTAATTTGCCTTTACAACAGTTAGGTTGACGAAATGCTCTAAAAAGAACTTTGAAAAACTATACAAACTTTTCCCCTGGTACTCAACGGGTTGAACTTCAAACCAAATTCCCATGGCATTGCATTGCATTGTATGTCTAGCAGACTAAGGTTCAATTCTTACTTCCTTGTTAATAAATACTGTGTGCTATAAATTTTTAAGATATTTCTTCCGAGACAACATTCCATAATCATGCAATGAAATAGGATTGCACTGCCTGTTCAACGATAATTAACATAGCTGTAATCTAAAAATAATCTCAGAGTAGCTCATAGGAAAATAGGCTCTGGATTTTATTAAAAAATCCACATACCTACCAACTATCCCACTTTGGAAGAGATTTTTGGAACCCAAATCCCTCTGCCCGTCTTCCCCACTGATGTCCCTCTTACAGCCTACTGTTGCTGCAATGGGTGTAGAAATGGCAGAAAAGTGTTTATGAATTAAACTGTGTAAATAAAATGTGTTATTGTTCTAAACGCATAGGTTTCTACTTTAGTTAAGTATTATAATATGGATATTGTTTTGAAAAAAAAAACTCAGATGTCCTGAGCTGAAATACCAGGCAGCTGCAAGATGTCACAACGTCTACGACCTTTAACAGCTGGGCCAAAATAAAGTGCGTCATTATTGGGTGAACAACCTATAGGATTCAAGTAATTTTACATGTTTATTCTTACTTTCTTGATGGACACTCGTACTAAGCAATTCATCATCAGCAGAACATCTTCATTAAATGTAACCAAGGTTGTGAAGAAGCCATCAATCCCTGGTGGTGGTCCCCCGATTCTACGTTCTACATAAAATAACCCTATGTTATAGTATTTATTTCACTTAACCAATGTATGTATAAAAATATATACCATGGGAGAGGCCATCTTAACTTCCTGTTCTCAAGACCTGTGTGATCGTCTATACCCATTAGGTTGTCTCTGCCCTATTGTTAAGTGGCTGATTGTTGTTAATTGATGTAGGCAGTATTTGTATGAGAGGGTTGAGAGGAAGAGAGATAGCTTCCATTAGTCGAACTTTGTTTTTTTCTCTTCTCTAACACGATTACACAAAATGGTAAACCAAAAGCATGGGTAGGTTTAGAAAAGATTCTTGAACATAAAAATAGCTATTTAGCATACTTTACCATAAAGCTGTCGAGTATCTGAGAAACCTACAAGATGTGTTTTTTTTTAGATACGTTTTCAAACACCGTCTGCAGATTCCAGTACTGCTCTGTAGTTAGGAAAAGTTATAGTACCATATAGAAGTCATGAAAACCGTATGGGAATGCAAAATCTCCCTACACTCGAAAGCAATATAATCTACAGATATTGTATGTTATGTAACTTTAATCCAATAAATCTCTGATGCCGTCCAACAGAAAGTGGAACCACCTATTGGCTGCTCCAGCTTTAAATTGTTTGCACAATAATTGCAAACAAAATTATAAGTAAATATCTCAACCAAAACTACTATAAAGAGGCGATTGAAAAACAATATCTAAGGCTGAAAACAAACATACCTTAGCTTCTGTTTAATAAGTACTCTGTATGGCAGGACTGTCAGGGAAACACCCTGAGAACGTGTGATACCTGTCTTACATTTTCTCTTGCCAGATGTGTCTCTACCTCGGGACAAGCACATGTATCACCTTATTTCAATCTATTATTTATAATTAATATGCTCTCTGCAATAGTAAACACGCAATGCTGCATACCTTTACTAGATAGGTTTGGAACCAGTGGTGACAATATTAAGATTATAAAAATATCTGTTAGCAGTAGTCAGTTAGAAAAGTATATATAAACATATATATATATATATATATATATATATATATATATAAAATATAAATACTTACGATGAGGCAAATCCTCCCATTGTTCTTGAATACATTGGTTAGCAAATATTGCCTCTTGGTGGTAATTAGTAATCCAGTAGATATGGCGATCAGATGAGGTATTGTCTGTCCCTGCTGGTCATTTCAGCACAAAATACGACTATGATGATTGACAGTAGTCAATTCATGGGTGGATTAATCACATGGCAAACAACACAATGGCCATGGTAGATACAACCTCATATTGGCCCTAATAAGTTGTATCTTAACGGTGGGAATGCAAGGATGAGTATGTCTTATTTGTTTTCTGCCTATGGGCATATAGAACCCTACTGTTCCCGTGGTACTGGTGACTTGGTAGTAGTAAACTGTAGGGACTAACCTCATTAAATTGGCAACCAATTGTTCCTGGCAGACTGGTAGACAATGAACAGCGCTATTATTGCCAGTATTGTTTTAAGATAAAATGAAAACCCCACTCATGAGTACAAAAAGATCAAATGTTCTACTCCTGCTCACACCCTATCTTTTTAATGACTTGTACTTCATCAATAAAAAAGAGATAATATTAGAGTGTCACCCCGCAGGTTGTCTCATGGAGGACCCAGTGCAACACATGTAAGACTGCAGACAGTTTTTCAGATCTATTATGTCTGGAGATGGACCATAACAACGTACACCCAACATGGTCTTATACACACAGTGAAACATCACATAGTGGGGACTGGAACACCGATTGCACAATTCTCCCTGTCAAAAGCCATTTATATATACAGATATATACCATTTTGGGTGGGTAAAATTTGCTTTTGTTTTTTTTAAGAATTTAATTGAGTATTACTTTAATGATTTGTATTTATTCTGGCAGACAAGAGCTAATTACCTTAGGCAAAAAGGTTGATTTATTGAGGGATTATATTCCATGTGAAGAAAGAGGGAAAATTAGGCCACATGACCGGGCATGACATTTCATGCACAGGTCTGAAAAGGGAGTGACTCCGGGCCTACATAATAGTCAATATTTAATTGTATCTTTTACTACCAGAGCTTTTTATCTGCAATAACACTATCGGGTCATTTACATATGGCAAGCTTGATAAAAAGTTACCGAATGCAAACATATTTCTAATCTATATACAGTGACAGAAAGATTATGGCCACAAAAATGTATAAAAAAAACAAAAAAAGGGTCCCAGTATGGATGTAAATGTTGTGGAAAGCTCTTGTCAGTGCGGATGCCCCAATTAATGCTGTTTCTTAACATTTCATCGTATTTTCCCAAACACAGGTCTCTGTGAACATTTTTTTTTAATGAAAATACATTTATCGTTTTGTTGTATCGCTTTTGACTTGATAAAGGGAGGTTTCTATTCTTGAAAGCTCATCCTAAACATGTTGACTAAAAAAATAAAAACGGTATTACTACATATTGCCATATTCTTTTTACATTGGTACGATCTGTACATTTTCACTAGTTTTATGAACTGTGCATTTCAGGAAAAAATGCGAGGCTTAGTCTCAGTCAAATATGTAAAAATGTATATATATGGCACTCTGGAATGCTCTACAATGCATTACACATAAACTATGAAAAATAGTGTTTGCCTTATTATATTAGCATAATATAGTTCAAGTAAAATGTAATATAACTCAAATAAGGCACTAATATTGATAATTTTAATGTAATGCATTATAAGTCCTCTCTGATATTAATATGCTCATTTACTAAGTAAATGTAAAATATGTGATACTAACGATATACAAAATAATAACAATAATAATAATAGATACAAAACAATCTCATTTCTAGCTCTTTGGTCCATTTTGTCTAACTCATAACTACAAAATGGCACAATAAAGCAGTATGGATTTTTAATGTATGTAAATGGGGTCCTGATTTCAGCATTATGCTTGGAAATACTGATTCCTGTAATTTGTCCTTTCTTAGGGGTCCTATAAAAGTGATATAAAGCGTGCTCTAGCGCAAGGTTATATTCCTGTTTTCAACTGAGATACAAAAATCACCCTTCCAAAAACTGCTTTAATCTTTCCTGTGTGCTTAAATTAAACCAGGGTAACTATTCATTGTAGTCTTCACGCTGCTAGTTCACAGTGAGTTATGGGAAAAGCATTACCTGCAAATGCTTCCTTTCAGCGTAGATTAAGGAAAAAAAAGGCACAAAGAATGTATAGCTAGTTACTAGTTATCTCTTCCTCTTCTGATCTACATTAAATGGGAATTGGATAGAGATTATTTTAATATAACTTATTTTTCTTATGTATATATATATATACACATAGATTCTGATTATATATATATCTATATATAATGAGAATAAGGAATGAAATGGATATGGTAGTTGGAAGTACTTTCTATTTTTGAATTAGTCATTAAAAAGCACTCGTCAAACGGGTTTTTCTTTGCTAACTGGAATCACGCTTGCAAAACGGTTGCACTTTGTAGTGATTGTTGGGTTGTGATCATGGAGGGAAAGAAACAATATTAGGTACAGTTATTTCCTGTTACCCCAGCTGCAATGCATACAACTGAAAAGACTGCCAATTTGAATGACAGAATGTGGCCGCATTTCAAATATTTCTACTACTACAAATTTAATTAAGGTAACTCCGGATCTGGATAGTATTCAGTACAGAGAAAAACTGCAGCGGGCCTTGATTGAGTTTGGTTAATCTTTCTAATTTTAAATATGTACTTCCGTCTGGGATTAACGCACAAGCCACTGGTTATAAAAGAGTTAAATTAACTGTTACATTGCCAGCAAGCTATTTTAGATATTCTTAATGGATCTTCTGAGTCACGAACCTCTGTAACTGGAAGCTTAATATAACTACATTGCGTGCCTCTGTATTCAGTGTTATAGCACAAGGCTTACTACATTAATGAACAGCACCAGGAAGCAAAAAACACACATTTATATTTTAACCCTTCAGTGTCGTATTAGTTTGAAATCATTTCACGCTCCACTCTCATTTTGGGAGTAAAACGAAGAGCAAGTACCTGTTCCGATATATATGTTTCCCAGCAAAACGATGACTTACAACTTTAGGGATGGATAATAATCAGGGTCGGTGCTAGGGTTTCTAAGTGAACAATGTCTCCACTACCCCTCTCCAGCATGCGGTTACTTACTAACTAACATAAAAAGAACCTCATTTACCTATATGATAGATATAGCCCTGACAATAATAGTACTCAAATTACTTAAACTAAGCTACTTTAGTCTGTCTAGTGAAAACAAGATGGCCGCCTCCAGCAATATTTATCTAGTGAGTTTTATTCACATATACCCCATAACTTTACTTATGGTAGAAGGGGATATTTTTAGGGCATTTTCTTCTTTCAAATAACAAAACCACACTATACATGTATCTTGGTAACCAAGCCTTGGGGGGGGGAAATCCACTTTTTCTTATGATAATTATAATCATAATGAATAACACCAAATGTTGTATAGGTGACAATCAGTAAATCAGTAAATGAGAAAATCTATCTATATGTTTTAAGAAGATGTAATAAAGAAATTATTAATAAAGTTGACGCAGGATTTAAAAGAGTTAACCACAAGCATCTTCTAACATAATATCATGGCACCAGAAAGGACTGAGAAGAGGACAATTATATTTATAGTCTACTCTCTGTGTAACCAGAGATCTTACATTACTTTACAATTCCTTTGTAAACAGAATGTACATGGCAGAGTGTAAAAATGGATTGGAAAAAAATCACTAACGAGCGCTCTGAAAGGCTTCATGTTTAATTACCTGGGTGTGTTGTTACCCAGAATACTAAAGGGTGCATGGAAACAGCAGTATAGTAAAATACAGCAGTGAGAACACTGAACACTGATTAAGTCGAAGGATAAATACAGGTTTTCTAAGTATTATGGGAGCTTTGCACTAATAACTAATAGATAGATGTACAAATGTGACCGACCTCTAATAATAAGCTTTTATAATGGTTTATTTTCACATAGTACTGACACAGGTCACATATAATCCCAAAGACACTTTCACTGACTGCACCCTTCTGTCTTTCTGCTATGCGTATGAAAACACACTGGTCAGGGATGAGGTTGTATGAATACGGCAAAGTAAACAGTCAGGCTAAAGTGTTTTTCGGTGCAATAGGTGTATCTCAACAAGTGTATAAATTAGAAAGCGTACGTTTCTCCATACATTTCGCTACATATAAACTTCTGGGTTGTGATTCTAGCGAATCCTAAAAATGATACCCACTGAAACAGCCAGTCCCAAATATTGAGAGAGATGTTACCTAAAATTCCAATTCAGTTTTAAAAACTGACACTTTTAGTGTCTATGTCAGCTATATTATTGGTGCTCTCTGTCCACAACAGGCCCAAACTAGCCATCTGGCTTGGTCGGCTCCACATACTTACTCGATCTCTGCCAAACATTAGGCTTTGCTATAAGAAAGCACAAGGGGCTCCATATAATACTATAAAAAAATTATCACACATGCAAGAAGGCCTAACGGGCTGAATGGCTCCTATCTGCTGTCAACTTCTAAATTTAGGAACATTAGTTCAAGGATTTTAGAGTTGAAAATATAGGTGACTTTGTTTGGCTCTCATTCAGCAGTGTTTATATTTTTCCCAAATCTTGTGATCAAATTGCAGGGCCATCCAATCCGAGATAATCTCAGAGCTGTCTACTGTTACAGCCAAAATATACTTTGCTTTTTCGAATTACAGTGATATACAAATAATGCACAGTCGATTTAGTTCTCGGATTCTGCAAACAAAAAAGACAGAGTAACTGGTATATAAAACAAATTACTTAGTAATTAGTTTAAAGACAATAATCACTACTAAGCTACGGCGAGGCTGGAACCATGTGTTCCACCAAAGACAATCATTTATGTTAGCAACTAACTACATTTGTGTTGACATACTCTATGGGGTATTATTGTTGTTATTGAAAATGGTTCTTAATTATGAAAGATCAGCCGGTTTACCAGTAACGGATCACTAAGTACTGGTCATTTCCTTGAAAAGAAAACATGGATTGGATGAAAAGAGGTTATTAAGAAGTGCTGAGTTACTTTTGAATATAGAGGAAGACTCTCACCTGGTGTTCAATCACTATGCCCATTGTTTATTTTACTTGCTGTATTTTGTTAAGTGGAAAGCCTTTAGCCGAATTGAGAAAGATTAGGTGTGTGATACTAACTGATGCAAATTTTTTCTTAATCAAGCACATGAAATAGTGGAAGAAAAATGTCAGGCAGAGGCTTGCCTTTTATCCTTTAAGAAAACAGTTTAGACCAGTTTGTAATAAGGTCCCATAAGGTTCTGATGAACACCTTATATACATTGTATAACAACAAAAGCCTGAATATTATATAATGAATATTTTTAACAAGGTTATAAAGTCACACTTTGCTTATTGTCTATTCAATCACTGTGCCAGATGTAGATCATACATACCATACCATAGCAGTACAGGGTAGCCTATACTTAACCTGTATAACCAGATAAGAAATGGAGGGGATTACCCTTTCAATTTGTTTGGCGTCTAGAATTGTGAATTAATGTTCTCCTTTATGAGGCAGATGTGTTACTAGATGATGAGCAAAGAACTTCTCATGTTCTTGACAATGTGTTTTACTTAATATTTAAATATCAAAGTAATTGTATTTAAGATTGTTTTTTTTATTGTTTATAAGAAAGCTAAATAGTTTACTTGGGCCATAATTGCTTCTTAGTGCTGCCGTTGGCTGTGTGGGTCAAATGACACCAGCCAAAGCCAAGTAAAGGATCTTTTGACTCTGCTTCTTCCACAGTGAAGAAGTCGAGATTGCTTAACAAAAGTAAACACGGTAGTTTAAAATGGACCGTTTCTAAATCTTCTTATTCTTTTTTTGTAAAGTGTCGTTTCTTGGTTGTCTACCACATCTTTCCTTCAGATGGTTTAGTATAATTGCAATTCTTTTGCAGACTATACCCTGTTTATAACAGAATCATGGAACAGCTGATTCAGGAACACACGCCAGTACTTTGCTTTAACCTGTTTGTAAACAAAATACCGAATAAATCCTCTCCGTGTTTAAACCATGTGTGCTGTTTCTAGCCTCTTCAAGATAAATTATAATCACTGGTCTCACAAGCTTTTTCCATTTTTGGTTCGGAGATGAGAAAACATCTTTTTTCAAGCATAAAATAACTACCATCTAAACAAGAGGAAGAATCATTGTGATGGTAAATGAATCACCTCTTTAATCCACGTTTCTTGTGAAATCAGACCAAAGCTCTCAGCTAAATGTGTTTTGAAACAGGGGAACTGAAATTTATCTTCCAATTTATGGGGCTCTGATTGTGTAAATTAACCTTTTTATAGTGCTAGAAGAAACAAAATACCACAGGGGAAATATACTAAATGAGGCCTATTTTAACACTCTTAAAAGAAAATTGTACACACACCAGTCAATAAAAAAGACCATGTAGATTAGTATCATTTAATTACATGTATGTATATATATATATATATATATATATATATATATATATATATATATATATATATACCAAATGAAACAAATCATACTGCTATCTTCAGCACCGGACTAGAGGCAACGAGGGGGCCCTGCCACTTGAAGGTTGGTGGCTCTCTAATGACATAAGCGGGACCGGCAGCTGGATTTGACAGCCCGCATGTTATGTTTTTGCGCTTGCACAGTGTGCGGCCAGGCATATCCAGTCAGTGGTTCGGGTTGGTATAGAGCAGACCTGGGCAAAGCACGGCCCGCGGGCCACATCCGGCCCGCTGAATAGCTCGGACCGGCCCGCAAAGAGTGTCCTGGTGACTCACCAATGAGTCCGGTGTCCCCCCCCGCCCCGGTCACTTACCTTAAACTCCTGTGTTGGAAGCGTTTGTCTCGGGTGCCGGCGCTTTACGCTGGGCGCCGGCATATGACGTCAGACGCCGGCGATCAGCAGTGAAGCGCCGGCACCCGAGACAAACGCCTCACGCTTCCAACACAGGAGTTTAAGGTAAGTGACCGGGGCGGGGGGGGAGATCCTGAGAAGGGGGGGTTAGGGAGTTAGAGGGGAGATACTGAGAAGGGGGGGTTAGGGAGTTAGAGGGGAGATACTGAGAAGGGGGGTTAGGGAGGGAGGTCTTACTGTGTGTGTGTGTCTTACTGTGTTTGTGTGTGTGTGTCTTACTGTGTGTGTGTGTATCTTACTGTGTCTGTGTGTGTCTCACTGTGTCTGTGTGTGTCTTACTGTGTCTGTGTGTGTCTCACTGTGTCTGTGTGTGTCTTACTGTGTCTGTGTGTGTCTTACTGTGTCTGTGTGTGTCTCACTGTGTCTGTGTGTGTCTTACTGTGTCTGTGTGTGTCTTACTGTGTCTGTGTGTGTCTCACTGTGTCTGTGTGTATCTTACTGTGTCTGTGTGTGTCTCACTGTGTCTGTGTGTGTCTTACTGTGTCTGTGTGTGTCTCACTGTGTCTGTGTGTGTCTCACTGTGTCTGTGTGTGTCTTACTGTGTCTGTGTGTGTCTCACTGTGTCTGTGTGTGTCTTACTGTGTCTGTGTGTGTCTTACTGTGTCTGTGTGTGTCTCACTGTGTCTGTGTGTGTCTTACTGTGTCTGTGTGTGTCTTACTGTGTCTGTGTGTGTCTCACTGTGTCTGTGTGTATCTTACTGTGTCTGTGTGTGTCTCACTGTGTCTGTGTGTGTCTTACTGTGTCTGTGTGTGTCTTACTGTGTCTGTGTGTGTCTCACTGTGTCTGTGTGTGTCTTACTGTGTCTGTGTGTGTCTTACTGTGTCTGTGTGTGTCTTACTGCGTGTGTCTTACTGTGTTCATAGCTTATTCAGTTATTGTAATAAATATTTTAGCCCATTTTTTAGCTCAAAATATTTTTTCCTTTTTTTTCTCCTCTAAAATCTAGGTGCGTCTTATCAGCAGGTGCGTCTTATAGAGCGAAAAATACGGTATGCACTCCGAAGCCTTGTTCATTTTGTTCACTTCTGTGCTGTGCTAATAGTTATTCAGGCCTTACTTATTCAAGCACCTCTACCAATGACGTAGGCTTGAATAACTTTATTAAACAGCACATAAGTTAACAAAATGGACAAGGCTTCGGAGTTTGTAGTTTGTAGAGGTCTGGCCCTCTAAAACCATTCCAATTTCTCATGTGGCCCCATGGGAAAATTAATTGCCCACCCCTGGTATAGAGCAATGTTGGGCAGTTGCCCATCAAGCATTTGCCTTGAGTTCCAGATGGCCAGTCCAGGCCCCGCTATCTTGTTTGCATTTTAAGATCTGAAAGTTTCACTCAAGTAATGCTAAACTAATACTAAGTGAAAATATATATTATAATACATAGTTTTTGGGGTTTTTTTTACATAGAATCCAGTATGCACGTTCTATTTCTGATCCTGAGTAGTGTTGGTACAGATGGACCATCACAAACAAATGTTTTAAAGGCAAAAAAGGCAATTGTGGAAAACATATTAATATGGCTGGCATGTAACCACACCAGTGACTATTTATTCATGGTCCTACCTATTCTCAAACCTGCCCAGATATAGAGGGCTGAGAACTGGCTCCTTAGTGATACTTACATTGTTTCATTAATAAAGCAGGCTATTTATTTTTACTCCATCTAAAAAGCCCAGAGATTCCCAAATGCTGCATAAGGGAAATGGATTATATTAAAAAAACTTGATTTTTTAGGTAGGAATAATACAACTAAATATTTTTGCTTCAAGGGTTAATACCCTGAGTTTTCTATATCAACGCTGTGTTAACATACTACCCAGGTTCAGCTCCATTGGTCTCTGCTTAATATAATCCACCGATTTCACTGCCATAATTACAAGTTACTTAGAGAGCCCCAAAGGAAATACGACAGTAGAAAAAACAATGCACATATGGCATTTGGTAATTTAACTGAGAAGCTTTCCGGAAGGAGATTGCAGCTTGAACATTAGCCCTCACTGGAGACAGCATATATTTTTGACTACCATTAACTTAGCATAGCATAACTATAAGGGAGTCAAATGCAGTTAGTGTCAGAAGAACAAGTCAAGTGACATGATCAGTAATGCCACATTTACATGGAATTGCTCAAGAAAAAATAACGAAGGTTGAGGACCCGGTCTCCACTGTGGCCCTAACGAGGGCCGTAGGAAGGGTGAGGCGAGAGAGGCACAGCCGCCCGATCAGCAGCCTGCAGGGCTGGTTGGTGAGATCACAATCCCCCTCTAACTGGCCCAGGATGAAGGAGTGCGAGGTCTGTTACTTCAGACCTCAGCTTCCGTGCTCCCTAATCACTACGCACTGGCAAATGATGCTGAGCTCTGGATATGATGTCATCAGTGTGCTCTGCATCAATAGCCAGCGCGTAGTGATGAGGGAGCAGTAAAGCAGAGGTCTGAAATGACAGACCTTGCACTCTCACCTAAGGATATAGGATGGAGGATGGAAGATGAGAAAGGTAAGAGATGGGGAGAAAGGGTTGTAAGGGAAGTGTATGTGTGTATATATACAGTATATGTGTGTTTGTGAGATTGTGTGTGTATGGGCAGGTGTGCGTAAGAGCAGAACTTTGAGCACATTTCTATTATGTTAACACTGCAGATCTGCAGCACGGTTCCCCATGTAATTTTCTTTCCAGGTTTACAGGACAATGATAGAGAATAAGTGTATTTGTGTGTTTGTAAGCTGGTGTGTGTGTGTATGTGCATATGTCTGTGTAATGGCAATGTATGTGTATATGCGTGTTAATAGACAGGTGTGTGTAAATGCAGCGTGTATGGGTAGGTGTGTGTAAGGGCAGTGTGTATGGTCAGGTGTGTGTGTAAGAGCAGTGTAGGTATATGTGTGTGTTTGTAAGCTGGTGTGTATGTATTTGTAGTGTATGTCTATAACCTCTGTGGGGGAACAATTTTACGTTCTTGCCTATGGCGGAAAATGAGGTAGCTACGGCTCTGGCCCTAACACTTTTGGTGCACCAACTATGATTTTTGTTTTCACAACGATTGGGAACAAGACGCTTCAGCTTCATGTAAAAAAACAGCATTACTGTTTTTTTTACCAGATTGTTTCCACATGATAGATAAATTAAAGAGATCAATATGATCTTAAACACTGCCCTATGTGGAACTAACACTGATAAAAGGTTATATTCACAAAAGCAAGAGTTGGTAGTAGCAACTGCAGGAGAGTTGAGTTTTCAACTCCCACTTCTCCGCATCCATTAAGAAGGTTAAACACTGGCAGGTTTCTCCAGCTCGAATGGCTGGGCTGCCTCTGAAAAATGCATAAATTAATGGGCGAGGAGACTTTAAAGAAATCATAATAAGCCAGCCAAGCTCTCCTTGCAGCAGAAGCTTGTTGGGGATGGGCCTTCATAATATATAGTGAAGTCAAGGACTTGAAACCACAATTATCCTTTTGTGTTTTTAGCAAGGTTGAGCTTGTGCCTTTTTTCAACCAAAATGACTACGTTACTATGATCATTTACATACCAATCCTGAGATTTTACTCTGAAATGTGTAGTCCAAATAGAATATAGTTAAACTAACCTGTTGCAAAATTTGCAATATCGATTTTCTTATTGGCAATTTAAAATGCCTTTTTTTAACTTGGCTATAAAAACTGGAACCTTTTATTAAGGGCTCAAGTTGTCATTCACTCCAGTTAAAAGGTTAATTCGTTAACATCTGTCATTCGCATTCCATATATTACATCAATTTGTGAGGATGACATTCTGGTTAGCAAGCTCTGCAAACATTGCCTACAGATCCTGTGCAAACATACATGTAAAGTCTTCTGTTTACTAAGTCAACAGCAGAGCGCAATGACTATGTTACTTTGTAATTAAACTAATTAAACCTCCGGCCCCACTTACAAGGGAAACTGGAGTTGTAAGACGGGATGAAGCGTTGATGCATGTGTCATACTCTGTCTCTGTGTAAGTTAATATTACATTCATTTTGCATTAATTCTTTTTTTTTGCAGGTGAGTAGAACATTTCTTGAACAGCTAACTCCAATGAGCTTCTCCTGTCAGGAGGGCAGAGATGTCCCTGGATAACAGATGTGGGCAGATTTTAGCTAATTTTCAACTATATATTATTCAACACCAACTCGCAATCGATGTTTAATAGATTTGGCCATTTATAATGTTGACACACTGAACTTCCTAGCAATCACCCAGTTTCGTGACTACACTTATAAAATTATACTAAAAAGGGAAAAGTGGTAAAAATTGAATTTATTATATCACTCTACCATCGGCAGAATGAAGGACATGTTTTTTTAAAACAATATATAGACAAAATGAGGCGTGGCATTTTACTCCACATAACCATAGAGAGAACACTGAATTAGCACCTCCAGTCCCAGGACACATGTAACTTGCAGTGAATAAGAACTGCTACATGCTACTTAATGGGACCCATGGAAGTGATCAAGGGGGTCTAATGTCAGAGCAACTCATACCAGACTTTGTTGGACTTGCTCTATTGCACCCAGGGTGATACACGACTGGCACTACATGACATGCATAGACACAGTTATGGTTGATGACTACTGGTTATGAGTCATTTCTTAAAAGCAATTCTGGTGAACTGCTCTCATATGGTGATCACTTTTAAAATGTTGTATCGGAATTGCCATTTGTTCATTTGGTTACAAAGGGAATAAGCATACCTTAAATTGCACCCGTTGTATGAAAAACAGTTGCACACCATACAGGCATTCATTTTAGTAGACTAATAATTAAAGGGTCAAAAAATGCATTTTAGCACACTTCTTCACAGTTAAGTGTTTTAAGTGCCAATGTATATGTATGTGTTGCACAACTGCTTGAGGTCTAAAGGGTTAAAATCCCCAGAGAAAAACATGTAATATCGCCGAAACCAATGCTGAGTCTGTCTTAACAAAGTAATACCACTGCTAGGCAGACAAGTTAGATCTTGACCGAGAAAAACTGGGAATGTTGGCACAAAACTTTGATTGTTAAAGGAAGGATATGAATGTACCTGAATTGTTGAAAACATTTCTTGTCAGATTTATATTAAACAGATGTACAGGTAGGCAAGACAGTAGTAACAAGAATGATCAGTGGCGCCAGTGACATTTTTACTTTGGATACAAACCGTAAGCCTGACCCAGGACAGCACCTCCATTCGCCACTGCCATGGCTGCCATCCCTAACTGTGAATGGCGGGGATATGACACCACAACCCTGCAGGTCCATGACTTTAGGGCTAAACACTTTTTATGGAGGCTCTGCCGACCTGTCTGCGTCCCTGGATCTGCTGCCTAGAACAGAATACGCGGCCAGTAACTGCCTTTATGAGAAAAAGCTAAGCGATATATCATAAATGTATCTACAAAAATGTATAGCAAATGGGCAGTACATATGCTTTCTGCCTGTAGTAAGTATAATCTCCCATGAAATCAGCTACACGTGTGATGTAAAGAGATTTGAGTCTGTGTAGATATAACTAGTCCAGACTAGAACCCTGACTCTGTAGACCTCCGCTTAGAGAAACAAGAACGCTACGGATATGAGTCAGAAATGAGAAGAGGAACCAAGTGTTGGGAAAATAAAATACACATACTACTGGTACAGTTTAGACACAGATTTTACTTGAATCTAATAGTATGTGTATTTTATTTTCCCAACACTTGGTTGCTCTTCTCTACTCTGTAGCCGGATTTTTTCCCCGCAAAAGGCTACACTCTTCATAGTAAGCATCATCTTCTTTTTGTATGTGGTGCCTTTAAAAATACAAAGAAGCTTAGAATTTCAAAGCATCTCAGAACACTCTGGAAGAAAGGAGGGTATTACTGAAGACAATGAGATATAATTTGGATGTAAAATACTAGACTTAATCAAGCACATTAAGCCATTTTTGTTCTTCATCAGAAGCAAAAACCTGCACATAATCCTGTGATGTGGCGTAGCCTTGGGAACAAGCTTTTGTTCTTCAAACACAATTGTGGTAAAATGAAGTCTGGCACAATGAAAATTATTAACTGTGATCCTTAAATACGGGGACTGTCGTAACTTGTATTTTGAAGAAGAAAAAAATATTTTCTCTTGATGCCACGAGTGTTCCTCATGGGATGAAAAGGAGAGGACTCCTTACGATTTTTTGAAAAAAACCAGCCTGAATCTAAATCAGTCTGCTGGAAAACAAGCAATTATTAGGACAAACCTAAGAAAGCGTGGTCTCATATGCTATGTAACATTATATCACTATGTTCACCTGATTAATTATAACATGATACGTCCTTGTGAGTTGCCCTGGAAATGTTATGTGAGCTCTTTCACGAGGCATTTGCTGGTAGAAGGAAGTGATGGTGTGCCTACTCAGATCAGTTAGTTGTTACCTAATATTTACTCTTCAGCAACAAAGTCATGTTTTCTTGTAAGCCGCTCACAGGTTGTCCTTAAATCTACATTCATTAACAAGTCATCTTTCTATAGATGGTTAAGAAGGCTCAAAACAATACCATCTATTTTACCAGAAGAAATATAAATACATAAATGATAGAATAAGAATAATTCTCAAGGCTTTATAGACAGACCATTTATGTTGGAGGCAAGGCCTTACAGTATCAACTTACACTATTGGAACATGATTGTTTTACCTTTATTAGTCTAGGAGACCACAATTCTAAACATATGTAAGCACTAGTCTTTACAAAGGTTTACATATTGGGGTTTATCTATAATGAGAGCCCATCAATGAATCCACCACAATAATATATATAACCAGCTAGCTACCTAGTAAACTATTCCAGTAGTCAGTGAAGAGATCTAACCATGACCTGGTAGACCCATAGTTAAAATAGGGTCAACAAGTTTCCATTTATTTTGGCTGTTGACATTCTGAATGGTCTAAATTCAGTTTTCTGTAGGTCAAATAACAACTCCATCAGTACTCCACTACTGGATCAATTGCATTGTTTCATCATATAGTATAGATGATCCCTCGCTTTCTCTGAAAGGATGAAGCTCAAAGAGGGACCATTGCTGTAGTAGCAATAAGAAGTAACATGGACTGTGGCCAACCTCATTTTCAATCACAGATAAACGCTACTTGGGGTTTTATGTAAAGGTCCACTGCTTTTTTTTGCATTGGTTTTGTGGCAAATAAAACACAAAAAAAAAAAAAAAAAATTAAACTGAAGACCACACAAGCAGCTAAGCAAATGTGTGTCTGTCATCAGGGGATAGAACATCTGCATTGCATTCTTTCCTTTTCTACATCCAATGATAGCAAATTGGATGCATCCACAACAAATGGAAAGACTGAACAATATGTTCTAAATGTTTAATTTATAGCTGCTCATCTCCACATTAATGAGCTGCCCTGTGGAGATATACTTGGAAGGAGATGGGCATCATCTGAATTATTTTACCCTTATACTAAATGATTCTGACAAAGTGGTGCTGTTTAATGTTGGGATAAATAAAACCTTGTTGTCAGATTTATAGTGTGATGAAGAGAACTGTATAAACCTATAAAGAAGCTCAGTGGAAGAACATCTAATGAGTTGGTTTTTTAAAGTTCATTGTAATACACAAACTTAGTTTAGCTTTGTGTGTGGCCATAACTGATGGTCTAATGCTACAACGGGATTACCATATCCCTCTGTATCTTCGGGAACGGGTCACTGTGTTATCTGTTAATATAATATTAAAAACCAGTGAATAAATATAGGAACTATCATCTCCCCTGGATTTTCAGATGTAGTCTTACATTTTGGAAATTTACAAAATCCGATTTTAAACCAAACCCTGAAAAAGTAAAAAAAAAAAAAGGAATATCACATTTTGCTCTCATGATACATAAAGGGTCAGCATACTGTGATATTATAATCATTACTAATCCCAATAGGATTATACGTAGTATTTTGGTGTAATAACTAATGAAGAAATGAGTCTTTTCTACGAGTTGTTCCTTTTACATCACCTTTATGATATAATGATGTTTCTCTAGTGGGTACATATCAAGGGGGCTGATTTCGTTTTGACTGAACTGTTCATAGTGCATAAAAAAGGCTTATGATAATTGTTGTGCAGGTAAAAAAAGAACACTAGATATAAAATACACAAGAACTTGTTCTCTAAAACAGTAATTGTATTATGTGGGCATCTGCCGTACGTGCTGTCAATACAGCATCCTATCTCATCAATAATTAGTTGCCTGGTTTCAGTTTGGATACAAAAGAAAAAAAAAACAGGGGCAGGGTTAATTAATAGTTAATATTCCCTTTCTTTCTAGCTGGCAGCCCGCTATCGTTGGTGGAACGAGAAATTCTTTTCATTTTATGGTTAAAAACTGTGGTTATGAACGAGGTTACATCTGCAGGCTTGCACAGGTAATCTATTAGTTGTTTAATAATGACGTCATCATCAATCCTTGTGCAAGACAATGCTTTCACAGAATGTCTTAACTGTTCTGGCTTGAGCATCTGGACAACACAAGTATGTTTCCATGGTTACATAATAATAATAATAAAAAACTGCCAAATTATTAAAGCATGCGTGCTAACAGAGATACTGCTATGGATTTCCAAACTAAGCAGTTGGGTGATACATTTTCACAACTGAAAGAGCGGATGCCCTTTAATAGTCTATGGGGCACTAGGTAATTAAGACTCTAATCAGGCAACTTCTGGGTATAATAACTATTCCAATATACAAATATACAGGTAACTATAGATCTGTTCTGCAATGTTTTCTATTACGCAGTGCAACCTCATAAAGTTAGATGATATGATGTCACTGCCCGGAGGCAAACTGTGTCCTTAAGCAATGAAATGTCTAGGTATCTTTATCTTTTGCGTTACTTATAAAAAAAAATGCTACATTCTCAGCATTTGTTTTACAATATTCAAGGTGTAGATTAATATAAATATTTACAATCTAAGAAGAACCGAACCGTTTGGATATTAAAACAAATCACTTAACGTGGTATGTTGCGTTGGGGAATGTGCTGCTGGGCACATGTCAGCAGAACAAGCACAAGACGTATCACAGAGCTGCCTTACTTCAATGTCCTTAAACTCCCAAAATCCTCTTCAGAGGCTGGCTGACGAACATAAGCGATATGGTCTTATACTTGCTGGTTTCTGTAATTACAAAACGCCCGCCAAATTGTGTTTCTGACATATTCTAGCTTATTTCAAACACATTACTTACAATTAACTTTCAAGCTAAAAACGTTCAGCTGGTAAAGTGTTAATACAACCTGGTTCTCTCCCCCTTCGCTACTCACAAGGTAAATGGTAAGTAACATGTGGTTCTAAATGGGTTTACTCCATTAACAGATTATATATAGACCATAAAGGGAAACACATACCTTTTTCACTGGCTTAAAACGTATTACATGATACATTGACTCGATGAGGTCATAGTTATAAGGGACGTTAAGCATACATACACGGGACAGGAATATGGCTATCCTGAATCTAAGACCAAGAGTTTATTAAGGTTTTAAGGTTAATGTCGTGAAAAACGGGCTGACCAGATGGGCCCTAATGGTTCTAATCTGCCGTCAAATGCTATGTTTCTGTTTATAAGGATTTTAGGGTTCCTGCGGCAAATTCTTACTAAAATTAGCTAATGTTAATTCACACGACCTGTTTATTTTTCATAACAAGGAAATGGTTTCCTATAAACATACACCCATACAGAGATTTCCAATAACAAAACTAAAACACTGCATTGTCTTTAGAAAAACGCCACTTTATTTTAAATATAGGACATTTTTGGTACTTGGATAAACATAATTATAAAAACACAGCTTTCTCTTGTAGGAAAGCCAGAATACATTCATTTTTATAATGATTGTATAATGATCCCTGGAACAGTAGCCTTTGCTCTCTTCTGTCTGCTCTAAACATGCTTCAAGAGCTCTCTCGGAGGAGCGTAACGAAAGCAGGTTAAGTCAACTCCCCAAAATATTGCACTGGGTAAACAGGTAGGAACTTGTGAGCCTGGAACGCGAGTTGTGCAATTACACAGGAAGGTGTGTATGTCCCTGTGGCCCGATCATGCGTAGTCACGCAATGTAATCTCTCATTGGAACTTTGCAATGCTGCAGTACACATGTTTGGGACAATACTGGCTGGCATATTAAACCCTTGGCTCCTAGCCAAGAATTTGCTGGCACGGGTTAAACAAAATACACAAATAATAATAATAAAAAAAAACAATGATGTTTTTTCATAATCTGATCCTGGAAAAAAAAACATTGAATTCTGGTTAATTTTGTGAACGCTGAGGCCGCAACACAAAGTGCAGTCATCTTTTTGGGTAAAAACATACTAGTAATAAACCAATACTGATACCACCCCTCCAGTGCATGATGAGAGTTGTACTCCAGCAGCATATCCCTGTCGTCGTTATCTGCCTGATAGTTATTTGCATTTTTCCCTTTAATTAATTGCCTACTGTGATTAGATGATTGCCTAATGCATGGAAGTGGATAACAAAAAAACAATCAAATATACATTTCTATCCTATATGAACAAAGGTAACATCAAGATAACAATTTAAAGCTGGTACTGAAACCTGGCAAGTAAGCCGATCTCTAAAACGTAACTGAATGCATTGTTCTTTTCCATGGCTAGTCCAGAAGGAAGAATATATAAATATACTTCCATACGTCCAGCTGACGTCTCCTTTTTTTCTTACTGCAAGCGGTGCCTGGCACTGCCCTATAATTTAACCTAAGTTTGTAACGCTTTCCTGCCTGGAATAAGTTACTAAATATGAGAGTAAAATTAGACAAGTCTTAAAAACTTCCTGCAATGTAGTCATACCTGGGAGTTCCGTATTGCACCACATTGGGCGATATCACATAAACCTAACTCAGTCAACATATAAAACACATCTGGTACACACTGGACTTGTTGATTCACTTATTTCTCCCCTACAGTCTGTTCGTAGCTCAGGCACCAGAATACTCCGGCTCCAGAACATCACTTTACCTCTATACTAATATCCTGGTGTCCTATAAAGCAGAAGATCACCTATAAAATCTTTCTTCGTACCACTGAGGCTCTGAAGCTCTCATGCCCATGTAATATTTCATATCTCACCATGTATCTACACACTCTCTACATCCCATGTATAGCAAGTGTCTCTCTGCTCCTTTAACATGTACAGCTAACATGTTATCCCTGGCTGCCCCCCCACCATTTGCCAAGCTTCAACAATTTAGAAAGAATACTCAAGGTATACCGTAACATACAAGCCTTATTTTAACAGGCATAGATCTACTAAGTTCCCTTCTCCTCTTGATTGTGTCCATCCACTCCCTACTACTACTTAGAGTGTAAGCTCTATGGTACAGGGACCTCCTTTCCTAATGTATGTACTTGATCATAATGGCTGTATGATCACTGTCATTCTTACTGACCATTCCCTTTATCATACTGTACATTGTAAAGTGTTCAGTACATCAGTTAGTGCTATATAAGTAAAAACATACATAAAACATATACATGATACAGTTTGTTACACATAGCATAGAAACATATTAAATGAATGGAAACACAGAGGGCTATTGTTATTGCACGTGAATGCATGTGCAGATAATATTATGAGCATGTGTCTGAACAATATTATCTCCTGTACAGAAAGTCTCTGACCATAAGTGTAAAAAAATGTCCACATATTCATGATTCTTTAAACAGTGAATTATTTGTACTTAACCCCTACTACAACCAAAGGGTGAAGTGGCAATAATGTTATATGATAGGTAAATGTGTAAGAGTGAAATCTTATATCATACGTGTGTTCAGGTGTGTTACACGAAAACACACAACTACTTAGATTCCTCTTTTGTACAACCTCAAGTAGATACCTTTCACATGGAATTTAATACTGAGTGTGTTGATCTCTTTAATTCTTACAGAAAGGGTGAGGAGATACTATCTCCAGTTCTCCCCACCTTCTCCCTCACCTTCTGGGAACTGATAAGCTTGAGTTTACTACACATCTCTCCTTATGAGAAGGCGATCACCTTTTGCCCCCTGCACCACTACAGGTTGGAGCAAGTCACACGAAACTTCCAGTTAATGCAGGTAATTATAGGAACACACACCTTTAGTGGTAGCTACAAGCACTTCTAGAGTACACCATCTATTCTAAACTTAAAACAACTCAACAGATAAGGGGTCCTTGTCGGTGAGTGAAGAAAGAAGCAATGTGATCATAGTTGTATGTAAACCAAAAACCTACCTTTCTTGTCTTCCAGTGCAAAGCTAGTGTTATTGATAATGAGGATGATAAAGAATAGTATGTCCAGACCAGCTTCCCACATTCTTGTTTTCCTGGTGGGACCCATCAGAGCCACCCAAGTCTCTCTTCTTCTAGTTGTTCTTGACTACTTTATTCTCAGAAACTTTAGAATTGGAGAAAAAAACTTCAATTACAAGCAAAAATCACTCGACTACTGTACGCTTGAGTCCATGTTATATATCCAAGTCAGGTAAGAGACACAGCCAGAAAAGTAATGTGTAACCCGACTGACTATGAACCTGTGTTGGGCAATAGTGGACCTCCTTCTCTAATCTCCACAATGGAAACGTCAGAAGAGCCAATGAGACGTTTACAAGAAATAGGATCTCTGATTTCCAGCTTCCAGGACTTGCCGAAGTTTTGACAGCTCCAGCCAAATTTTCTGTCTGCCTCCGTGATCTCACAATGCTAGAAGAATCAGGCATGCGAGTGCTTGTGACGTCACGGAGAGGTGTGTCTCATTCCTCTGCTCCTCTCCCTACTTCAGTGTAGAATTACACCCGTATGTAATATCACCAATACGCTGCGAACGATATCGTACTGCTGAAAGCACTGCCACCCAATGGCCATTTAAAGAGACAATTCAATTCAAATGTTTATGGATTAAACATCAAAGAAAAACCTTGGAGTACATGATGGTTTGTGTTAGTGTCAAGGTTTATTTTTTCCTTTGCCCCTGGAAACAGCTGCCAGGTTTGCACATCATGTATATTCTTTACATTAAATAAAAAAAGCAAACAATAAATTAAACATAGATAAACGGGCAATTCCTAATTGCTTCTGCATACCTCCCAAGTGTCCCTCTTTGGGAAGGGCAGTCCCCGTTTTGGCCTCAAATCTCATAATATTTATTTCTTTTCCTAATGTCCCTCTTTTTCTATGATCTCAAAATGATTGTTGGGTATGAATTTATCTCAGTGTTCTATATTGTATATAAAAATCAGAGCCGTAACTAGCTCCTTTTGCGCCCGAGGCATGAATGGAAAATTGTGCCCCCCAGCTATTTTTCTACAGAGGTTATTTTATTTACACTGCCCTTACACACACTTGTCCATGAACACACAAACATGCCTTTACACACACCTGCCATTAACATGCATATATGCATACACTGCCCTTACACACCGCCTTTACACATACCTAACCATAAACACACATATACACATACACTGCCCTTACACACGACTGCCCTTACACACACGTACCCATTTATACGCTTATACACATACACTGCCCTTACGCACGGCTGCCCTTACACACACCTGCCCATTAACACGCATATACACATACACTGCCTTTACACAACCCTGCCTTTACACACGCATACACACTGCCTTTACACACGTGCCCATAAACACACATATACATTGCCCTTACACAAGCCTATCCATACACACATTTATAGACACTGCCCTCACACTCCCCTGCCTTTACACACACATATACACACCAGATTACAAACACACACATATATACACACACACTGCCCTTACACACACACACACCTGCCCATACACACTGCCTTTACACATGTGCCCTATACAAACATAACAATTGTATGAACATTTCAAAATTGTGTGGGTGAACCGTCCTTGAAATAAATATTGTAGAGGAAATAACACAATACCTTATCTTTTCCACTAAATGATTTCAGGGCCTTGAATGTTTTGTCCCCTGAAGTCACTACAAATTCAGGAGGGCATTTTATCTCTGGATAAGTAAAAATGAAATAGTTCCTACTGTACATTAAGTGCCAGGAAACAGATAACCAAACACACACACCAGGACAGGCTTTTCCACACTGACACCGAGACACACATACCAGGAAAGGCTCTGCCACACCGAAACCCAAACACACACACCAGGACAGACTCTGCCACACCGACAACCAAACACGCACACCAGGACAGGCTGTGCCACACTGACACCCAAACACACACACACCAGGACAGGCTCTGCCACACCGACACCCAAACACACACACACACCAGGACAGGCTCTGCCACACCGACATCCAAACACATACATCAGGACAGGCTCTGCCACATCAACACCCAGACACACATACCAGGACAGGCTCTGCCACACCAACACCCAAACACACACCCCAGGACATGCTCTGCCACACCGATACTCAAACATACACCCCAGGACAGGCTCTGACACACCGACACCCAAACACACACAGGACAGGCTCTGCCACCCGAACACACGCTAGTACGGGCTCTGTCACACTGACACCCAGACACACACACCAGGACATGCTCTGCCACACTGACACCCAGACTCACACACACCAGGACAGGCTCTGCCACACTGACACCCAAACACACATATCAGGACAGGCTCTGCCACACCAACACCCATACACACACACCAGGACAGGCTCTGCTAAACTGATAACCAAAAACACACAAACAGCAGAACACAAGCTAAGACACAGACATCTACATCAGGATGGATTTTCCACACTGCATTGTCGTTGATACCCCAGTTAGTGTTCTTGCCCCTTGTGTATTGATGCCTCAGCCAGCACCTTTTTAGTATAGATTAATGTGGTGCCCCAAGACCCTTGTATAATCGCCTCCAGTCAGCACTATTTGTATTAATTCCCCCAGCAAGCCCCTCCCTTTATTATTGATTTATGTGATGGCCCCATCACATATACGCATTAGACATGCATTTTTAACTACATAATACGTATTTATCTCTTAAAATTGAAATATGATTTCAAAATAACAGCTGAACTGGCAGTTTCTTTAATATTAGACCCTGCTGCAGATATATATCTATATATATATAGATATATAGACAAATATAAATATCAGACCCTGCTGATATGTATTAATATTAGACCCTGCTGCCAATATGTATTAATATTAGCCCCTGCCGCCGATATATATATATTAAGACCCTTATGCCGATTGCAGCTATAGATCAACACATTCACACAAACCCAGCTCTGCATGTATCAGTTGAAATTCACTTGTGAACGCCACACTGAAGGTATAGATCAAATAAACAGAATCATACATACAAATCCTGTATTTGCAGGTATACAATAATAATGTATGGAAATATAGCATAGCAGATATGGATCTACAGAATAACATAAAAACCCAGCTTTGCAGATATAGATCAATTGGAACTCACATTAAAGGTATAGATAAAGCCCCTAAATTACAGGCATAGATCACATGCTGCACACCCCAAAGCCAACCCAAATTATACACATAGAACTTCCCTTAAACAGCCCAGCACGAGTCAACTTTGTCCCCAAACAACCTGGCCTGTGCCATTTTTGTCCCATAAACACTCTGCCTGTGCCCCCTTCTCACTATCTACCCCCTCTCCCTCCCTTATCACTTTCTTCCCCTTCTCCCTCCCTTATTACTTTCTACCCCCTCTACTTCCCCTTATCACTTTCTACCCTCTCTCCCTCCCCACCCACTATCTACCCTCTCCCCTACCCACTATCTACCCTCTCCCCCTCACCTACCCACTATCTACCCTCTTTCCCTACCCACTATCTACCCTACCCACCTCCCCTACCCACTATCTACCCTCCCCTATGTAGTTAACTTACCTTGAAGTCCTGCGGTGGGAGTGCGAGGCCTCCATCACCCTGCTCTGCTGCGGTGCGCGAGAATATGAAATGCCAGCAGCGCGACGGAGGTAGAGGACTCGAGGAGACTGAGGGGCGAGGAGCGGTTCCTAGGCACCCCTTTGTCTCCTCCACGTCAAAAAGAGCGTTTCTACTCACACTAACCGGGAATCCGGGACATGTGGTCACCCTTCGGTGGGGGGAAACAGGGGGGCAAGGAATAACCCCTGCAATTGCCTCCCCTGTAGCGACGCCACTGCGAACAGCCTTCCAAAAATCAAATACAAAACAAAAACTATTCTTAAACATTGTGCACAATTAAAACCAAAATTAAGAGCTCTTTATTTCTTCTGTCTTTCTGTTATTATAAGGCTGACGTTCTTGATTGTTGCAAATACATACATTTATTTAGAGCCTCATATCCAATTATTATTATTTTTCACGTAGACTTTTGCATTATATGCAGTTTTGCGCAGCCCAATTAGCTGTAAGAAAAAAAATGTATTTCATCACCATCTTATAATATATATGATTTTATTTTTTTTCTATATACTATTTAAAATATTGTTCCCGTCGTTTTAAGTTTCTTTCTTCGGCTTGCTATTTCCCCCTCTCAAATATATAAACATCCAATAATCCTTCACAGAAAAATTATTTTAAACATCATTCTTGATATTACTTCATATACACAGGGCCGGCCCGACAATGGAGCCGAGTGGGGCAACCGCTCCAGGCGGCACTTTTGAAGGGGCGGCCCCAAGCCCCTTTTTGTTTTTTTGTTTTTTTTTTTTTAAGCGAAAGAGAGAGAAAGGGGCGCCGAGTGGTTTTCGCTTACCAAGCTGTCTGTACGCGCTCGGCGCCCCTCTCTCTCTCCTCTGCGGCGAGTCTCCCTGTTCGGTCTCGGTGCCGGAAGATTACCTCATTTCCGGCGCTCAGCATTACAAGACCGAGACCGAACAGGGAGACTCGCCGCAGGACTGCTGAAAGGTAAGTACAAGGGGGGGGTAAGGGTAGATAATAGGGAGGGAGAGGAAGGGTAGATAATGGGGGGGGGGCGGCAGGGACGGAGGGAGAGGAAGGGTAGATAAGGGGGGGGCGGCATGTTAAAATTCGCCCCAGGCGGCATTTTGCCTTGGGCCGGCCTTGCATATACAGTATCTCACAAAAGTGAGTACACTTCCAGTGACCAGTATGAGAGAATGTCAGAGCGAAAACACCTGCTCCCCAGTCACACCTGAGAGCCTTGTAACACTTGTAACGAGTCACATGACACCGGGGAGGGGAATGGCTAATTGGGCCCAATTTAGACATTTCCACTTAGGGGAGTACTCACTTTTGTTGCCAAGGTTTAGACATTAATGGCTGTGCGTTGAGTTATTTTTAAGGAAACAGCTAATTTTACACTGTTATACAGGCTGTACACTCACTACTTTACACATTTCTTCAGTGTTGTCACATGAAATATATAATAACATGTGAGGGGTGTACTCACTTTTGTGAGATACTGTATTTAGACCAATAGCTTTCTCCTGGGCTAGATTTAGGGGGTACTGCTTCTGACAGGGAAGATAAATATCCTGTATCAATTTTACCTGCAGCGGGGCAACTTTTAGCCATCCTGTATCGGCATTTTTCAGTTGACCATAGTTGGTCAGGTACCGAATTTAAAACATTCATACAAGACTCGCGTCGCGTCGCGTAACTTCCTTACATGTACTTCTCAGAACACTCTCTGCCAAGCATTCATCTTTGATTCCAGACCATGGTCTCTCAGTCAACTCTTATTGTTTCAGTTGAACTTTTCCCAAATCAAAGGATCATGACTGGTAGTTTTGCAGTCATACTGGCTTCTTTTAAAAAAAATTTAACATTTTTTATGATTCCCTTCCCCTCTCTTTCACACACACTATCCTCATAGCGCCTTTTTCAATGGGATTGCCCTCTCCGGGGACTATCCCTGGACTACCCCTACTACTATCCTTTGTGTAGACACTTTTTGCGCACTTTTTCATAATTCCAAACAAAAGCCAGGTAAGACAAACATCACCTAATGCCACGGTCTTGACAATACCCACAATTTCCAAAGTCAAATATCTGTCATCAGTCATACCACTCATACCAAGACTGCCCACAAGCTATAGGTATTTTTTTAATAGTTTGCAGGACCCAAGCCTTTTTAACCAAACACTCACCCGGACTGAAGCTGAACTCCCAGTGAGGGCAAAACAAAGTCACTGCGTGGTCATCCCTCCTCAAGGTCCGGATGCTGTGGATGTCGCCAGGTCCCGGGTTTCGGCGCCAATTTACTGTCGGAGAACTTCCGAGTACTTCTATACATTGGGGTGCCAAATTATATAGATATGTTTATCGAGCGGCTCGAGAGAAATCAGACACACAGACAGGAGTGTATGTATACTAAGATCTCTGATTTAATTGCGTACAGGCACATATATTTATACCCACCGAGAAAGGGGTTGAGGCATAGCAAACATTCCCAACATTGAGCAGTTATTATGATTATATGGGTGTATTTGGCATTTCCCTTACTGAAGCATAATCAGGTTAAATCATGAGTTCTGTCTTAGATCATGGGTTCCTGATTTACTACTCAAAACTCACACATAGACAGTTTCTAATTTATTTTTAACCATTTGTAACCGGTGGTCGCTGTGGTCGCTACATATGACTCATATGTAGAATACCAGTATTCTGCCACACTGTCTACCTGTGCATGGAGGAAGGATCTAATATAGAATAGAGCTGAGCAAAACAAGAGATTGTTCCTGTGGAAGTTATTGTAAATAACTTCACATTGTGTGACCCCTTTTCTCATTAACTCCTGGATGAAAACTGACGCCTGCAATTATAACGCACAAGCTGCAATTGTTCGCTCACTCATATCCCAACCCATGCAATATTTACCTCCTCAAATGTCCATATTGTGACATGAATGGCATTGCGCATGGCCTATGTGCAAAAGCATGCATTTATAAATGTGGTCAGCTTGCGGTTCCATTCTTCCAGCTAAGTTGATATAATACCAGCCGCATTACTCAGCATTGTGACATCATTCTGCAAGCATTTGTCTGAACTCATAATCCTTTGGTCACACCACTCGTCATGAAATGGACACTGGCATGTCAAGGAGACTTCTCAGGGTATTTTATGTAACCCTAACCATTTCTCTGTACATACTATCACTATGTATACATACAAGTGTGTACATCCTGCAACGGATCCATGACACGTCTTCTTTAATCCTGGTAGTGGCATATTGACTACCCTACCAAGAGGTTTCATATGTTGTTGCACAGCGCATGATGGAACTTATAGTCCTTCAAGTTTCTGTGGGCATGGCATCTCAAGTATTCAAGGGAGGGACAAAAAAGATTGTTTTAGACTGTTAGGCTTTCACTCTTTATTAAATAATTAATTAAAACAAATAGGATTGGTTAATTTGGAAAAAGAGGACATGTACAGTCTTGTACTTTCAGCATGGCATACAGAATTGTTTACTGTCACACAGATAACTGATCTTAATCATACTAACTTACTTGCTGACATGCAGTTTAGCATTTTTCTTTTTAATGTTTATGTATATGCAAATTGGTGTCCTTATATGAACAAAAACTGTGAGTAAAAAAAAAGCACCTGATCAATGATAATTAATAATGGTGATTATTAACGATAACCAAAAATAAAATGAAATTTGCCTGATACACCTAGTATATGATAATCATTAATTGTTGTATGCTGTCTTATTAAACCTGGCATTTCATTCAACTGATTTAGATTGTGTTCACCATTTGTAAACAGGGTTCTCAAATGGCAAGGAATAAGTGATGCTATTTTTTGTTTATGATTTCTTTTTACCATTGTAGACTTAAGCTCTGATATCTCGAATCTTTTTGAGTTATGGTGCATGGGGTGCACTTTGAATGAGCTACAGATGTATGCTCAATAGCCAAAAGAAGTTTCAGTGGTAAGACCCAGGCATTAAGCGATTTACCAACCTGCAATATGATAAAGCCTTCTCTGCTAGGTTTCCGATATTCCAATTGATGTCAATATTTTAACATACATGACCGTTCCAAACAAAAAGAACTTAAACTGGTAATAAAACCATGGCTGGACTATTTTGGAATTTTCTCATATACTGTCGGTGATTTATTCTGCTGTACAGCTGTTCATTTCACACATGTACACGCATTCAGGTGATTAATTCAATGTTATTCACGTGTGGGAATTTGTATACGTGTATGTCCCTGGCGCAGGAAAATAGACTTTTTAAAACAATCTCAAGAATGTTAAACACTTTCTGCTTTCAGAGTACATTATCTGATAAACAAATTCCTTGGACTTCAGTTGCAAAATATATATATTTCTAGGCAATGGATTGGCAAAACAACCTAAACATTGGGTTTCAGTCATTCTATCATATTCAGATGTGATATTTAGATGCAAGCAGAGAGAGGCAAACTGCATTAGGTTTTTAGACATATTAAAATTGTTGTAACAGATATTGCTACAAAAAAAAAAGTTTTTAACCCATAATTTCTTCATAAAGCCACAGAGAGCCTCTTGACCTATGCACTAGTAATGTGGACATTGGGGGCCAGGAGAAGGATTATGAAATGGCTGTATAGCTTTATAAAACTAGCAACATATGTATAAGAAAGATTACACTTTAGTAACAATAAATCAACTATATCAACAAATCTTAATGTATCATTTTCTGAACACATTGCTTATTAATTTTCAATAAGCTGGTTTAATGGAAAGGTATACTATGGTAAACACAGATACCTCCAATGGCATCAACCTTGCACGCACTGCATAAAGCTACTGCTACTGTTTATGATGCTCAATATCACCTTTTCACCTAATGACATATATATATATATATATATATATATATATATATATATATATATATATATATTGAAATAGCAGCTTAAATATATATTTCTGTTGCAGAAGGGGTATTTATTTAAAAACCTCTCAAATATTTATACATGATATGTGTCACTTTAATGTTGCTTTTACTGAATATGCTTTATTGTGCCAATATCCAAATAAATGCTTTTTTAAGGAAGCAGAAACAAACAAACAAACAAAACAACAAAAAAGGCCATCAGTTGTACATTTAATTCTTATACCTGTATTCATGTTATATGACAACATACAGTATTTTTTAAAGCAGTATTTTATTAAAAGTAGTGTGCTGAGGATTGCCATCCCTTGCCAAAAATGAGTAACTCTTTCTTAGCATCCACATTAACCATACTAACCGCTTTTCTAGGTAATGCGTTCCACAGCATTAATGCTAAGTAGGATAAAAAAAGCAATTTTGAGCAAATCATAGAAAAAAAGTCCTCATCTAATAAGCATATAAATACAAATGTTGGTAAAAAGGTTTTTTTTTTCTTATCTATTATTTAAGAACGCCTATTGTCAGTATATATATATATATAAAAAAGGTTTTTATATTATATTGCCATAAATTCCTTAGACATCTACAGTGACAATGTAACTATTTATCTATTTATCTTAAAATTTATCGTAAAATTGTGAAGACATTTCTGACAACAAACGAGTAAAATACTGTAGGAGATAAAATGTATTTACACACTTAAAAAGATAGATAAAAAATGGCGTTACCAGGAAACCTACAGATTATTATACTGACCGCTAAAGAAACAAATGTAAATACAATGGTATCCTGGGACATTATCCTTCACAAGCAAATTCGAGACAAAAAATTCCGTTTTATTCTATTCCCTAAGAACATCAAGAAATAGCATGCATACACTCAATGGCTGGTGACTAATTAAATCAATATTGTCTAGGACTCTGCCTCTAGGACACAAATAACAATGCAGCTGATTTAAATAATAATGTAACTATTAAAGTCTTTGGAAATGGTGATCTGTTTTACTAGCTACACACTGTTGATCTTGGTAGTTCACGTTAATGGAAAACTATGACATCGATGTAAGAATTTATCAAAAATATTAATATACAGCTAATTGAGTTGGATTTTCCCCCAGATAAAGCAGTCTCAAGACTGCCAGTAAAATAATACAGGTTCACTGCCAGTCTTAAGACTCGGCATGAATACAGAGCTGGGAAGTCAACTTGGTTGAAAATGATACAGTTGTGTTGTTTGGAAAGAACTGAATGGGAAAGAAATGGAGTCTGGCCAACTGGCAAAGACATTTGTTGCAAGCAAAAGAAAGCGATACTCTCCTGCCAACTTCAGAAACTATACTATAGACATACTTAGGTAATTTATAAATGACACGCTTTAAATATTAAACCTTTTAATAGCCCATCATTATATGGACACTCCAGTGTCCCGGGCACTATAGTCGATAAAGTGCAGTACTTTGTACTTTACCTTATAGAACAAAACACAGATAAACACGTACTTTTAGTAGAGGTGAGCATTTCGCTCCGCTGACTGGCTGCTTGAAGCAGTGAAAGCACTCCCATTGAAATAAATGTGCACGGTGGTCTTGTTAGACCCTGTGAGAGTGTTTGCCAAACCAGCACTGGCTGACTGACACTAAGTATTCCGCATGTCAGTAGATGTGTTTGGCTGAACAAGGCTACTGCAGAATCCCCCTATATGCGTTTCCAACTGGAACTGCAAAATCTGTTTAATTTAAGATTCTACTGTAATGACTTTCTAATAGTGGTAACCAAATGCCAAATGGGTCTAATAACAGTACTAAAACACTGTTTCTTCTTTTCAAAAGGTAAATATGTTCTTTATTTACGCCTTACGTGTATATAAGTAGGGACCACAGATGGGCTATACTAACAAGACCTTGAAGTGGTCACCTCCAAGCTTTGTGACCCTGAAAAATCATTCATTGTCCCTGAACCTCTGAGATTGGTGTAAAAGCCCTGAGATTAAGTCGGCGTAATGATATAGGGACTATTGAGTACTTTTTGTCCTCATTCAAACTGGTCTTGCATTATCTTTGCTATGTAAAAAATATACAATGCGTAGGTGTCTGGGGTTGTTGGGTATTCTTCACGCAGGGAATCTGGAATTTTGGGTGATTTGTTGCTAAGAGAATAACTACCTGGTAGGTGAATGGGAGCTAGGATGATTATCTGGTTATTTTGAAGTATGAACAACCATCACTACTATTTTTGTTCGATTGTCTGCTGCAGTTCAGTAACAGGCTAGCAGGCAGCACGACTGTTTCTAGCTTGCCGTACTGATAATTTGAGTGTATGAGCCTTAGCCCTCAACGTTCTTTTTTTAATATATATCTATATTATTTAAACAAAACTATGGCAACTGACAAAGCTGATTTCTGCAACACGCCCAACATCCTCTGTTTCCTGCTCTGTCTCCAAAATGTTGCCTTCTGGGCCAGACAGCATTTATGAGCAGGAAGACTAAAAGCCATGAATGCGAATTGTACACGACAGCCAGCACAGGCCCCAGTTACATGCTTTTGGGGGTAAATGCATGGCAAGATCCATCCAAGATATGAGATCCCATGAGATAAATCCACGGTAGATAAATACACCATGATTATATCACGATTAATAGATTTCACCAACATTTTTAAATTGCAGCTATACAACTTAGAGGCATTGCACTGCGTAATATTGTATCATAAAGATTACATATGGTGGAATGTTAAAGATGTTTATTGGTAGCTGATAAATGCCTTCCTTAAATTCATTAAGCTCAGATAAATATTTAGAAATGCACATTCTAACAGGAAAACATCAATTCTAACTGAACAGACTTTGGTAGGATTTTCCATACGTTGTACAAATAGGTATGAGACTAACTCAACCGAGACAAGACAGCATCACTATAGCCTACCCTACGGCACAACCTTGATTGGGAGTATTTCAAATTTTAACCCAGTCTAATCTTGCCCACAAAGACACTGCAGGAGAAAAGGCAATGTTTTTTGCACAAAGGAACCTGCAGCTCCTGACATATAATTTAGCCTTCAAGACCACCATCAGCAGGGTGTGGATAGTATCTTTCTAGGCACAAGTAAGTAATTCATTATATGTGGGAGAAAACCCCACATAGATGTCCATTTCTGCCCCCATGGACCTTGTCAGCAGGGTCTAGTTGGCACCCCTCTTATTACAAGTTAACCAAAAGGTCAATGTCTGGACTAATCATCACACTTGAGAAGATCCCCAAGAGATCCCTTGTGCACATAAGCTTTGTTTGGCATTTCAGTTCTGGAGAACCCTTGCGGACAGGATTAGATTGATATGCTGCTGGATATCAAACCCGTGTAGTGGTACAAATTAGCTAAAATTTGAGAATTTCCCAAGCTGGGACACACCATAGAGCAGAATATTAAGGTGCTGCTTGTTCTTGGTTCAGCTAGCCTTAAGGATCTTTGTATGCATTTTGGGTGCTCTCTCAGTGTTTTCTCCAAGTGCGACAGTCAGTACAGGCATGGTCCTATTTGCTTACATGTCGCTGGAGGAAAACAATGTAAAACTCTCTAATAACACCTCAGAAGGCTGATATATATGTTGTTGGTCGCTACATACAGAGTAGATGTATCTCACATTTTGTTTCTGGACTGTCCATGTGGACAGAATTAAATTAATATGCTGATGGCTTTTTCTCTGTAATGGTAAAAAAATGAGATTCCCCTGAACATTGATGAACCATGTTAAGATGTTGTCTCTTGTTCGATGATCTCATTACTTATGTGTATGCAATTTGCTTAAAAGCTTTATTATTTTATTTCCATGTGTAGTTCAGCAACCTGAGATATCTATATTTTAAAACAGATTTGGCAAATAGCACGCTATTTGCTCCTGTCCAACACCGACTTCTGAGGCAGTCCATAAAAGAACACACAACTTAAGTACTTCTTTTACAATAGATACCCTGGAGGTTCTTTCTGAAACTGCAAATAAAATACACAAGATTTATGTATAGGTCCAAATGGTTTAATCTTTTAGCCCCAAGGAACATTTGCTCCTCTTGGGCCTCTTACCAGCCTCCACTCATTGGTATAAACTTTTACCTAGTATTATTATATTTCATAACACATATTTGGTAATTTTGAAGGTGCACTCCAGCTGTCATTTGCTTTTTTAATGCATATGATAGCTGAGTCTTCTCTTTAAATTGTCCTTCCCTTGGAAAGACATGGAGAGATTAAACAGTTTTACCACTCCTAAACTCCTGGACTTGCGGGAGATGACTTCAGGCAAATTCATCTATTGCTTACTAGTCCACACACATGCTAAACTCACCACGTCTTGGCTCAACCACTGGCCATTGTGAGAGTTCCAGGACATCTAATAAGACCACCAAACTCGTGTACAGAAACCTCCCCCATTGAATTGTTTTAAACAGCCAAACCTAGCACAAAAATCTGACAGCTTGGGGGTCCATTTTAGATAAATATGTAATTCATATGAAAGTATTTACTAAGTTGGTGGAGCTGCATGGGACATTGAACCTTTAAACAAAACATTGCTACTCCTGTGCCTACCACATGTACCTCTCTTAGATGGAAATGCAATAGAAATTAGAGTTGGCTGTGCCATATCTAGATGGTTGCCTGCCTTGTTAGGGTCCCCACCAATTTGCCTCCTTTAAGAGCAACGACGTGGATGCAAGAGGCAGCACCAAACACATAATTTATCTGGGCTTCTAGAAACACTAGGGATGGCTCTATGTGAAAGTATTTTTATAAAAGCAAACAAATATTTTCCTTTAAATGTGAATCTCTAGGAAACAACTCAAAAGTTGAGATAGTACAATAGAGTTTCACTCAGTAAAATGAAAAGACTTGTATTTTTTTTTGTATGAGATAACTAGGTTTAGAAATAGGTTTTCTACGATCTGATAAGCCAAAGCAAATACAAGAAAAGAGATACAGAATGTATGAACAGAAAGGAACACCTTTTTTTCCACTGGTCATAATAATATCTGCAGCGATTGCTCAAGAGGTTTCCTCCTGTGAAGGGCAGTAATAAGCAAGCGATATGGTGAAATGTTTTCACCTTCAGACCGTTGTCTGAAAATAGATTTATTTTACAAAAATGTATATTAAGAACCATACAATCAAAGCAATTTCCTGAAAATATACCAGAGTTTTACCAGGTTCCAGGGCCGCTTTTGTCATCTAGAGTCTGGGCCTGATATCAGGGATATAATGTGAGCAAAATTTAAAATGTAGACGCCTAGCCATGAATGATCTGTAATTTAAAGTTTTTGGACAAATCCAAATGTAATCCCCTCGCTCTCTTTCCAATGAATCTGGTTTGTGTTTACACGCAGTATATTTGACCCCCCTCATATTGAACCAGATTTATGCCTTTGAAAACAGCAATAATTGCTTAGCAGAAGTAATTAGGTACGTATCAGAGTCCGTAGAACAAAGTTCGATTTGTATACTGGAAAGTACAGCTTCGTAATTAGTGAGATCTCTTTCTATTACAAGGCAATTTAGCAGATCAGGCTTTTCAAGAGCTACTGGGCTTTCATGCAACAGAGGTAATATATAACAAATGACGACTTATTAGCACATAACATGCTTGATCCCTAAACTATTGTTACGTTTTCAGCCAGCCGTGGCTATGACACTGTGGCCCAGCTACCATGCGGACTAGCTTCTCGGGGACGTTTCTGTCAGTGTCCCGACACTGGATCAAGTCGCTTTTTGGAACATAACATTCTCTGACCCTGTGCTCTCTATTGGTACCCCGGGATCACCCCGAAATAGTGATTCTTTGTTGGATAGCTATAGAACTGTATGGAGGCGCCGGGCTGTCTGGAAGTGATGGGATTATACTCCTGATCTAATTATGTTTGTGATCCTGATCGCAACAGCTGTGCTTGTTCCAAATAAACTCAGTTTATGTTTTCCACCTCAACATTAGTTCTGTCTGATAAATGGGGTGGGCTGCTATGACAACTTTTCAGAATAATATTAGCACTGTGTAGCTAAGCTCCGGCTAGCCACAGTGCCAGCACGGCTCTATTAGATTGATGTCCCGCTGAATCTGGCCAGCACTAGTCTGGTCTAGTCTGGCCAGCACACGCCAAGCGCTTAAGGGGTTAATCACCTGTGTCTCGGCAGAAGGAAACGCAGCTTGGCAGGGGTACCCAGTCGGGGTACAGGGCGCCCCGTCACATCTGGTACATACAGTATTGCGACCCATCCCAGGGCACCACATCTAGTGTTGTCACAAGCAGCGGCCACAATACGTAGGTGGTAATGTGACATTTTATCACACATTGCTCGCTTTACAGGGGCAATATTCCCTTTCCCAAATGCATACTATCAGATTAAGCAAGGACTGTCATGGCAAATTATGGACTGTTGGAATCTACACTCGTTTTTTTAATAGTACCATATTATAAGGTTTTCCATTCCATTCTAATGATTGCTATGTTGTTTCACTATGGACAGATTATTTAGTCATAATTATGTATAGGTGATAACATGTCGATGACAAGTAAATATTATGACCTGGCCTCAATATTCTCTATTCTGCCAAATAATGCTAAATATGACTATGCTTGTGGGCACGTGTACCGTCTATGACACCATTATTTAAATACACTTGGACCTGACAAGTGGTGATCTTAGCTACACCATTATTAAGCTTTGTAATATTATAACCGTTACAGAGCTTAATGTGTTATATGACGCAATCAGGCAAAGGACAATAGGTAGCTATCTTTATCCGCTGTGTGTGGAATCTGTGAGTGTTCTTTAATAGCATCTAATATTGAAAAAGAAACACTGCAATTATTAACTCACATCCATCCCTTGTAGAATAGCCTCTGTAGACTTCATGCATAGCTTTCCCCACTGAGCAGGAGTAACGTGGATATTACACTCCAGTGCCCACCTTGGTTATCGACTACTGTAGTTCTCCTGTCTGCTATATACACTCCTTGCACTTGTTGTTATCATTTTCTGAAAACCAGAGAATTAGCTAGTGGAGGCCGCTAAATCCATAAAAAGATGTTCAGAAAAGCAAAAAATAAATGTTTTAATTTGTATGACTTATTGTCCCTATAATGCAAGGCAATCAAACCCCCCCGGAAGGGTAGCATTGTTTTAAGGCAGCCTCATTTACACAGTTGGCAGGGGGGGGGTCGCCCTACTCTAAAGCTGCCCTCGTTTACCATCATGTACAGTAGTTGCACATCAGCATGGCATTTTTATTTTGTTCTTTTTTAGAACATTAGAACGCTTCCGCTGCAAAAAGCTTTGCTATATTGTTTACAAGTATGGTATCTCATAAAAGCAATCCCATAATTGCTGCTTCCGATGAATCTGCATACAACCACCAAATAACCACATAGTGGTCTCATTACTGAACCATCAAAACAATGGGTCATCTTACAGAGCGCTGTCTCCAGAAACTATTACTTTTGTTCCAATCCATGTTAATATTTCAGAGAATTGCAGACACACATGGTCTCTTTGGGATCCGTAAGCTTTCAGTAGTAATCCCAGACCACTTTTTTTTTTTTAGAGAGATTTTCCAACCATTTCACCTTTATTTAGCCTTTTAGGCTTTTAAGTAGATCTGTCATGCAGTGGTATAGCATTCTAGATATATAATAATATAATATACAATAAAATAATATCACAACAGAAGTTTCATTAATAGTTCTGATGCCTATTGCTATAGATCATAACTTCCACAAGGATGAATAATGTCTTCCTTTGAAACCAAATATTTTCAGTGCACTGGTTGCGAAGCAAAAAAAGTACAGTATTTATAACAAATAATTATTCAAAAAGATGTGAAATGTATTTCTATTTAAATGTAAGGGGCTTGATTCATGACCTGTCTAAACCTTAACTGGTGTTAACAATAGTGGAAAATACATTGTTTGCGATTCAACTCCCTGAAAAACAAATATATTCATTTAAGGCAGGGTTAAGGAGACTTGAAAAGAAACATTAGCAAACATCATAAAATATAACTTACACCGCTGGCTGGACATGGTGACAGCATGGCTGCGATCTTGAGCTATGCTAAACATGTAGATTTGTGTCCAGAAAATGTAATTGCTTGTAAGTATGATTTTAGCAAACGTATAATTTAAACTGGTAATTGAATTGAACCCATAGTGTTTTTGATAGAGTCCAAATATTAAAGTATTTTTTGTTATAGTCATTCCTACCCAGATATGGTGTATTTTTATATCGCTGTTCATGATCACAATGGCAGTCTCGCAACTGTCGCTCACTCTCCCCACACTGAACCATATCCCACTACCAGACCTCCTACACATCATCCAAATAGGGCTTCATACAAAGGTGCAATCATAGTCCACCAACTCCATTTCCCAGTGTGCCTGACAATATCCATTGTGGCATGCCTTTTTTGTACATACAGAGATGTTTATGCATATAAAAATGTCTTAAAACACAGATTTATGTCACAGTTAGAGTCATAATTTAATATTCTTCTTTTTTTTTCTACATAGGTCAAATACTGCTTAAATATGACAGAAAAAAAATATTGAGATGTAATTGAGAGGATTGTGGATTCATTTTAGTCAACAAAATTAACGTTGCACATATTAAGAATATGAGACATACATATATAATGGCATTTACACCTTTAATATGGACCTAAAAGGCACTTGACCTAGGCCCGGACTTACCTTAGGGCCGACAGCATCTGTTTCTTCAGCCCCCCCATTGACAACCACCAGGAGAAATCAAGAAATCAAGAAAGTAGAGCAGATACTGTTGGGTTTTGGGCTCACTGGGGTAGAGTTGGCCCTGTTTAATTCCTCAAACTCTTGGTATAATACTGTAGCAACAATGTTTTCATAAAATTGCCATCTCCTCTACAATAATAAGCATCATATAGCTATGCAATTTATAGGTAATAATATCCTGTATTGTATCACTTACATAGAATATGATAGTAGATGATACTCTGTATACAGATTGCAATAATTGCTAATTTCCTTGCTTAAAATCCAGTGATTGTGTATAATAATGCTATTTTAATTTGGTTTATACTAATGATTTCCCTTTCCCAGGCTAACAACGATAATGACTGAGCAATGTGAACATTGCCGGTTGAATATTCTCATAGAAGTTAGCATCAGACTGCTGCGCCGCCGACATATCTCAAGGGCAGTCAAGTTATCTAATTAGGCTTTATTAAGCAAAATCTATTTGTTTCAATACTTCCCCTGAATTCATTAGTTCATTTATTAGAGCTGAGTCAGTGTGCTCAGATTCTAGATATTTATCGTGTAGTTCAGTTGGAGGTGTGAGCAATGCAGAATTGATGATTAATGATTTTGAGAGCTATTGTCTGAAGGTTATCAATAACATAAAAATAAATCATTAAATTATACTAAATTGTACTTACTCACAAACATCTCCTGGAAGTGGGAAGATTTGTGAAATGTTTACTTATTGTTTGAATTAGCTGTATAGAGTAGTCACTGAAGTCCAGATGGTTCTGTAATTGTTTTAGGGTCCAATCTCCATGGTTGTATACCACTCTCAGAGCATCCAGATAAATGCATGAATTATTAGGGTCACATCATTTGGCGCTCACTCCTTCACATTCTACTTAATAATAACTGATCTCCATTTGTCCTTCTTTTATCTTCATCTCCTGACAAGGTATGGTCTTCATAAATGGTTGTCATGATGAGCAAATCACTAAAACAATCTTTGTGATGAGCAAGTAAATGGTTCTGAGATGTTACACAACTATGTAAGTAGCTGCAAAGGCCTTTGTAAATGTATAAGATAGAATTGAGCAAGGAGATATATGAAAGAGGTAAGCCGGGTTATACTGGATGATCTATCTGTTGTCAAAAAACTGTATATTTCTTTAGCCTGGGGCAACACTTAATAAATCCACCCAATAAATATGTGCATGCAGCAAAGCATGTCTGTAGACCATGAGGCTGAATGCAACACTCATAGTTGAGAGCTACTTCAATTGAGTGAAAAAAATATCAAGCTAGAGCACTTGACTTGGTTCAGTTATTTTAGAAGCTAAACCACTTTATTTTGTACGGGTGTGACTTGTCTTCCAAGTTGTGGGTGGAATGAGTTTTGGTCATAGTCTATCATTTGGTATTTTGTCTATTTCCCTTCCCTAAGGTATACTCTTTCATGGGTTTGAATAAAGACTGACACAGCTTACAGTGTCACTGTCCTCTATTAAACATCTAATTATATGCTTGGTGACAAGTATGTACTATTGTGTGTGGGGTGTGGATTATTTCTACCTACTGCACTTTTGTATGGCAATGTAGTATATATAAGCATGTGCAGTAGTTGGCTGAACTGGACTTGTCTTTATGTTCTGCGAGTATAGATGTAGCAATATGGTTTGCATATGCGCCCCTCAACACACACACACACACACACTAACACACAAAAATGTAAATCATGTGCGTATGGAACGTTTTTAGAATCAAAGAACTTAAATGGAAATATTTAAGAATGTATTTTTCCTCCTCTAAATTGGTGGCATCAGATTATCCTACAGAAAAAGAATGCTTACATTGGGTGCACATGCTGCTTTCATTTCCTTGTCGCTAACCATAGTACAATGTGAGAGTACATTGCGTTGTGGAATGAGTGGGAGCTATTTATTTATTTGCCATCACTATATATGCCACATTTGGGAAAACATGATGAAAACATCTTCATTTAGCCCATAGGTTGAATAAGCAGTTACACATCTATAATATGTTTGACTTTTTTTTCCTTTAATGCCAACCGCCAACAGGACTGATGTTAGAAAACCACAAAAAAAAGCAACAGCAGGAATCTGTCTTGGTAATGTATCTAAATAAAAAAGACAAGATCGGTCCCTTTTGTGCACTCTACGGAAATTCTTCCAAGTTCAATATCTCCTTTGTTTACAATACTTGAATGTATATTCTGTATGCAAATACCATACTAGAGTGATAATATATAGCACAGTTTGTACTATGGTCTCAATTTACACACTTTACTTCATAAATGATAAATAAGGGAAGTTCCCATATTTACAGTCAACTCCGAGGATAAACTGATATTCAGAAGGAAATGGTTTAGTAAGAATCTGACGAGACATAGCATTTGCCAAAGAAAGTCTAAACTGGTGAGTTCAAAGCATTAGCTTTGAGTCATGCGACACCTGGGAACATTCTAAAGGGCTTACACTAATGTTTTCAAGACTTATTCACCTGCAGAATCATTGGCGTTACCAAATCATAAAGTAATTTTCACAGAGAGAATATTATTTAGGGAAGCATTTTTTTCTAACATTTAGAAAGCGTTTTCCCCGTGTTTTTATGCAGCGTCTAGGTTGAAAGCAAACTAATAAATTCAATCTTATCAGCTTGTAATTTTTCTTTTGACTCGTATATTAGGTTGGGCAAACTAATAAATTAAATCTTATGTATCAGCTTGTAATTTTTCTTTGACTTGTATATTAGGTTGGGCAAACTAAAAAATTAAATCTTATGTATCAGCTTGTAATTTAAGTAAAAAGAGACTCATTAGATCCCATAGCATTTTTACAAAACAGAACAAGGCAATTTTAAATGACATTAAAAAAAAGAAAGCCCTCCTCCTGGGAGCTATCTATTGGCTTTTAGCTATAGTTATACAAGTATGTATTTGTTATGAAACCTGGTTTCTTGTTTTTTTCTTTTTTTATCCACTTAGTACCTGCTTGTTTTTACTGCTTGTCTATACTGCTGGTCCATACTGCTTGTCAGAAATATAACAATGTTTAAATCCACTGCCCTACGATATGTCGCCCTCTAGGCCGTGGCAGTTTTTGTAGGTTTTTTATGAGCCGGACAGACCATTTTTGGAGTCACCATTACATGTCTTACAAGCCAGGAAGAAATCATTCATAAAGATCGGTATAAAATTCTACAACCAGTTCATCCTCAGCTGCAAAATGTTTAGATGACCCTAACCATTCCTTTGTACGCTAGAAAAAAAATTGTAACAGAAATCTAAAGAGTTCACATTGTGTTCATTGTACACCAACCTTGTTATAAGGAGTACTGGGATTGCAAAACACGCGTGTTCGGTTGGCACAACTACATTTGCTACAATATATTATAAATGCAGCCTTTTTAACGGTATGAGTTGTGTTGAGGCCCCTTAGCAAATTAAACAATAACTCTGTCACCATCCCTTGATACATTTTGCTTTTGAGCAGCTGTGTTTGAGGCATAAAACCTCCAGACGTTTTAGGCCGTAGTTACATGTAGGTGCTAGGGAGCTAGAGGCCCAGATGGTGATTTTCTTTATCCCAGTAGGAGATTTGCTACAGTCTATATACAGTATTTTGCACATGTGAAACTCTATGTGTGTTTTTCGCTCCTATTTGTGACATATTAGTCCATCCTTGGTTGCTTTTGTCATCTACATTCCATTATACACAATGACTAACGTAGATCCGACTCTAGCTGCTCGGCTGGTACTGGCTTACACTGAAATACATTGACGCAGAATGAGTATCACAATTGTAGCGGTTTCCCAATTCCCTAATAGTAACCTTTAACTGTTAGTAAAATCTGAGCAATGCTTTAAGAATGGTTGTCGTCTATCAGACCCACTGGATGATGCGTTCTTAGGAATTCTTAGGAATTTCTGCATTTTTCCATTTGCACTATTATTTATGGTAGCAATGCAGGGAAATATAATTAAAATAAAAAAAAATGGTCATATTTTTCACAGATAAAAGCCTACATAACTTTATTATATTAAGATAGTAATTAGTCATAATAATAAAATAGGGCTTGGAGAGTGTGCATGACAGTTTGTTTGAATGATCAAGAAAGGTTATTGTATTAGGGCATATTGCTGTTAAGAATGAGCTTAATGAATACAAATGCAAGAAGCCTCCAGATTAATCACTAATTCATAGAGGTATGTCAACTAGAATTTTAGGGGTTCAAGCAAAGCTCCTACATGAGCTGAGGCTATTGTGCTCTGAATTCATAGGTTCATGTCCTTCTAGCCAGATTCCATACCTGCTCTCCCATCCACCCCTTTTTAATAAATGGGACAACAACGTCATGTTTATTGGTTGTCTCGCCAGATAGCCATAGACCAGCAACATTGCAGTTTGTAAACTAGTTTAATGAATAAATTTTGACAGCTATATCGTCAATATTTTAGAAAGAAGTGGCATTTTAAGGATGAGGCTGTATCTTAAACATTTTCTTTATGTACTGTTTGAAGGATTGCATTCCAACCTGCATTCCACTCTTATAATTAATAAGTGATTTGGGAGATGTATTGAAAAAAAGTGGCATTTTATGGATTAAGGATATATTTGAGGGTTTAGGAAGCGGTAAAGCAATAACACCATAAGGAACAAAATTATCAGCCGTGTTGTAAAACATCAGTGGTTTATCACATTATTTTAACAGTGGTATATCACTTAGGGGTATTCCTGGAGTCATACTGAGATGGCACTTGAATTATTATTTGGTACTGAGATTACTATAACATCAGTTTTAATGGTTGGTCCATTTAGCTTGAACAGCATCAACTCTTCTGGGAAGGCTTTCTACAAGATTTTGAATTATGTTTGTGGAAATTTGTGCCTATTCAGCCAAAAGGGCATTTGTAAGGTCAGGCACTGACATTGGCTAAGAGGGACTGGTTTGCAATCAATGTTCCTATTCATCCCAATGGTGTTCAGTGGGATTAAGGTCAGGGCTCGTTGCAGGCCACCAAACTCATCAAACCATGTCTTTATGGACCTTGCTTTATGCACAGGGGCACAGACATGCTGGAACTGAAAAGGGCCTTCCCAAACTGATGCCACAATGTTGGAAGCGTACCGTTTTCTTTGTATGCTGTATTTTAATATTATCCTGTAACTAAGCCTAAACCCTGAAAAAACGTCACCGACCACTATTACTTCTCTAGCAAGTAGGCACTGTGTATACTGGAAGGTGGTGTTCTCCTGACATCAGCCAAACCCCAATTCCTCCATCAGACTTCCAGAAACCCATTTCTGTTATAGGTTATGTCTGCAGAGATGGGGACGAAGATTGAAGATAAGACAGAGAAGATAGAAGAGAGAAGATGAAGAACAAGACAATGCTGAAGTGGAATCAGAAGGGGAAGTGGTCACCAGAGAAGGCAGGGAAACATTTAGAAAGCATGAGAGGGAGCAAACTAAAATGAGACTGTGAGAGGGTGAGAGAGTAAGTGAATGTGAGTCAATGTTACAAATTTTGTTACCCAATTTTAAATGCCCCCCCCCCCGATTTTCATCTAAATCGAATAGGCAGGGACTGTAAGTCATTACCTGAAAACGAATAGACCAGCAACGAACCAAAAAATGTGTCCAAATCATTTTTGAAACGTGTAATGCTAACCGCAAACTGCAGCTTCATTAGCACACATAGAGGATATATTTTCTTCTTTCTTGTGTAATATTTTTAAATCAGTCCATGAACATTACTCAATCATAATTTTTAAAAACTCATAATAAATTTATAATTTAAAAGAAATGATTGCCATTTGTTCCATATAAACCAGTAAGTGACATCTGGAGCCAGGCTGTTCGGAATTAGAATCAGACCTATATGCATCTATTCATGTAACAGAAGAAGATAAGAGGAAAACTTAATTATACTGCTGAAAATGGATACAGATAATAATGCATGTGTGTGTATATATATACTGTGTATATATATATATATATATATATATATACCAAATGTTGTTAAAAAACATACAGGTATATATATAAAATGCATATTTGTATTTAAATGTGCAATCGTTTGACAAAGGTTTTGGGCCAATTGTGAGCATGCTTTCAGAAAATAAAATGAGAAGGAATTCCTGTTTTCTATTATTATTTAGCAGGTACAGTATGCTGATTGCTTCACTGATCCCCCTTTGACAACCGACCTTCTCCACTCTAAGTTTACAAGGTTTTTTTTAATATTTATTTTTATCTTATTTTTTTCTCCTTGGCTTTTTCTTCTCTTTTGACTCTTTAGGGATGTTTGTGGAATTTAGTAATGATGCTCAGAGGGGTGGTACAAGAAATTTTACCACTTTAGGCAAAATCTAATTTTGCCACTCTGGCTCTGCCACTTGTATCCCTCCCACTTTGTGACCCACCCATTTAAACCCCACCTCTTTTAATGATTGTTACCTTAGAAACTATTAGACTGTCATTGTCACAGTATTGAATATTGCATGCAAAAGACATAGTGAGTTCACTATGTTACTTTGTCTGAAGCTATAGTTCATACCTGACTCTGGATCTGTATAATTGATATGTCTCCCACTATTTATGGTGAGATGTATCTGTTTTGTTTAATATACATTTATTCAGCTTTTGTCTCATTTGTGAAGTGTTTCTATCACCGTGTGGGTTCTTACTCTCCTGCGCTCTGGACTCCAACATCCAATAAGGGCTGAGATATGATGAGCCTAACACTACCAATGTTAGGGACCAGGGACCAGGAACCAGACGGACACAAAACATTTGGTGCAAAACACCTTTTATTGTAAAAACCAAGTGAACAAAGCCAAATCATGATCCAGGAGTGTATACCAAAAGACAAGCTGGATGCAGGAACCAAATCAGGTAGTCAGATGAGCAGGAGGTAGGAGTTATGAGTTTGGAGATCAGTGAAGTCAGGGTATGAATGCCAGGAACCTTGCAAAATGCAAGGACAATTAATTATGCGTACTGTAGGCTTATATAGGCCAGAGCAAGGTGGAGTTTCAAAGAACCGCCCACAGCACACAGTGAAAAGGCAGAGAGCTCACAACACTAGTGTGTGGCTGTGAAACCATGACAACCAAAAATGACCTTGCTTAAGCAAGTCTGTAAATCTGTGCAAATGTGAGTGTGCGTGTGACAATGTGTGCCACTGCAGATGTACATGTAACCCAGTGCAGTCATTCTGTCTAATAACATTGCAGCTGCGTTGTCATGGATAGTGACCTTTCCTTTCAGCACCAGGTCACCTGTCTCCTGTGAGCCAATCAGTATCTCTTTGTGACATATGTCAGTCTTCCTGAGGTAGGAAAATGTTCTCAGCCTATCAGAGGAGAGGATGTAGGAAGAAGCTTCTGGAAGAGCAGAGCTAAGCAGGGGAGTGAAGAAGGAAGAGAGACAGACTGCCAGTGGCGCACCTACCGGGGTCGCAGGGGTCGCGACTGCGACCGGGCCCCGGCGGCAGGGGGGCCCAACCCAAGGGGCCGCACGAAATCGGGCCCCGGCGGCAGAGGGGCCCAAGCCAAGGGGTCGCACGAAATCGGGCCCCGGCGGCAGAGGGGCCCAAGCAAAGGGGCCGCACGAAATCGGGCCCCGGCGGCAGGGGGGCCCAAGCCAAGGGGCCGCACGAAATCGGGCCCCGGCGGCAGGGGGGCCCAAGCCAAGGGGCCGCACGAAATCGGAACCCGGTGGAAGGGGGCCCCAAGCCAAGGGGCCGCCCGATACCTTTCTATGTTTTTTTTTTTATTTATTTTTTTTTAAATAAGGCAAGCCGCGCCACGGAGCTGGCGACGGCCGCCTAATCATTGATGCAGCGTGAGGGGCGAAAGCTCAGCCCCCTCACGCTCAGAGTGTAGGATCACCGGATCACATAGAGCATGAGGGGTGAAAGCTCCGCCCCCTCATACAGACTGCAGGAGCACTGGATCGTGCCACAAGAGCTGCATGAGGGCTGAAAGCTCCGCCCCATCACACAGACTGCTGGAGCTGGAGCACCGGATGTCGTGTCAGTCACGTACATCCAGTTTGAAAATAAAACGGCAGTCTTCATCTATCACTCCATCAGCACTTCATCAGGGCCCCAAAGTGGAAGGAATAGGGAGGTCGGTACAATAATGTATTTAAAAAAAAAATATTGTATATGGCATTAAATTATTATTTCATTATTATTTCAATTATTATTTCAATTATAAACATAAAAATAAATATATGTGTGTGTCTGTGGAGGGGGACAAAACGCATAAAGTTTTTTTTCTTAAAAAAATGGAGATTTCTAGATTTATTTTTATATAGATATACATATATAAACACTTATATATAGATTAGACACACAAGTTCAGCTCCCAAGTGTCACCTTTGTCCCCATCCAGCCAGGCACAGGATGGGCTGTTTGGGGACAAAGATGGCAAACCCTACGTGTGTTATCTGGGTGCTGGTCAGGTTCTATGTGGGCAGTGTGGAGGCCAGGGCTGGTTTTGGGGTGTGCAACCTGTGATCTATGCCTATAATTTAGGGGGTTTTAAATATACCTTTAATGCAGAGTTTTTATGTGAATTCTATTTGATCTATATCTGCAATGCTGGGTTTGTGTGTTATTCTGTTGATCTATATCTGCTATGCTATGTTTCCATACATTATTTATGTATTCAAAGAAAAAGGGGCGCATGTACAAAAGGGGCCCTATGTACATGCGCCCCTTTTTCTTTGATTATGCCCTGTGTACATGCGCCCCTTTTTCTTTGATTTTTTACAGATATGATTCAATATGTAAATTGAATTTGTTGAGTTTGTTGAAAAAAAATTGTTGGGTAAAAATCATGTTTTTTTGGGGGGGGTGGGGGGGCCCTTAACAGATTCTCGCACCCGGGCCCTGAGGCGTCTAGTTACGCCCCTGCAGACTGCCCTTCTTATAAGCAGGCCTGAAGTAAGCCTGTTGCCTTTATTGTGTGTACTGCTGACATCCAAGCAGTACACTGAAGTTGAAGAACACATGTGCAGAGAATACAGCTGGTGCTGTATGCTTCCTGAGTAAGTGTGAGAGACTACAAGTACCCAGAGTGTTCCAGTGCTGCATCTTGTACCAGTGAGGCAGAAGCAGAGCTGCAGACAGACATCTGTGTGGGAAGACAGCATCCCAGAGCTGCCTGAAGACATTAAGGAGGGGTACTTCACTAATATAAATATATATATATATATATATATATATATATATATATATATATATATATATACATACCCTTGTCTCCCTGGGTAGCACTACCTGCATCAAGGGCCCCAACAGTGCACCAACACAGGGACATCTGGTTGGGAAGAACACCTACATTTGGGGCGGGGGAGCTGGTGTTGCAAGTTAATCAATTATCTGTGTTATATATTCTCAGGACTGTGCACCCACTGCTAGAACTGAACTGCATAGGCACAGCAGCTGAGTCCTTATATTATAATATCTGTTTATTTCAATATATTCTATATCTAATTTGCATTTTAGTTGTGTGTATTATTTTCTTGTGTGAAAGGGGCAATTTCTCGGTGGGTGGGTTCCCCTACAAATCACTGATCTCCCAGCAATTGCGGAGGCTCAGGTTTCCTGTCACCAGCATCACTGAATTATGTAACTACCAGCCTGACAGCAGAGCAAGGTAAAAAAAAAGGGTTACATACAGTATCTCACAAAAGTGAGAGCACCCCCACATTTTTGTAAATATTTTTTTTACCGTATTTGCTTGATTATAAGACAACTCCCCCAAAATCTAAATATTAATTGAGAAAAATATTTTGGTTTTATTTCCTTTTATTTTCCAACCTGCCCCCCAGTTATGCATATCTGCCCCCAGGCTTGCCTTTAACCCTCTATACACTACTCTGCCTCCTGAAATGCCTTATACCTCCCTATATGCCACTGTGCCCCATGATATGCCTTTTAACCCTCTAAATGCCACTGTGCCCCATGATATTCCTTTTAACCCCCTATGTGCCACTCTGCCTCCAGAAATGCCTTATACTCATATATGCCACTCTGGCATTTAGAGGGTTAAAAGGCATATTATGGGGCAGAGTGGCATATAGGGAGGTATAAGGCATTTCAGGAGGCAGAGTAGTGTATAGAGGGTTAAAGGGCATTCCTGGAGGCAGAGTGGCATTAAGGGGGTAAAAGGAATTTCATAGAGCACTCTGCCTTATGCCCCCTATTTAACACTCCCCCCCCCCAAAAAAAAAAAAGAAAAAAAACTTACTGGTGCTTCTGGCTCCCGGTGTGTTGTTCATGCAGCAGGTAGATGTCTACGCGATTCGTGTAGGCAACTTCCGCTGCAGCCGGAAGGAAGTGCGGTTAGCAGCGGGGGTTGTCTGCATCCATCGCGCATACACCCTCCGACTGTCAGAGATCAGAGTTCCCCGCACCGGAAGTTGCCTAGGCGAATCGCGTAGACGTCTACATGCTGCCCCGGCTACACACTAGGGATTCAGAAGCACTGATAAGTTGGGGGGGGGTGGTGGAGACAGGAGGATCCAGGTCCCCTGCAGTGCTGCGTTGGATCTAGATCATAGTCTCATAGTCAGACCTCGTCTTATAATCGCGCAAATACGGTATATCTTTTCATGTGACAACACTGAAGAAATGACACTCTACTACAAAGTACAAAGTAGTGAATGTACAGCCTGTATAACAGTGTAAATTTGTTGTCCCCTTAAAATAACTCAACATACAGCCATTAATGGCTAAACCTTGGCAACAAAAGTGAGTACACCCCTAGGTGGAAATGTCCAAATTGGGCCAATTATACATTTTCCCTCCCCGGTATCATGTGACTTGTTAGTGTTACAAGGTCTCAGGTGTGACTGTGGAGCAGGTGTGTTAAATTTGGTGTTATCGCTCTCACACTCTCTCTTACTTGTCACTGGAAGTTCAACATGACACCGCATGGCAAAGAACTCTGAAACTGAGCTGCAGCATGGTAGGTAAGACCAAACAGCGGTTTCACAGGACAGGTTCCACTCAGAACAGGCCTCGCCATGGTCGACCAAAGAAGTTGAGTGCACATGCTCAGCGTCATATCCAGAGGTTGTCTTTGAGAAATAGACGTATGAGTGCTGCCAGCATTGCTGCAGAGCTTGAAGGGGTGGGGGGTCAGCCTGTCAGTGCTCAGACCATACGCATCAAATTGGTCTACATGGCTGTCATCCTGTGGTCCGATTAAACCAAGATAAACGTATTTGGTTTAGATGGTGTCAAGCGTGTGCGGCGTCAACCAGGTGAGGAGTACAAAGACAAGTGTGTCTTGCCTACAATCAAGCATGGTGGTGGGAGTGTCATGGTGTGGGCCTTCATGAGTGCTGCCGGTACTGGGGAGCTACACTTCATTGATGGAACCATGAATGCCAACATATACTGTGACATACTGAAGCAGCGAGGAGAGATAAGAAAGGGGGATCAAAGAGACAGTGGAGAGATAAAGAAAAAGGTGGAGAGATACAGAGAAATAGGAGAGGTAGAAAATTAAAAGATAAAGCGGACGAAAAGGAGAGCTGAAGAGCAAAGGGAGAGCTGGAATGGAAGAGATAATGAGAAAGGGGAGGATCAACAGGAGACCTAAGACTCTGAGAGGAGACCACTGTGGGTGCAATGTGAGTGCAGGGTGCTGGGGCAAGTCCTTATGTACATATTATAGAGTTAAAATTTAACGTCTAAAGCAGTTAGACTTGGTTGCATATTTCACAGAAGTTGTTGGAAATGAAGAAATCAGAATGTTGTTAATTTATAAATATCACAAATGTTTGTGTATGTGTGTGTCAGGACCCAGGCAAGCAGGTCAGGTAGGAGCCCAGTTGCAGGGGATTCTAGGGGCTCTGTCTGTACCCCTTGATGCATCATGATGGGTGGGTAGGTACAAACAGGCACACAACAGACAGAAAAGCAGGACTGGAATCAAAGAATAAAGGGGAACTGTAGCGAGGACAGGGGAACTGAAGCGAGGACAGGGGAACTGAAGCGAGGACAGGGGAAAACAGAGTGGCAGTGTACACGGCTTGGTAGCCCTCAGGCAGGGCACGCGGCTTTGAAGCCCTCAGGCAGGGCACGCGGCTTGGAAGCCCTCAGGCACGGTCACACAGCTTGGAAACGGCTGGACAGGTAGGTATGTCTGGGACACGCCGGTGTATGGTACACAAATCTGGATCGTAAACGTAGCCAAGGTCATACACGGGAGATCAGAACAAAGTACACAGAGCTTTAGCTGCAAGCAGACTAACAGGAACCAAAGCTAAACACTGCAAAGGACCAGACTGAAGGGCAGAGCAGGTATTAAAGGGCAGGGCAAAACTCGGGTAACGTGCCTCAGGTGTCCCAAGTAATTAGAAAGGGGTGCTGCTGAGAGAGAAGGGTGGTCACTAGTGGCTGCTGGTAGACACGGCAATGTTATGATTGTCACATAGTCCAAGCTGGTAGGGTGGAACCCTGACAGTGTGTGTATGTATGTTCAGTGTGCGCATAAACCACTCCAAAAGCATAGCCCACTGCTATCAAATCTGCTGTGGGCTCTAGCAGTGCCCCTAAAGACAAGACACATCAACAATTCTTTATTTTGAGGTTAGGCTCACAGCATAAGCTTTATTTTGAGGTTAGGGGCACTGCATAAACATTATTCCGAGGCCAGATGGACAGAATCAACTCTATTCTGAGGTTAGGGGACAGCATGGTCTGTACTTCCGTGTTAATGTTTTTCCTGAACTAGTTGGAGGGGATTTGTCAAAAGAAAAGAGAATCCAGTGGCAAATATATATATGGAGATGGCATTGTTTTTTGTTATTTTACATTATTTTGGTGTGCAGTAATGGCTGTGCATACATTTTAGTTATAATATGATTGATTGTGTAAATGACACAGTTTTAATAGGTTGTATCTCTGCTTAATTTTTACCACCATGCATTGAATATTGTTTTTATATTGTATGCCATTCCTATCGTGTCACTTAGGAGGAAAATCCTTCTTTTTGTCTAATGCACGAATCATTTTTCTAACAACATGGATAACACAATGTCTAAAACAACATGTTTCTTTAACATAAAACTCCCCTATCATCATTGCATGACAAGTACATTTTACTGGAAATGACCCGAAGCACATGAATATCCCCTCATCCAGGTGGTAGAGTCACCGTGCAAAGTGAACCAATAGTTGCACACTAGTTGCAAACTGTCCTACTAAATAAATAGTAGGAAATGCTGACATGGAGAACAGGATTTATTTCAATAATTTACATGATGTAAATGATGTTTATTTCTTGTTTTTATAGTTCTTAGTCAAAGAGTTGTCTTTTGGGCTATGAATTAACACATTTGTTAGGAATTGGTATCATTTTAGCCTTTTGAAATACAATAAGAGGAACACAGATAAACATAAGGTGTGATGACATACATAAAATAGTAATTGTGACCTCAGGGGTAAGACAATTCACTAAAGCAGGGGTCTCCAAACTTTATAGTACAAGGGTCACATTGTGTACACATTTTCGCAAGCCAAAGAAAAGAAAATCAGTTTTCTAAATTAATCAGTTCATTTTATTTCCATATATTTGGGGTAGTTGGCATGATATGATACAGAAATCAAAAGAGAAATGTGAACATTACAAAGAAAAGACGCCATGCAAAGACGGGAGATCTTGTTTAATAGTTTTGATCTTGTCTTCGAAGTGGGTTGTAAGATTGTGCTGTATGGCAAGCTCTTCTCTGCTAATGTCTGACAGGCCATCATATTAATTCATAGCTCACAGGCAACAGCTTTTGGCAACACTAGCTAGTTTGTCCAGCAGAAAAGCCTGAGCTGGCCATGTATAATAAATAATTCCATGTTTCCAGAGACTTTGATGAAATCTCACTCATTTGAGTATACATTATACAAGGCCAGCCAAGCTTTTCTAGCAGAAGCTCACTGGGGTGGAACCTTCATAATGTACAAATACAACTCGGATGCACAATCTACTGTCAATGCAACCCTTATAGATCCCAGAGTGACAAAATAGATGTTAATGTCACATATATCGATTGTGTGTATATATATGATCAAAGGTATGTGGAAACTTGGCCACCACACTTATAATGACCATTATAATGCATTAATGCTGGAACACCATTTTTTGTAACTTAGTGGGACTGCAATTTTCTATTGACTTACAGGGGTTAAATTGTGTATTTTGTATATTAACCATTGTCTGTGTAAATCCTTTGCCATTGTGTTAATTATGTTGATTCTTTCCTGTTTCCTGTCTTTGCCAATTTCCCCTCCCCTGGTAAAATGGATTACAGAAATTATGCCCAGTCTAAATAAAGCATTCTCTTGCTGGCTCTAATGTTGGGCAAAAAGGCCTGGCTAACAACCTTCCGATTAATCCCTAAGGTCTCCACTCAGGCTATTGTCAGAGCTCTGTGCAGGTCACTCGATCTCGTCCACACCAAATTCGCCAAATCATGTCTTTTGGGGACCTTGCTTTGTGCACTGGAGCTCAGTCATGCTGGAACAGAAAAGGACCTTCCTTAAATTGTTGCCACAAGGTTGTCAGTATACAATTGTGGAAAAACATTACTCTTCACTGGAACTAAGTGCCTAGCCCAAACCCTTAGAAAAAATAGGCCCAGACCATGATCTCTCATGCACCAAACTTTACCGTAGGCACTATGCATTCCAGTAGTTAATGTTCTCAGGGCATCCGCCAAACCCAAATTCATCCCTCAAATTAGTGAAGTGTGATTTATCCAGAGAACATTTTTCCACTGCTCGAGTCAAATTGCATGTGTGTGCTTTACACCGATCCAGCTGACGCTTGGCATTGGGCATTATGATCTTTAGCTTGTATACAGCTGCTCAGCCAAGGAAACCCACTAAATGAAGCTACTGACCCACAGTACTTAGGCCAATGTTGCTTCCAGAGACCATTTGGAACTCTGTAGTTAGTGATGCTACAGAGGACAGGCGATTTGTAAGTGCTACACGCTTCAGCACTCAACAGCCCTGCTCTGGAAAGTGCATGGTCTACTGCTATGTGATGGAGCTTTTGTTACTCCTAATCATTTCCATTTCACAATAATAGCTTTTAAGCGGACCGGAACAAATTTAATTAGCATCCTATGACAATACCACGTACAAAGTCAGTGAGCTCTTCAGTATGACCCATTCTACAGCTAATGATTTCCTATGGAGATAGCTGTCTATGTGCTTGATTTTATACACATGTTAGCAATGGGTGTGGCTTTAACACTTAACTCAACATGTCCTGTGTTCCAAAGACATGTTGTGTTCGCTAAACCAAGTTTAAATAGCTAATTGATTATTAGGAAACCATTCTGCTATTATGTTAACACAGTTAGAAATGTTCTTGTTTTCCATGAAAACAGCTAAGCGACCCCAAACGTTTGAACGGTAGTGTATATATAGAGAGAGTGAGAGAGAAAAAGAGAGATAAAGAGAGAGAGTGAGAGAGAGAGTTTGTTTGTGGTGGTATGGTAGTGTAAATTGAAAAAAAAAATAGTAATGCAATATAAAATAATACCTTTTTTATTGGACTAACATTTCATTTTAAGGGCAAGCTTTCAAGAGTATCAACCGTTAGCAAGACAAAATCAATATATACATATATATACATATATATATATAAATATTATTTATAATGTTTTCTGTTTAATATACAAGCAATTTGCAATTATAGTTATGTATTATGTTCCTTTTGAGCATCAAGGTTTCAAACGTGTAAGTGTTCAGATCTAGTTGAGTATCAGATTGAAAGATTTGTTCTATACAGTTGTCATTTTCTCTCATACAATCCAAATTTCCATTCTGCCATGCTGGGCAAGGAGCCAAAGACAAGCAAATGTGTATAAGGCAACTGGTACATTTTATTATATAACATCTGAAGGTGGGAGCAAAAATGTGTTTCTTTAGCAATAAGTGCATTTTAGGAAGTATGAAACAAGAAATGTAACCAACTGTTAATGTTGCAGGACATACAAAACTGCTTTCTTAAAAGCAGGCCCAAGAACAGCAAATAAGACATTACATTTTAATTGAATATTGGAAAAAATGGTACATGCTGATTGACTATACAGGCAGAGAAATCCAAAGAAAACATTTGCAATTAAGAATTGTGATATATGCCAAAACATTCAGCTACACATTTGTTTTCATAACTTTCTTTTTGAGTTATTTGCATTTTAAATGGCATGTAAATTGTTTTTATTTCTGGACCTTGGGCCCAGTTCTACAAACTTTGGACGTTAATGGATAATAAAGCAATGTACGTGAATAATACGTGTAGCTTTGACAATGCCAAAAAAGGAGAAATATGGGATTGCTCTGGGCCAGACTGGAGATGAAAAGTGGGCCTGGAACTTTAAAGCCAGAAATTGCTAAATAACATTGTACAACCACACAGTACGCTCTTACACTCTTACAATGTACACTCATGTTTATCCAGCTAGTGAATGACACCGAAGGACCAGAAAGTATGTGTCCAGTGCCATCGGCCAGCCCAAGCCTGGTATTGCTCATGGTAATAAAAAAACTGAAGAACAAGACTAAACAAATTTGTTTACTTTTGAATACATGATAACATCATGCATGCTTATGTCCATAACATTTTTTTATGAAACCTGAAACTAGAAACCAAAGGTTGGACATTAAATGATGCATCATTTACCTCAGTAACTGTCTGATTTTTATGAATTTGGGGATCTATGCTATCAGGTTAGTTGGGGAGAAGTGGATAATAGCAGAGTCCAGAATGCTGGAACAGAAACTGGAGCACAGCGTTTAGTTGATAAGACCCAAAAATCAGTGTCGTGGAGAGAGCCAAGGTTCGGTACACCGGCGGGAGATGAAGTCCAAAAGTTAGCCGAGGTCAGGTGCACAGAGGAGTCAGGAAAGCCGTTTAGATGCCTACGTCCTTCAGGAGAGGACGTAGTCAGGATAAGTCAGGTCTGGTACACAAGAATCAAACAGGAGACACAATGAACAAAGTAAAACTAGGCACAGTAACTGAGCACTGAGCAATGCTCGTTTTCGGTTTTAAACTTGCCGCCCATGACGTCACTGAAGCGTGTTCCCGCCAGCACTTGTTCAGGAACAACAAAGTTGCGTGAAAGGTGCACGCGCCCTCTAGCTACAGCCACGGAGAGGACTGGACGCAACGCTGTACACGCGAGAAGTGGGTATTCCGGAGAGTTGCTGCGGCGTGGTCGGTTCCGCGGACCCTGACATATGCGGTACATATAATAATGCAAAATAGCAATTTGAATGTTCAGAAGCTAGTGAAACTGGAAGTGTCTAGGAGTAACAACAGCTCAGCTACAAAGTGGTAGACCGCACAGACTGGGTCTGTTGAGTGCTGACACACACAGCATGTAAAAATCACCCGTCAGAGTTCCAAACTTCCTCTGGAAGCAAGCACTGTGTGTCAGGAGCTTCATGCCATGGATTTCCATGGCCAAGCAGCTGCACACAAGCCGAAGTGCAGGCTGGAATGATGTAAAGCACACCGCCACTGGACGCTGGAACACTGGAAATGGGTTCTGTGGAGTGATGAATCACGCTTCATCTGGAAGTCTGACGGATAAATCTGGGTTTGACAGGAGGGAAGATAGTTACCTGTGGCTCTCTATATTCACCTAACTTACATGATCATAGCTGGTTGAGCCATCTGGGCCTCAAGCCCAATGATTGCTAAGGTCCACCTCATCCATAATGGAGGAATACAAGTCGTCTTTGGTTTAGAAAGTCCTCCTCTGCTTTATTATTTTACTTCTCCATATGTATATATGAATTCCTTATCTGGTAGACATACCTGTTAACTCTCAGGGTTTGACCCTGAGTCCCAGGGTTCTTGCCCCAATTTCATTGTGAAGGGGTATACTCTCAGCATCACACAACCTGGAACTGACTCCTCGCTATTCTATTCTATCCATTGGGATGATCATATATAAGGCTTCAAATTTATGTATTTGTTACCAGCATGTTATGGCAAGTTTTCCTTGATTAAGACCATTTGAGGCGTCACTATATCGGATCTTCACAATGGGCAATTAAATATTTTCCATGATCAGCTCATTTAGGAAGTTCCCAGGTATGGTGGTGGTGGGTAACTCTGGCTCAGCAATCACACAGCTCAATAAACTAAGCCAAAGTCTGATTCATCCATCTCTGTGTAAAATTATTCCATCTCTTTAATGTTTCACCACCGCTATGGTGCGGTGATTGCAACATGTGAAGTAAAAGTCACATTAAGCCATAATAAATATGAGATAATTACACAAAGTGGATGCAGTTTCTGAAGGGAAATACCGAATGTCACAAGTGACAGATCCAGCAAAGTTGTCAATAGGTGTGGTCTGTCACACTAAACATATTGGAGTCTTAACATATCCCATTGTATAGCACTGTGGAATACAATGGTACTATATAAATTATTACATCATTCAACTACTACTATTATGATTATTCTTGAATAATAATAATAATAACAATAATAATAATAAAAATAATTGTAAATAATACATGATAATCCTGCTTTCGGTACATGGTTTCCTTAAAAGCACATGAAAATGCATTATTAGATCTGATTTCAAATATTTTTTTGTTGTTAAATGTATTGCTTACAATTTTGCCTGCCTTTTTAAAACAAATTGCTATCTGTTTTATTCTACTGAATGCAAGCTGTGATTTCTGCTGTAACAGAAGCTGCAGACAGATGACTGGCTATATTGGTCGTTCGGTACTTTAGCAAGGCTGTCACATAATTGTTGAATGTTGGACTTGACAACTGTTTGAGAATCTTAAGTCTTTTCTCTGACAGAAAATGTTATTAAAATGTATTAAATGTAAAGCTTCTTTGAAATATATACATTTGCTGCTAAAGACTTTGGATGCACATTGTGCATATTAGCAAAAGCATAGAAGAGTATCATAGCCATCAACAGTTTTTTTTAATTATTTTTAAATAATTATTTTTATTTTCAAAGCCCAAATCACAACATAGGACTCTGCCGAACTGCTGTAGAACACTGTGATTTATTTATACGCAGCCCTATGGCCACACATTAAATTGGAAAAATTCAATCTTGACTCATTGCCAAAATATTTAAAAATCATTTTAATTTTTTTTTTTAAAAAAAAGCTTTGCACCACCAACAACTATGTCCAGACAGAAATCCCTCTTGATCTAGGTGCTACATTAAAAAAAGCGCGTTAGGAAAATTGTTGTACTCGTTAAAAGGTAAGGTTTAACTGGTGTAAGTAAGTTTTTACTGGTGAGCTGGATGGACAAATAATTATTGTGCCATTCTCAAGACCCCATGATATAGCGTGAGTTGCGTTGTGGCATCAGGCTCTGTGTGCAATGGCTGGGTGATAACAATTAACTAAGTTTGGTGAACAAAAATTGTTCGTATTGGTTCAGGTAATAACTAGAAGTAAGAAGTATTAAATGAATATATATTTATATATATTTATATATAAATCAAAAAATTGAGAGCTAAAAAGATTACAGTAATGTCTCTCCACTGTATATAAGAACATTGGATACTGTCCATTTCTAGTAAAGACATATTTTGTACATCATAACAAATATCATATGTCTCGTGCATATCATAATCATTTCCTTTGAAAATTATCTGGTAATCAAAAAAAGTCTTTGAATTTACTTACATTACTATACAAGTAACATGACACTAGATTGCTAAGGAAGATTAGAGAGGATATTGTAATATTCCATATACATAAAGCATTACAGAAATCTGCACCCCCCCATGTGAAATATAAGCATATTTACCAAAGCTCCTTTTACTGTTTAAAATAAATGCAATGCATGTTCATGGGGCTTTGTTGTGAATGGGTTGCCATGGCACACAAGAGGATATAAATTAGAAAGTTTAAGAAGGTTTGGGGTGTGTTGAGTTGACTAGGCAATGGAGCCAACTGAGTTGCCTGAAACTGAGGAACAAGTCCATGTAAATAACCTTGTCTGTGAATGTATTGCAACGCGTATCAACTGGACTATTAACTTGAAGTGACTTTCAATGAAATGATGAACAACTTATATTTGTTAAAGAAATTTGTGGACATGGCAAGCTGCGTTTCGTGAGACCATCTCTGCCAAAAGCCTTGCATAAGAGACAAAACCCACATTTCACATGACCAAGACAACTGATAAACTTGATGACCAGTTCAACAGCAACTAAACAAGGGTTAACAAGCATCTTAAAATGGTTCAAACAATGACTAACTTAGTTCAGGTTGACTTGTTGTTCAGTTGCTGTTTGAGTTGGCTTAGCTGAGTATTGTTGAATATTATTGAGTTGACTTGAAAGGCCCAATTCCCAAATTGTGCATGTAAATTTCAAGCACTTGTCTTTACCGAGCAAACCATTCTTATGCTCATATGCTTGTAACAGTTTGTAGCGTTTTTGTTTCCTATCTCCTTGTATTCCAGTTTCAATTAGAGAAGCTTTTACTGGTTTTCACTAGATAGATGTGATAAATGCTACTGCTTTTTTTTCTGCTCATGTCCATTTCATGCATTTAGTTGTATTACCCTTCAGTGTATTTTTGTAATAGCCAGCATAAACAAAGAAAGTACTGATATCATCTAAAGCCTATCTATTTACGATTGCACATCAAGAAACAGGATCGTGGTTTACAACAAACAATAAAATTACTGTAGTTCTAGTTTGGTAGTAAGAAATATGGCTACTCCTAGATATCACATTTTGCTTACTGGTTTCCCATGTGTCAGAAAACTGCACATATTTGATTGCATAAAAGTGATTGCTGAACTTGTTTTATGGGTTAAATGTCTTAAAAGCTGGCTTATGTTTTCATTTGTATCATTTATTTTTTTTTATTGTTTTTTACCATCATGCACGTAACCACATATTGAGAGTAATGACTCACACAATCAACAGAAGAAGCCACAAAATTTGCAGACATCTGACTTTTTTGCCAAAGGAAACAATTGTGTTGAAGCTAGCACTGGTAGACATGTATTGTAATGCGAAGGATTACAGGAAACACTAATTTAAGTCATGTGTAGGCCTATACTGTACCTAAATAGCATTGTACAAATATCAATCTGGGATGAAATATTGGTTGTACCTAATAAGAAGCATTAAAAGGTTGCTGTCCTGCCTTTTTATTTCTTGCAACTGATAGTTCACTATTTTTTTCCACATGAATATAATTATAATTTTGGTTGGCAGAAATTCATCAAGTTCTAGTTTTAAATGTGATGGGAAATCCTTTAGCGTCGGGTTGGTGTGTACTTTCAGCATACACAGTGTAGGAATCAACATCAGCAGGTCTAGCCATCCGTGGCCTCGGATGTGAGGAATGCTATATAGCATACATGCCCATAAAGTCTTGGCTTTTGTTGAGCTACATTTTGCTTTATTCTTTGCCACAGCAAGGATTTACTCATCTGAAGAAATCAACAACATGAGCTGCCTTTTATTTTTTGCCGCTGTAACATTTCATTGAGGCAAAGTTATACACCATCACAGTATCACATAATGTAAGGTAAGTATTTTCCAAAGGAAAGAAAAGAAATACAAAGCTGTGGTAACTGGTGTTACAAGTAAGGGTTTCCTTTTCTTTTCCAATAAATCACTGAGCTTCCATCGAAAAACATAATGCACATCGTAAAAAATTCACCAAGATGGCTAGGTATAGAGCTGCATTTTTTCCCCATGATTATAGTGATCCAATGAATCCAGAAGAACTTCCGGATACACTCCGAGTGAATTATAAATGGATTCTCCAGTGTCCAGTATAGATCTACATAAAGTCCACATATAGTCCACATGGAGTAAATCTAGCAAATGTTACAGTATAGTTTATATCTAACAAAACATACAAAGTAACATAAGAATAAATAAAACAGCAATACATCAAATCAACATTTCTAGCCCATTATGTATCATAATAGCCACAATTTGTTGTGTTATCTGTCCCTGATGGATTCCTTCCCAATGTTACATTGCCTCCAAGGATTATGAGGCCCCCATGTCTAGCATATGGGACTCACTAATACCCAAAAAGATTTATGGGAGTCTCTCAGGCAACCGATGGTGGAGAGACTATTATGCAGTGTGTGGGGCACTAATAGCCCTTACCATAAGTCCAAAACACCAAAGTAAGAGAATGATCAACAGTTCTGTGGTCAAGAGCAGGTGGCTAATAACAGCAATCCTAACAGAAGGCCAAAAGTCAGGGTCACACGCAAACAAAAGTAGACCTCAGTAAACAAACCAGGGGTTAGCATTAGAAATGGTGTAGAGAATCAGGTGTGTCAGTTAAACAGCACAGACCCTGAACATTTGAGCACTGGTTTCTGGGGAAAGCATGGTTTTATACAGATCACCATTATGCTGCTGTCACATAAATGGTACTGTGGGAATGCTGATAACTATGTGTGTAATGCATAAAACTTATTCCAATGTGGCTGCATGCGTCCACAGGGAAACCCGCTATGACAGAGAAGAGAAGCACAAGAGTGTCGTTCATAGAAGAGCCTGGTGCCTGGAACACTAGATCTGGTCCTGCTGCCATCAGCCCCAGGAAACATGTTTCTGCATTTGCCATACTCTCCCAATATTAAATGACAATTTAGTCTCTATGTGACAAGGTGATGGGGTTATACTTTTATGACTTCTGTACTATTACATCATGACTAAATAATTAATCTATCACATAGTGTTGTGTGCTACCTATTTTAATGTCTGTTAAAAGTATAATAGAAAATGGGTGCCACCTGGACAATATCTCCCGAATCCGCCCTTTCCTCACACAAGAAACCACCAAGTTACTAATCCATTCCGCCTGGATTATTGCAACTCCCTACTAACCTGTCTCCCCCTCTCCCGCCTTTCACCACTTCAATCCATCCTCAACACTGCAACCAGATACATTTTTATCTGCCGCCATTGCTAATCCACTGCTCCACTATGTCAATCACTTCATTGGCTCCAGAGTCAACTTTTAACTCCTCTCACGAACTACGGCTATCTTCTACTGTTGTTGCTCTTCCCATTCCCGTGTTCATGATTTCACCCACCCCTCCTATGGAATTCCCTTTCCTGTTCCCTCAGACTTTCTGCCTCGTACGCAACTTTCAAAACCTCTCTGAAAACCCACCTGTTCAGGGAAGCGTACAACATTCCTTCCCAGTACTCCCAACCATCATCATAATCAAGCCATCTGAACAATCAAGAGCTTCAACACAACATCGGAACCAGATCAACTCATCCCCATCCAAGCAGTCCTCTCCTATTGTCTCACTTTCCCTTCGACCACCGACTGGATTGTAAGCTCGCAAGAGCAGGGCACCAGTTTGTTATTGTATGTGTTTTTGTATGTGTTTCTAAATTGTTCTTCTGACTCTAACAGCGCTGCGGAATCTGCCGGCGCTTTATAAATAAATGCAATGTAATGTAAATGTAATGTAAAGGCAGTTTGGAAATTGGAAAGAACATCTTCATAAGTACACTAAAAGGTGTTGGACCTGTACAACCCATATTGGTTATTTTATCCCTCTCTAAGATCTGATATGTATAGGGGTCTCAAATGCTTAGACCTCAAAACCACACTTATCTCTTAACTTTTCAATATGATCTCTTTATGGAGTGCAGGATTCCATGTTCTATCCCCTTTGGAGGCTTGACAGTGCATTATTCTATCGCCATAAAACATGAATTCGTTTCTACATTGCTCGTACTTTTCACGATGTTATTCTTGTTAAATTTAATGGTTATTTAAATGCTAATTTCTCTGTTATGCAAGTATGGGACACTGAAAAAGCACATTAATAATTAAAATGGCTACCGAAATTAGCTATCCAATGCTAGTAAAATTTTAATAATCTTTTTTTAATAACACACAAAGTGGCTTTCATGGTCTGTAATCTCTTACTTTAATAGTATTCTACATTCTGTAAGCTGTTTTTATAGTTTACACTTTTAATTCACTTTAATTATGATTTATTTTCCCAATAACTACTCTTGTCACAAATATGTACATGATAGTACCAAGAAAGCATTAAAATGAATTTCAAGGAAACATCAGGTGAAAATGTTATCAGGAAATAATACATGAAAAGTAGTGGGTTCATATATATATATGACAGAGTGGTCATATATATATACTATATATATATATATATATATATATATATATGTGTGTGTGTGTGTGTGTGTGTGTGTGTGTGTGTTCTAGATAATTTGATTTGTTCTATCTTTTTTAAATCACCCACATAGTAATATGCTAAAAAGATTATGGTTTAGGTGTTTACAGTGAATTAGCATTATCAGCCACCACAGAATCTTTAATTTTACTTAGGTTTTCACATATCTTTGTTTACTCTGAGACAAAATGTTATTGCATTTTTTTCATTTTGCAGTTTAAGATATTATGTAAGTTTTTTTAAAAAAATTTATCATATGCATAATAATAAACCCTACTGCAAAAACAATACTTAAGCCATAGGCTTTTCTACATTAATGCCATATTGTCAAATAGTGGCAATTTAAAAAAAAAATATGTGATATATATGTTTATATATATTTTTTGTCTTGATCATGATATGCAGCGCTGTACGCAGTAATGTAGTGTAGCTCTGAAAGAAAACAGCTTTTATCTCCTTTTGTTTCCATACACTTCATTTATATGCAGACCCGGGGGCTTCAATTGTTGTCAGTCATGTGATATTTTGGATGAACTTCCCTGTTTTAACACCACATTGAGTTCATTCTTTATGGTAGTACTAATGAAGTCTGTTCCTCCAGTTCATTAGTCAGAGTGTCTGGCTGGGTGATTAACACTAAGCCATTCTCTTTACGATATGCAGTATGGTAATTACTGAAGGTATTTGTTTAGTAGATTGGGCTAAGGCAAGTAAACTAGAACACATTCAACTGATTAATGTGCAGCTGCCTAAAAACTTTCCATTATGCAAAATCTAAGACTGTTCTAAAATCTCCCAGGTTAGGTAGGTGCACAATTGTTTTGAGCTTCACCAATAATTATTTGTTTTTCATCACTGTTCTAAAAGTCTTCTGACATCACTTTAGAGATTATAATAAAAAGCAAAGCAGTAGAGCCTTTATTTACTCTAGTGATGAGTAAAAGGTCACATCATATGCGTTTTCTATGAGCACAGTAACAAAGCACACAAGAAAATCTTTTTTTTGCTTAATTTAACCCTTTGTGATGTCACCTTCCACCTAATATTGTGCCCTTACAAAAGTAACACTGTATATTCATGCATTTATTTAGTTCTCTAATTAACATTTTGTAAGTATATTCAAGCAAGCACTTTAAACTGAGACAGCTTTTCTATACTCTCCCTTTCCAGATTTTCTAAGATCATCCAAGAGAATGAACAGCCAGCTTTCAAGACAAGCCAAAAAAGGATAACAACATACCTAAGAAGTAAGTCTTCTAAAATATAAGCTGTCAGGGGTCCAGGCTTCATCACACAAAAGTATGATAAACCATTTTCTAAATTAGGACTATTTTGGCAGAATGTATTTTCTGGATAACATTTTGAAACTGTCACCACTAAATATTAAGCACATTTAGCAAGAAGAAAACAGAAGGATAAACCAATATACCTGGAGAAAAACATTTAACAATCCATTTTCCATATGCACTGAAAGTTTAGAGTTTCTACACAATCAGATCAACTTTTTCCATCAGCAAGTGCACCATATTGTTTTGGAGTTATAATTATATAGTATAATAATCTGAATGTAACATACATTCAAAGTTATAGTGTTTCAAAAAAATCTTCGCTACCGTACATTCTTTCCTTCTTCAACTGTACAAAAAAAACACTTTGTAACTAAGGCTTGAACAATGATTAGAGAGATTTAGAGTCATGCGTTAAAAAAGTGTAGATGGTTAGATGGTTTTCCTAGGGATCCTTCTTTGAGTTAAAACATTTAAAAAAGAAGTGTAAAACTTTTGATTTAAGCCAGATCGCCATGTATAATATTCAGACAGGAACCTGCATTGTGTAACCCAGAACACAATAAAGTTGACAACCCTAGAACATCTACAGTTAATCATCATAATTTATCATCTTATACAAACACAGTTCTTAAATCTATAGATACACTCCATCACATGCTGTTTCCACCATTTAACCCACTCATAACCACATTAACTACATACATTTTGAAGACATATCTTGGTTAATTTCACATTTCTCATCAATTAATTAAGGAATTGGTTTAAATTACAAATATCTAAATATATTCTGACCCTTCCTTTCCCCTTTACTTATTTCCTATAGTCCATGACTTTATTTTACTACTTTGTATTGGTATATATGTTCTCCCTTCTACTACATTTGAAAGCAAATAGCCAGAGATGGTTGGCAAAGGGAGCAGTTTTCCCATGGGCACTGTGATCTGATGAATATGGGACACTCAGTAAAAAGGCAGTGATTATGTATGTATCTTTTCTATGCCCCTTTTATGAACTGTCAATGCAGTAGACTGTATAGTATACAGTATTTGCCAAGTGCATTATTGGACTCTTTGGCTGAGCCCATCACCCAAGTTTACAATTGCCAGCCATTTTCTCTCCATCATTAAATAGCTCTCAACTAAAGGTGACACTAATAACTACTAGAATTGAATTGAGATGAAAGAATTATAATAATGTTAATGTGTTTCCACTGGAAATCATAACTATAACTAATACAGTTCAGACCGTTTCTAGTAAACATAGTGCTATATGACAATTAATGTTTATTTATGGAAGGCCAGCATAAATCTCAGATTTACACGTGGATACTTAACTAGGTCGTCTGGATGAATTGAAATTCCCGCATTAGAGGTTTCCCTTAGTTGTTCAACACAAGGCTAATTCCCATCAAGTGTACTGAATTATGGAGTGGAGTTGAGACCCCTTCAGATCAGTAAGGACTAATCTGTGCCATCTCACTGCATTTCGTTCAAAGTTTGAATAGCTAAAACTTGAGTAATAATGAATTTCCTGATTTGAGTGCTTGTTATCACGGTTTATCGTGTTAACCAAGTGATAAAAAAAAACAACTTCACCTCACAGGTTTTTTTTTTTTTTACCAATAAGTTGTCATGTGCACTCAAGCCTGACCTAAGACAGCACCCAAAGCCATCTCTTCCTTATGGACTATGTCATCGGTGCCATAGGGTATTAGGTCATGATTTAACGCTTCTCCTGTGTTTCCAGCGCCATCACAGCCTCCGGAAAATATTTTCCCTAGCGGACTGGAGTCTATAAAAGAGCACAAAAAGTGGTACTGCAGCCTACTCCATCTCAATGACCCTGCATCCTTATGATCATATATCAATTATACAATTCTAAAGAAAGCAAAATAATAGTTAATTCTTTCTAATTCTTAAATAAGAAAAGTAATCCAATCATTGAAAGAAAAAAATATGTTTCCTCCTATATTTCTTTTTTTCCTTTTTAGCAGAACAGCTTATCAGAATCATTCAACAAAGTCCATGAAAGTTGGCCTGATATCAAGAATGTCACTATTTGAAATTGCTTACGGCAAAAAGGAGTATATATTTTTTATTTCCCATAAAACTAGGGTTGGTGTCTGGTTTTTCATGTGCATGGAATAAGTAGACAAGTAAATGCAAAATCATAGCAACCTGCTTCAATAACAACTATTTCTCAATTCTTTGTCTAGTGAGGAGTAGTCAGGGATTCCTGAATAATGTTCCACTGCAATGCAGGCCACTGAAAACAATCTAGTGTTATCTATGAGCATCTGCTTTGTGATCTGGATTTCCTCCTAGACTATATTGTCAGTCTCATTCTATGGATTTAATCTCACCTCAAGCTAGTGTAGGATAATCTATTTCTGTTGAATCTACCTGAAGCTCCTGTTTAGTATCTCAGTAAATGAGCAACACATTCTTCATTGCAGAATATAAATTATGTGACTTGTTTAAGTGTCTTTTGCAGTTTAAATTAAAACAAAATAAATAAAGTCCACAGTTTGCTTAATATCGTACATACACAGCTGTCCCCACAGTTTACAGCAAGAGAGGACACGTCATTCCCTCACCCCTAGAATCTTGACAGTGACATTCATGTGGGTTGCATTACCGCAAGGGTTGCCATAAGAAATCTTGGGGTCCATATGCTCTTTCCATCAACCTGCCCCATATCCATAGCAGGGCACTAGGCAGGAACACTGCTGGAATCCTTCTGTCAGGGCACCAGGCAGGAACACTGCTGGAATCTTTCTGGCAGGGCACATGGCAGGAAGCCCTCAGTCAGGAAGCCCTCCAGCAGGGCACACAACAGGAACTCACAGGCAGAGAAGATGTGGTCAGGCAAGCCGGGTCAGAACCAGAAGATCACAAGAAAAAGCTGAATCAGGAGACTAGGAACTGGGTCAGAGCAAGCCAGGTCAGAACGAGTAGGATCCACACAGAAAGCTGCTAGCAGTAGCACAGGGCCAAACACAGAGCCAGAGCAGTAGGCTATACACACCTCAATGCAAAAGCCTGAACTTAAAGCAGAGCATGCATTTAAGGGGGAGGGCAAAACCCAGGTAAGCTGGTGCAGCTGGTAAGGTCATTAGCTTATGGTTCTACTCAGGGGCGTACCTAGAGTATTTGGCACCTGGGCGGATCCTGTATGTGGAACCCCCCCAACACTTTAAAACTGCATAGCTTCTATGGTTATATACTGGCGCAGACATTGAAGGTGGTACAGCATTACTGTTATCATTATATACTGAAGCAGACATTGACAGTGGTACACCATTACACCTATCACTATATACTGAGGCAGACATTGATGGGGGTACAGCATAACACCTAACACTATATACTGAGGCAGACATTGACGGTGGTACAGCGTAATCCCTATCACTATACATTGAGCAGCCAGACACTGATAATAGTGCAGCATAACTCCTTTCACTATATACTAACCCAAACATTGATGTGGTGTAGGCCTACCACTTCATTGTCTGGCTTAGGGATGCACCGAAACAAAAATTCTGGACTGAAACCGAAAATCCAGCATTTACCTGTCTGAAACCAAATATGACCCCCACCATAAATTCAATAACAATATTAATATATATATATATATATATATATATATATATATATGATTGTTAACAGCAATCATCCTCCTATCATGCCCAGGCATACCCAGATTCCAGCATGTACTAGCTGACTTGGCATAATAGGAGTGTGATTGCTGTAGCAATGATATATATATATATATAAATTGTTATTATTATTGTTCACACGTGAACTCAGCACTGGAGGCATTGAATCAGACATACAAATCCCGTATTTGCAGGTATGCAATAATAATGTATGGAAACATAGCAAGAAATAAAACTACAGGCATAGACCATAGGTTGCACAACGCAAAGCCAGCTCTGGCGTACACACTGCCCACATAGAACCTGACCAGCACCCAGATTACACACATAGGATTTACCATCTTTGTCCCCAAACAGCCCAGCCTGAGTCAACTTCGTCCCCAAACAGCCCTGTGCCATCTTTGTCCCATAAACACCCTGCCTGTGTCATCTTGGTCCCCAAGGCTCAAACATCCTACTTGTGCCATCTTTGCCTTTCCGCAAATCAATTTTACATCTATCATACACACAAACACTTTAACAGTCACTCACTAATTCACACTTTAATTCACATAATTAATTCACACAATCATTTATTCTCTCTCATTCACATAAATTTACACATTCCTTAATGCATTCTCACCACCTCATTAATTATCTCCCTCATTCAGACAATTCATCCACACATTCATTCATTCTCTCACTCATTCTCACTATCTACCTTTCCCCTTTTCTAACCCTTCTCACATCTACCCCCTCTCCCTCCCTTCTCACTCTCTATCCCCCTTCCTCACTATATACCCCCTCCCTCCTCACTATCTACCCCCCTCTCCCCCCTACCTCCTCACTATCTACCCCCCTCCCACTATCTACCCCTCTCCCTCCCCACTATCTACCCCCCTCTCTACCCCCTCCCTACTATCTATCCCCTCCCCACTATCTACCCCCCTCTCCCCCCTTGTAGTTAAAGGTTTTTGTACTTACCTTCCTGCTCTGCCGCTGATTCTTGCTCTGCCGCTGCGCTGTTTCACTGCTGAACGCTGAAATATTTTGGCGCTCAGCATGACATGCCCGCACCGCAACGGAGTTAGAGGCCTCGCGAAGGAGACTGAGGGGCGCCGAGCGGTTGCTAGGCACCCCTCTCTCTCCTCCGTGTAAAAAAAAAAAAAAAAAAAGTGATGAGGCTGCCGGGGATCCAGGACATGTGGTCACCCTAGCCCGTGGCACCCCCCTGACGAGCGGCACCTGGGGCGGACCGCCCGCGTCCCCTGCTAGGTACGCTACTGGTTCTTCTGTTGTGACAGGTGGCTTCTAAACACAGAGTCGGGGCTGGCAGGGTGGAACTCTGACAGTAGGTGTGTGTGACCATTTATGTGTAAATGTTTGTGTGTGAGCATGAATGCAAGTGTTTGTGTGTGAGTATGAATGTGTATGTGTGTGTGTGCATGGATGTGCTTCTGTGTGTGAGTGTGTATGTATAAATGTTTGCTCATGGGCATGGATGTATTTGTGTAAGTATGTGAGTGCTAATGTGTATGTGTATTTGAGCACAAATGTCCATTAGTCCATTGACATCCACCCACATACCAAATAGACACACACTCATGCTAACATCTCCACACTCTAACACCATACAGTAATAGACAATAATATACTACCATAATATGGTTATACCTTACAGTAACGCATACATTCTAACACTGTATACTCATCCACGTACATGCCAACACCATATACATATGCACAAATTCAACACTATATGCTGACATACACAGTCACTCTAATGCCATACAGTAACACACAGCACCATATGCTCACACATGCTAACGTTATACTCTTATACACACACTATCCAACATACACTAATGCACAGTGACTCTAACACTATACATATACACACACACACAGACTAACACTATTCATAAAGAAAAACACAGATTAACACTATACATACAGAACACAAACTAACATTATGCACACAGAAGCATGCGCAATATAACACTACAAACACATACTAACAATATGCACACTACACACACAACTCTCTACCCCTCTTACCTGATTCCACTGCACTCTCAGTGTAATATGCAGCGCCACTGCCTCCATGTTACGTGACCCTGTTGAATTAATTAATCAGGTGAATGTTACATCGCCTCCCCCCTGGCCACAAGATCAATGATTCTATAATGGTTCTTGACTTCAGTGGCTGTTTCAACAGCTCCTGTGAAGGCCCTATGTGTTAATAAAAGTTGTTCTTCTTTTACTGCACAAATTGTGGTTTGACTGATCCTTGGGTAGCAGGAGCTATATGTATGGGAGTTTGAATGGGTACAGGGGTACCAAGCCTTGGGTATGATAGACCACTGTGGGCCTCATATTTCTTTGTAAGTAGTCTATATTGCGCTGACCTCATAGTGAGCCCTGGTTGCTAAATGTGTACTAGGTCACTGTTGTAAAAGGTAGCTTGGTTGTTTTATTTGCTTCTTCAAACGTAATTTCCCTCCTTTCCAGGCATTTTATTTGTTTATAAAAACACCATTGGTTTCAGGTTTAAGCATATTTTAATAAGCAGAAAATCATTGAAATTTTATATACATCAGTCCAATATTTTAGATCAATACGGTCCTTAAAGGAATTATTAACTGAATCAGAGTTATGCCAACAAGAATGACACCTGTAGGGAGGGTTACAGGCTTCAAATCTGTGAAGAATATGAAAGACACAGCCCAAATATTCGCTTATTCACCTTGTGACTCAAGGTCAAGCGCTGTGTGTTCTCAGGTTTGCCAATGAAAGACAAAACATGTTTTGCTGTTTTATGCTTTTGAACAAGAATGTGCATATGTCTCTCACCAAGTCAACTGGTCATATTTTATAAATACCAAATGCTTAGTTTTCATACCATATAAAGTAAAACTAAGGATGCATAAAATGTTCCTCATGAATGATACACACTTAACGTGAGGGATTTTAAATAACGATAATGCTAATTAGGGGTCTAAATTCTTTAACAGTTTCCTCATGTAATGTACTGTTCTTTGTTGAGACAGCGACACCACTTCAAAGAACACATCTTAGCACCCATTGTCAACAACTGTTCTACTTTGATAGTACTCTTTGTTTTATCTATCTATAAAGGGGTGCTGTGTGTGCTTTTCGCAAGCCTCAAAGGAATTTAGAGCTTAAACTACTTTATGACTCTTGTTACAACAGGTTAGAGTAGTGACCTTGTATTTTATCTTATCATCCATACTGTGTAAGAGAGATTTAAACAGTTGAGGGTTGCTGATATTATACATATTTTTCGAATATACCTTGGGAACGTAATGAATGTGTCCCCAAGGTCTGGGTATGATGACTGATTATATACCTGAAAATGTTCCAGGGATTGCTCCCCTCTAGAGTTCTTACTTTTCCTCCTCCATTAGATGCAGTAAGAAGAGTTAAGGAGGAGTAGATAGCCATACATACAGGCAGGGTTAGCCCCTAATAGCCTTGCAATGATGATGAGTGGGTGTGACCCACAGGTAGGGATTGAGCGGAGATAAACTATGATAGATTTCCAGATCCCCATATGCACGTGCAGAAACTGTTTTTCTAACTAAATCCTGCTTTCCTGAACCCTAACTGTATTCAATACTGTAACCCCTTAATGACAATGATCACTTTCTTCGCTCAAGGGGGGGGTCAATGCCTCGAAATTGAGGCATTCAGCAACACCAAACAAATATGTAGGGGCTCCACAGGAAAGAGCATTAAGGAGATACATTGATATCGAGGCATTTCAGTAACACGGTTTGAGCAAAGGAAGTGGTCATTGATCGTTTTCTAAACCATGGTGTCTTTTGGTATGATGCTGCCCTTCTCCTGGCAAGAGCTTCAGGGGGTGTTCCAATAAGGAATGTTGTTCCTTGTGATGTTCCTTGTCATATTCATTGGCAAAAAAGGGGTTTAACAATGGGCGGACAGGAACGCATTGGGGTTACCCTTCGTTACATGGCCCTGCAGTGAAACTGAGGCTCTGATCACAGGGTGCAAGCACCGGACCTAAAGCTCCAAGAGAGATAAATGGCTGCGGGCTGAAGGGAGGATGTATGTGAGCATAAATGCCCATATATTAGTATATGCGAGCATAGATATCTATGTATAACTGTATAAGTGTATGTGAGCATGAATAGGTAAGTTTTTGTGTATGTGTAAGGCTGAGTGAGAAATATACATAACAAATATTATGGTGGGGGTAATGGTGATGAAAAACCCTTGCTCTTAAAATTAAGGGGGTTGCAGAAGCATTAAACATGAATCACCACTTATGGACAGCTGACATTTGCTCTCAAGGGATCTATGTATAAAGTGGATACAGAGGAGAAAGGTGATCATTGTTAACCTAATTTGCATTTGCCTACCCAGAATCCTGTGAGTTGTGGCAGCACCACAATAATTTGTGAGAAAAACAAGCCTTCTAGCTTGTCTGGTGGGTGTAAATTATTGTTTAATAATGCTTCTGTTATCCCTTAAGTTTTTGTGAGCATAGATGTGAATGTGTAAGTGTGTAAGAATGTGTAAGAATGAGTGTGTATTAGTGAGTATGAGCAAGTGTATGTGCAAGCATGTATATGTGTGTCAGCATGAGTAAATTTGTGCAAGTGTGTTTACATATGTGTGCTAGAGTGTATGTTAGAGGAGGGTAAGGGGCCAAGAAGTCACAGAAAAGCTGTTTGGGGGCAATAATGGCAGAGATAAGATGTTTGGGGGCACTGACAAGCTAGGGGCACTGATAAACTGCTTGGAGGCAAAGGTTGCATTCACAAGCTGTTTGGGGGCAAAGGTGGCACTGTGAGAAATAGTATTTGGTGAAGTTGGGGTTTCTAGTTATGCCCCTGGTCACGTGCCTCCCATCCTTGCAATAGGTTTGTCTGGTTGTTTGGAGGCTAAAGGCCACATTTAAAAAGTTTGCATTTTTTTATTTGGAATTTTGATATCTGGTCATCCTATGCCTATGTTCTATTTGGGCATCTTTGAAGTCGGCCAATTCAGTTTACCCCATCAAACCATTTATTTCTGAAATCTAGATACCCCAAGATATTTCAAATGTTGATATTTTAACACATTCCATGCAGTAATTCTACCACCAGCCTTTGTCTAACACAAACACAGCAGAAATATTAAAACAACAATTGTTACAAAGGATACAAAAATTGAAAACCAGTCCAGTCACAAAGCGGTTAATATGCATTGAACATATACTTCCCTTGAAAAATGGAAATATTTTAAACATCTTACATGCCAAGTAACATTTCAAGATGGGAACTTTCAACTAGGGGTCAATCAAAGTACACTTAAGAAGAAGAGTGACATTATCTTTGGTGTATTTTTCCGATTTGTTTTACATTTTTTAAAATGGCTGTTTTTGCACCATTTTATCAACAAATGGACCATAATTATCAACAATCCAGATACACAAAACCATATTGAATATATTCAGGGGTAGCTCTAGGAGGGAATTGGAATATGTTGCATGACAGAAAGTTTCCATTTGCTGTGCTTTGACCAGCATCAAAATAGTCTGCCCAGCCTGTGTAGTCTATGGCAATTGTGCTTACTTGAAAAGCTTACAGGGTTGGTTTGGCTTTTTGTTATACGAAAACCGAACATTTTGAAGCGGTGGATTCAGTTCCTTTCTTTTTTGAATAAGCTGAAATCAGGACCAATTTTGTTAATGCTTGAGCTGTTATCACCTAGACTTCCTCGTTTCCACCATCCATTCTGAAAAAAAGCTATGGTATATAATGGTATATATAAATAATATAAGTATAGTAATATAGTACTAATAGTATAGTAATATAACAGACTAATGATTTAAGTAACCTTAGCTAAAGTTGGCTATCCTTAATCACTTGAAAAACATATTTTAATTAACTTCATTTGAGCACAGGCGAATTATATATACTAACACCCTCATGCAGTGGCTGGATGAGAATGATTAGAGTTGTCATCCAAAAACCCCGGGGAGTATATGTCCTTATCCTCCATCCCCTGCTAATGGGAATGGGGAGTTAAAAATATATTTAAAAAAAACTGAAAGGACTATTTCAGTCTATAGGTCTATTAATGCAGTAACTAGGTGACTAGGTTTTCCCTTTAATTGGGAATGCACTCAAGCAAGTGTACTAGATATGCAAATTATTTTATTTGGCATAATGCATTTTAATATTGATAATTGGTATTGTGAAGGGGTCAACATGGTGTTTGAGAGCTAAAGAGCTGCATATAGCTTTAAGAGTTAGTAGCTATGTCAGAGTTTAAAATGTTGATAAGCATTCTGCACGAGTGAAAATATTGATCACATAGCACATGTGGTGGCCTCCGTAACATTGCTTCTCCATAGATTTCTACACTCATAAACAAATACTCCCCTAATCGATCTCTGTTCTTCCTATGGGCTAAGGCTCTCCTCCTCACTTATCGCTTCTTCCTGTCTACAAAATTTCACTCGTGCTGCCTCATATCTCTGGAACCTACTTCCACCGAACCTTTAGCTTTCACTCTCCCTTCCAACATTCAAGAAACATCTCAAAACTCACTTCTTCAGAGAATACGCACCATCTTAGCTGCTAGAACCTCTCTGTCAACGATACAACCCCACAGTACCTCTCACCTTTCTCTGTTCCTTATGTTTGTCCTCACCCCATTCCCTCAAGATTGTAAGCCTACGAGCATGGGCTCTCTAAACTTAATGTATCGGTTTATCTTAGTCTGTCAATTCTAGTCTTGTCATACCACTTGAATATATGTTTTGTATGAAGCCCTGCGTACATTGTTGGCGCTATATAAATAAAAATACTTGTGTTAACTTGGCAAGTAAAGAGGCAAGATTCACCTCTTGCCCTCAATATAACCCTTGTATCTGTAACAATGTTGCATCTACCCACTAAGGACAGGGGACCCTGACTGTAGCCCTGTGCATGGGCCAGCAGTCATAACCTCCTATCCTATTGGTCCGGGGGGCTTTCCTGCTACCGATTGACTGGGTTTTTGAATGGAATGAATGAGTATTTAAATGTTTGTGAATGAGTGTGTGTGTGATAGCATGGATGTGTAAGAGGGGTGGAGGTGGTAGCATGGCATAGGGAGGCTGTACTCACACTCCTATCATCCCCAGGTTCCAGCATGTACTGGCTGCCTCGGCTTGATAAGAGTGTGATTGCTGTTAGAAGTTATATATATATATATATATATATATATATATATATATACACCTCCAGAAATGCCTTTTAACCCCCTATATGCCACTCTGCTCCATGATATGCCTTTTAACCCCCTATATGCCACTCTGGCATATAGGGGGTTAAAAGGCATATCATGGGGCAGAGTGGCATATAGGAGGGTATAAGACATTTCTGGAGGCAGAGTGGCATATAGAGGGTTAAAAGGCACATCATGGGGCAGAGTGGCAAATAGGGGGTATAAGGCATTTCTGGGGCAGAGTGGCAACCCTGGGGCAGATGTGCATAACTGGGGGGGCAGGTTGGCAAATAAAAGGAAATAAAAAAAATATATTTTTCTCAATCATAGCTTTTATTAAATATGAAAAAATTGTTTACATGAATTAATATGTACTAGTAAAACTTTTTTCCTAAAGGGTAGTATTATATTCAGGCTTTTTGTTTTTTTCCTAAATTAATATTTAGATTTTGGGGGGTCGTCTTATAATCGAGCAAATACGGTAATTTTGGATACTGCCTGGTAGAATCAAGTGTCCCTTTAAATGATTCAGTTTTTTCTATAGAAATCTGCACACATTTTAGCTACACTGCAAGATAAAGAAGATTTCTTTGTCCACTGGAAATAAATGCTAAATAAATTCCATCCATTTTAGAAAAGGCATTGCATTCTCACTGTTTAAATGCATATGTAAATATTGTATCGGACTTGGACAATAAAAATCAATGGTCTGTTTTGATACTAATCCTTTCCGTTGCAGGCCAGGAGGTAGGAAATTGAGCAGCAGTCTAAAACAGCTTCATCTAATTGCCTGAGAAAAGTGGGACCTTGAGCGAGACAAAGCTTTCATTTTCTCTGATTTGAGAACATTCTATATTCTTTTTTAGACTTTACATATTTTTCTACCTTGCTAATGGAAACAAATCCTCATGTCAGTCTATTTAATGAATGTACACAATTAGAAATAAGGAATGTGTACAATTAAAATTGATTTTGTTTTAAAGACATAATTAAGGAAATCTTTGGTCTTGTAAACTTTTTGCTGAATCTTAAAAGTATTTCATAACATAACCAGTATTTATTTTGTAAGTATACCACTTTGTGGTAATGTAAATTTGCTGTAAAAGTATAGATGAAGAACATATTTTAGAAGGACTCCCTAAAACACTTAATTTAAACTCATAAAAACTTACAGCCGTCTATGCCAAGAGGAAAATGCTTTAGTCACAATGTTTACAAAAAAAATATTTACTGGTGTCACTAATAATTGTGAATTTTACACCTTGAGCCCATGACGTACGATTATAGACAACAAATATTATGAAGTTCTAAAAAAGAGGGGACAATGAAGAATAGTCCAAAACATGGTATTGATAAAAAAGTCGGTTTGATAAAAATAAGGGTAACAAAACAGTCTCTGCCCTGTTGAAATGATACAAGCTAAAACTCATTGTGACATTAAAATCGCATAGAGCTGATGAGCGGGCAGATTACAGGTTCAGACAATGTTTCGTCTTACATACTTCAAGAGCGACTGTGACAGTCTTGCATTAAAATTAGCTCCAGAGCTTGGCATTCTTCCACTTTCTCTCTATTTGACGCAAAGAGGAAGAGAGACTGCAACAGGACATGTGGCTTGTGAAGTTTATTTTGTCAGTCATGGTGCATGTAGCATGGTGATTGCCATGGCAGCCCTCGAGGTATGTTTGCAAGAGATAAAATGTCCTTCCATACAATCCTGTCCACATCCACCAAACCAGAGCATCATTAGCCATACTTTATTGAGTGTTCTGTCAAGTTACTGGTTAACTCAACTGATTGGCTGAGGCTACATGCCTCAAATACTAACACTGAGACATCTTGAATATTCTCAAACAGGCGATGATGAGTTGTTTGCGCATGTAGGTAAATATATGTTAAAAATGAAATTGACAATAAAAAAAACATGATTTGGTTTTAATGATCACCTCTGTCTTACTCCATCACATGTGAGATGGAGAGAAGGGTAATTATTTAATGTTTGGAAGTACTAAGCAGTATGTCCCCCTCAGCCCTAACCCTGCTCTCAGTGGGATGGGTGGTTTAAAAGTTGGGAAAAACCATACAATAGGCGTGAACTTGTGTTGCCCATTGAGATGGTGGGTTTAAGGTAACATTAACCTATTGAAGAAGTACAACTCCCGCCCAATCCTGCTCTCCCCTACTGTCATCCCATATCTTTTCAGGTGAGGTGCTCTTCAAGGTTTGAAAGATGAAATCCTTTAAAGCACCCTTTGGGTTCAGCCTCTGTGGAAAAAAAAACATCTTTAGATCTTCAAAGCCCTCAATTCCTCATTTTTGGTCTAAGCAAAGGGGTTGGAAAGGGCTTTGTCTGATGCAAATTTTGAAAACCACTGCTTGTGTTTATAAACACTAAGACACCAGCAAACCCAAGTGGCTAGAGGATGCCTTCCATTCACCACTGACTTAAATAGAAGTAACAGAGTTGCAAGCAACTTGTGAGTTAATAAATCAACTTGCCAATATTAAATATTCAAGCTTGACTTTAGTTCAACTCACCCACTTTCTGCAGCAATATTGCATTTTCTTCCAATTCTCATATTTGAAAAAAAAAATGTTTCATTGCCTTGTGCAACAGTTTCATGGCTCTGTGAGAAATTTTTACTTAACAAGGTAATTTTATAGTAGGGCTAAAGAGCCACATAATGTTTTGCCACCCACAGTGGAGGTCCCTTGTGCCTAAGAGGGAGGAAGGCTAAACATATGAAATAGAGAAATGATATAACAAGGGCGGCTGGGATGGAAGAACACGGTAAAATAGTACTAGGTGTTTCTTAAGGAAAGTTTGAGGAGCTTCGAACCAAATGGTTGCCCAGGGTTCAGGGGCAGCTGGCTGACTTTTGAGACATTTCAAAAAGCTCATACAACAAAGAAAATACCAGTTTCTTATGACTATTCATTAGAAATGTACAGTAAATATGATGAGCTGAAATTCTCTATTTTAAGTAAAGTTGAAAATACTGTGATCTGATGCCTGTAACACACATAATCAAAAACAAAAGTGTTTATTACAGCATTATGGCTGGATGCAGAGCTAGAGAGAATATTTTAAAAACATGTCCAGAAAAAAAACATCATGGGGGGGTACATTAAGTGTTCCTAGAAAATGAGAATTTGGTCTTGAAGAGACACTGTCCCTCTTGCAGTGGCGTCGCTACAGGGGGGCAAGGGGGGGCAATTGCCCCCTAGGATATTCCTTGCCCCCCCCTGTTGCCCCCCCGCCGAATTTGGATCCACCCAGGACAGTCCCGCAATGGGACTTTAACCCCTTGACTGCTAACGACGGCATGGTGCCGTCGCTAGCAGTCCCAGTCAGGTGCTAACGACGGCACCATGCCGTCGCTAGCACTACCCTACCTTGATGGAGGTCTGTGGACCTCCATCACCACCTACCCCGGCGATCTGCCCCTCAAACTGAAGGGCATCACTGGGTCCACCCGATCCGCCCGGTGACGTCTCGCGCAATGACACGATGACGTCACCGCGCAACTTTATTAACAACTGACAATTGTCAGTTAAAGAGGTATGGGGGCATGCTGCTTAGATGCCTGTATCTCAGGCATCTAAGCAGCTACATACCCCCAACATATACCGTTGGAAAGGTAATTGCCTCACCTTTCCAATATACCTTTCCAGTATATGGATTGTAAAAAAAGAATAAAAAAATCTTAAGTTAAAAAAATAAAAAATGTAAAAAAAAGTAAAAAAAAATGATTTGGGGGTCTCTAAAGGCAGATAAAAAAAGATCAAAATTGCCTAGAGACCCCCAAATGAAATTATTTAAACATAAAGTAGTTTAACTTTAAAGAAAAAAAAAAGTTTAAGTATTCTAGCTAAATGATCACTGTGGTAGCCAATGTTACCACAGTGATCATATAGCTATAAAAAGTCACATTCCCTTTTTAAAAATGGCCGATACTAATTTTTAATCCCATGATCCCTTTGATCATGGGGTTAAATTTAGCCAACGGTAGAGGGAGGCAATTTTTGAAATCCTGATGAACTGCAAATATTATTAAAATCAGCCATTTAGCCCGTGCGGTACGTGAGTAACCATCTCATCCCTGGAGCGCCTTGCATTTTTACTGCAAAACTTATTTTTGCTGTAAAAGTGATTTTGTTTTCTCCCTTTACCATCATTTCTTTGGGATTGTAAGGGGAAAGAATGATGTGTGCTTCTGTGAGTGAATGTATGGAAAGAATGGCGTGTGCTTCTGCGAGTGAATGGAGATATGAAAGGCGTGTGAATGATCAGTAATTAGGGTTGAAGCCTTGACGTGGCATTACTGCTCACGTAGGAAGTTAAATTATGGCACAAAAAGTACACATTTGCAAGAACTACACCCCTTGGCGCATCAAATGAGGGGCTGTATGTGTTTTTAGTACAAACCTGGTGTGCGCAAGACACAAATGAACATGTCACTATGGTTAGAAAAAACATATTTTCTAGCCAAAGCGACATATTCCAGCATTATTTGTGCACTCAACTTTTGTCCTAGAAATACATGTAGCCCCTCATTTGAAGCTCCAAGGGGCGTAGTTTCTTAAAATGGATGAATTGTCTGAATGAGGGAGAGCATGAGTTAATATGTGGATGAACTGTCTGAATGAGGGAGAGCATGAGTTAATATGTGGATGAATTGTCTGAATGAGGGAGAGCATGAGTTAACGTGTTTGTGTGTATCATAGATGTATAATTGTGGAAGGGCAAAGATGGGACTAGCAGGATGTTTGAGCCTTGGGGACCAAGATGGCACAGGCAGGGTGTATATGGGACAAAGATGGCAAATCTTATGTGTGTTATCTGGGTGCTGGTCAGGTTCTACGTGTGCAGTGTGGACGCCAGGGGTGGCTTTGGGTTGTGCAACCTGTGATCTATCCCTGTAATTTAGGGGGTTTTAAATATACCTTTAATGCCGTGTTTTTATGTGAATTCCAATTGATCTGCACCTACAAAGCTGGGTTTGTGTGTTATTCTGTAGATCCATATCTGCTATGCTATGTTTCCATACATTATTTATGTATAACTGCAAATACAGGGTTTGTATGTCTTGTTCAGTTGATTAATACCTGCAATGCTGTTTCCATGTATTTATTTGATCTATACCTGCAATGCTACGTTTCATATATTATTATTGTATACCTGCAAATACAGGATTTGTATGTCTGATTCTGTTTATTTGATATATACCTTCAGTGCTGAGATCACAAGTGAATTTCAATTGATCTATACATGCAAACCTGGGTTTGTGTGTTAATGTGTTGATCTATACCTGCTATCGGCAGCAGGCACTAATATTAATATATATATCGGCAACTGGAGCTAATATTAATATATATGGGCAGCAGGGGCTAATATATATATATCAGCAGCAGGATCTAATATTTATATATATATATATATATATATATATATATATATATATATATATATATATATATATATCGGCAGCAGGGTCTAATATAAGGCTCTGAAATCATTTAGTGCAAAAGTTAAGGTATTGTGTTGTTTAAAGGATTTCAAGGATTAGTCGTACTAAATTGTGGCTTCAGGCTTCCCATGTTGAATGATCAAGTATTGTATTGTCCAATAACAAAAGTATCATTCCATAGCACATTACTTTTGGCAATATATATGTATATATATATATATGTTTTTTCAGTGGTATGATTTAATGGTGGAAATTATAAATGCACCCCCAGTTTGACTGTGGTATCTTGTGTGCCCCCCCTATATATTGTTTCTAGAGTCGCCACTGCCCTCTTGGAATCGGAGAGACTATTCTTAGCTTGGATTGCTCTGCAATTAATGTCCTTATATTCATAAATATAAGAAATTGGTATATCAGAATCTTATTCTCCACTGCCTTTATAAAACAATTCTGAAACAAACTACCCCTATATGCAGGTTACCGGATTGTAGTTTTGGTTATATTGAATTCTCATGTCCCGTAAAGGCATGTCTCTGTTGGTTTTAGAAGATATTCCAGGAATCATTTTGAAAATAATGATGACTCATTTTATGTTCTTTCAAGTGGACTAATTGAGCAACTGCATTGGGTTAGTTTTAACTGAGAAAATATGGAATTCAGTAGCAGTGCTATTATGGGTGAATACTTTCTGCTTCCTTTTTTAATTATTAATGATTCAACTGAAATCAGCAGAACAGCAGGAACTGTCATTATTTGTTTTGTGAATGTAGGTTACTGTTTTATGCTAATGTGCATTGGAAAGGACTGGAAAGGGGGAGAGGGGGCTATTAACCGAAGACTTCTTTGAGTTGAAGATTCTGGGACTCCAACTGAAGCCTTTTTGTATGTTTGATTTGAAGACTTACCGTATTTGCTCGATTATAAGACGACCCTGATTATAAGACGACCCCCCAAAATCTGAATATTAACTTAGGAAAAAAAGAAAAAGCCTGAATATAAGACGACCCCAAAGGAAAAAAGTTTTACCAGTAAATGTTAATTCATGTAAACTATTTTTTTTAATAAAAGCTATGATTGAGAAAAAGATTTTTTTTTGTTTTTATTTCTTGTATTTTCCAACCTGTCCCCCAGTTACGCACATCTGCCCCCAGGCTTGCCACTCCAATATGGCACTGTGGCCCATGATATGCCTTTTAACCCTCTATATGCCACTGTGCTCCATGGTATGCCTTTTGACCCCCTATGTGCCACTCTGCCTCCAGAAATGCCTTATACCCCTATATCCCATTCTGGCATTTAGGGGGTTAAAATGCATATTATGGGGCAGAGTGGCATATAGGGAGGTATAAGGCATTTCAGGAGGCAGAGTGGCATTAAGGGAGTTAAAAGGCATTGTATAGAGCACTCTGCCTCCAGAAATGCCTTATACCCCTATATGCCACTCTGCCATTTAGGGGGTTAAAAGGCATATTATGGGGCAGAGTGGCATATAGGGAGGTATAAGGCATTTCAGGAGGCAGAGTGCTCTATTAAATGCCCCCTTAACGCCACTCCAGAAATGCCCTATGCCCCCATTTAACACACACACACACACCCTATACCCCCATTTAACTAACACACACACACACACACACACTCACTCACTCTCTCTCTCTCTCTCTCCCCCCTTCTCTCACCCCCCTTCTCTCACCCCCCTTCCCCCGCTCTCCCCCCTCTCTTACCGGTGCTTCCAGCCGGGGCAGCGGGTTGACGTCGCCTTCTGCTGCAGCCGGAAGGAGGTGTGGCTAGCAGCGGGGGTTTGTATGCGTCCGTCGCGTATACTTTCCCCGGCTGTCAGAGATCAGAGTTCCCCGCACCGGTGCGGGGAACTCTGATCTCTGACAGTCGGGGAAGGTCTATGCGACGGACGCAGACAACCCCCGCTGCTAGCCACACCTCCTTCCGGCTGCAGCGGACGTTGTCTACGCGGATCGCGTAGACGTCAACCTGCTGCCCCGGCAACACAGCAGGAAGCACCGGTAAGTGTGTGTATGATGGGGGGGGGTCGGGTGAGACAGGAGGATCCAGGTCCCCTGCAGCGGTGCGGGGGATCTGGATCTTAGTCTCCTAATCAGACCTCTATTTGAGGTCTGATTAGAAGACGACCCCGATTAGAAGACGAGGGGTATTTTTCAGAGCATTTGCTCTGAAAAAAAAACCTCGTCTTATAATCGAGCAAATACGGTACATATTGTGTCACTTTTACCTTAGGCACTGCCATAGGCCTGACCCAAGACACCTCCCCTAACTGCCATCCTCCAAGGCCCATGCCATGCTTCCTCACATGCTTGGTCTCTGCAGATTAGAGTAAAGGGGACCACTTAGATATGATGTCATACTCAAGCACTCCTTTTTTCTTAGGCCTTGAGAGACAACGACCATGAACCCATCTTACCAATTCAAATGGGCCCTGCAAATCCTTTCAGCCCCGGGTTGGCAAGCCCTGTTGCCAAGACAAGGTAGCAGACACTTGATTTATAGTAAACTACATACATAACCATAACCATGACATTGCTCTCCACATATTGAAATTCCAAGGATTCTCAATTGGTCTTTGACCAGCCTAGTGCCCATGGTGTTGTAGTTAAGCAACAGCTACCTAATTGTTTCTCTTGTTTTGTTTTTTAGGTACAGAATGTACTGCCTTGTTTTAGTAAAAATTGATATAATCATAGAGAATGCTAACAAAAGTTAAATAATATATTAGGCTTAAAGTTACATTCTCTCTCTGTCTCCCTTTATATACTTTGCATATGTCTTGAGGAAAAGAGATCAACACTACCTGCTAAATTATGTTTGAATAATTGACAGATACAATTTGACAAATGTCATATAATTTATCAATGATATCAATAACATTGTTTATTTTTTTACGAAAAGCTTGTCCTATCTAGAAATGTAGCAGTGGCTCTTAATCAGTGGAGGGCGGTCAATATGGCCAGGCAGTGGCATGTTTAACAATTCCAAAAAGGCAAATATACCATGGGATCAGTAGCGTACCGAACGGGGGGCGGGGGGGGCGGTCCGCACCGGGTGCCGCTCATCAGGGGGGTGCCAACTTGCCGGCACCCGGCACCCCTCCAGAGACGGACAGTAATGTCCGCCGCTGGAGGAGCAGGCTCGTAAGGGAGCGGTATCGGAGGTCTTTAACAGACCACCGGCTCCCTTGAGTGATTTTAAGCCGGTTCAAGGATCGGTGTATGTGTGTGGATTGGTATGTGGATTGGTATGTGTGTGTGGATTGGTATGTGTGTGTGGATTGGTATGTGTGTGTGGATTGGTGTATGTGTGTGGATTGGTATATGTGTGTGGATTGGTATATGTGTGTGGATTGGTATTTGTGTGTGGATTGGTATGTGTGTGGATTGGTGTATGTGTGTGTGGATTGGCATGTGTGTGGATTGGTGTATGTGTGTGGATTGGTGTATGTGTGTGGATTGGTGTATGTGTGTGTGGATTGGTGTATGTGTGTGTGGATTGGTGTATGTGTGTGTGGATTGGTATGTGTGTGTGGATTGGTATGTGTGTGTGGATTGGTATGTGTGTGTGGATTGGTATGTGTGTGTGGATTGGTATGTGTGTGGATTGGTGTATGTGTGTGGATTGGTGTATGTGTGTGGATTGGTGTGTGTGTGTGGATTGGTGTGTGTGTGGATTGGTATGTGTGTGTGGATTGGTATGTGTGTGTGGATTGGTATGTGTGTGTGGATTGGTATGTGTGGACTGGTATGTGTGTGGATTAGTATATGTGTGGATTGGTGTGTGTGTGGATTGGTATGTGTGTGGATTAGTATATGTGTGGATTGGTATGTGTGTGTGGATTGGTATGCATGTGGATTGGTATGTGTGGATTGGTAAGTGTGTGAGAGTGATGGGTGTTATGCTGTACCATTTCCAATGTATTTTTCATTATAATTATGCTCTAAAGTACATCATAACTCCCATCACTCTATACTGTTCCATACAGTGGCAGAGCTGGGAGACAGAGGCCTTGCACCCCCACCGCAGGACTCCTGAAAGGTAAGTGAACTTCAAAGAGGGAGAGGGTAGATAGTGAGGAGGGGTAGATAGGGAGAAGGGAGTGAGAAGGGGTAAATAGGGCAGAAGGGAGCGAGAAGGGGTAGATAGGGCAATCATACTCCTATCATGCCAAGTCTGCGAGTGCCTCCTGGAATCTGGGTATGCCTGGGCATGATAGGAATGTGATTGCTGTTAACAATATTCAGTTTCATATTCATATTCAGTTTCGGCCAGGTAGTTTTAAAGTGTGTGTGTGGGGGGGTGCCACATACAGGATCCGCCCCGGGTGCCAAATACTCTAGGTACGCCCCTGCATGGGATGTTAAATTACAAAGGTAGTTTTTAAATCATTCCCTAACCTTAATACAGTTTAGATTAGAAATAATGTAATAAAACAGTAAAATATGTATTTAAATACTTAACATTGTATATTTTTGATGCACTTCAATGTTGAGTGGCTAATCTTGTAGACCTTCTACTGTCTCTTTAAGTAATGTTCAAGGTATGATTCACTCTTGCTTTCACTCATTCATGTTTCTCATAATGAGTCATTCATGAACATTCCTCTGTCTACTGAAGACATCAATCGTAAAGTAAAAGTCAGCGGATATTTTGAGAAACATACATATGACTGAAGAAAGTTTCATTCAGTATTGCTCCATAGTTGACATAGCTAGAGGATGGGTTTTTTCGTGTTCATAGTTCCGGTCATTTGTTTGTTCTATCACTTTTGATCTATTATAAGCTTTTTTTTTTATAAGCTGAAATGATGAACAAGATTTATAATATGTATTTTTAGGATGAGAAGGTTCTGGATAGTAAAATCCAGTTGGATAGTTTATAATACACTGTACATGGCACTTATGTTATGTTTTTCAGTTTTGTTATAAATATTTGGAAATGGTTTTGTGTCACATCCCACTTTGTTGAACAAAATTTCCTTACAAATAAGTTTGGACTTTGAAAATATTTAACCGACTTCTCAGCAAAATAACATACCAGTTATGAGAGAAATTACATATTTTATACTGTGGAATGTTTTCCTAATCTTCAATGTGCTGCCAGTGTGAAAAAGATTAACCTGTTGTTGAATGTGTTGTTTATGATCCTAGTGCAAAAAACTATATTCTTTGTGGTGGAAGAAATACAATTTAAAGACATTCATGTGGACAAGGCAGAAGTAACAGTTGAGGTGTAATTAGCCCTATTAAATCCAAAAACACACACAAATCAGAAAGCAAGGATTCCATAAATAAGAAGAACTAGAAGACTTAGCAATATAAAATTATTGGTATCACATGCAAAACCAAAGATGGAACATTAGAAAACAGTATAATGTCCCATGGAGCTTTACCAAAGAAAGAGGCATATTAAAGTACTTTGTGAGTAGTTTAACATGAATTCTGCAAATTCTTCTCATGTGTTTGCAGTGGCGGCTGCACATACCTCTCAGCTATTATATGCAGTAAAGCACGTATGATGGCTGCAGAATCCCTTTAAAGTCTGCGGAGCTTGTATGCATATTTATCATGCCCAAAGGTTGGTGTTTTTACTCAGTTTGTCATGACCTCCACCTACTGATTTTTGGTAGTGGGTGTATTTCTCCCTGAATAATTTCACAGCGGATCTGTCTACGAGCAAGCAGGTCTAGGAAGTAAAATCCTGCCTTTATCAAACGTAAATCTTATTGAAAATACAAAATTATACATCACATCTTAGTAGGCAGGTAGTTGAGATTTTTTTAAAAAATCCTGTTCCAGGTACTAGCAGTGCTAGGTTTTTTAAACCTGGCAACACTAGCACATTCACAGTAAATCTTCTTGCAAAACCTTTCACCTTGATGTAACAACTTTAATAAATTCACAAGTACTTAAGATTAACCACATTTGCCTTGGTTTTATGTTTCCGCAGGTTTTTTGGCTGGTCTTCTACACTACTCTGAATCAGCAGCTTTAAGAACAATGTACCCTTTCAACTACATGCCTGTATTATATTGCAGAGTATTGTGAGGTGCCAAAATACCTTCATGCACACATGTATACATATAGATATATATATATATATAAATATATATATATAAACAGTCGTGTGAAAAAGTACACCCTCTTTAAATTCTAAATATCATGACATAATAACAATCACCTGTTCCTTGACAGGTCTGAAAATACAACCTAAGATGAACAACACATGACATATTTCACCATGTCATTATTTATTCAATAAAAATAAAGCCAAAATGGAGAAGTCATATGAGAAAAACTAAGCACATCTTATGATTCAATAGCTTGTAGAACCAACTTTAGCAGCAATAACTTGAAGTAACCATTTTCTGTATGAATTTATCAGTCTCTCACATTGTTTTGGATAAATTTTGGCAGACTCTTTTTTGCAACGCTGCTTCATTTCATTGAGTTTTGTGGGCATTTGCTTATGCACAGCTCTCTTAAGGTCCACCCACAGCATTTTAATCGGGTTGATGTCTGGACTTTGACTGGGCTGTTGAAATACCCTGATTCTTTTCTTTTTCAGCCATTCCGTTGTAAATTTGCTGGTGTGCTTGGAATCATTGTTCTGTTGCATGACCGGATTTTGGCCAAGCATTAGCTGTCAGACTGATGGACTCACATTTCACTCTAGAATACTTTAGTATACAGTGTGGGTTCAATGACTCAATAAGGTTCCCAGGTCCTGTGGCTGCAAAGTATGCCCAAATCACCACCCCTTCCACCACCGTGCTTCACAGTTTGTATGCGGTGTTTGTGCTGATATGCTGTGTTTGGCTTTCTTCAAATGTGGTGCTATGCATTATGGGCAAACATTTACACCTTGGTCATATCTGTCCAAAGGACATTGTTCCAGAAGTCTTGTGGTTTGTTCAGATGCAACTTTGCACACCTAAGCCGTTCTGACATGATCTTTTTAGAGAGAAGAGGCTTTCTCCTGGCAACTCTTCCTAACAAGCCATACTTGTTCAGTCTTCTTCTAAATGTACTTTTAACATGCTAACCGAGGCCTGTAGAATTATAGAGTTAAAACTTTATAGAGTTGTAGAGATATAACTTTTGGGTTTTTGCAATTCTGATCTTGAGGTTAATTTGCTGGGACGTCCACTCCTGGGAAGATTGGCAACTTTCTTAAATATTTTACACTTTTGAATAATCGTTCTCACTGTAGAATGATGGTCGTATAACCCTTCCCAGATTAATGGGCAGCAACAATTGATTCTCTACACACACCTGAATGCTCCAGACCAGCAAACTGCTAAAACGTTCGCTTTTAAAGAGGTGATCACACTTACCAATGATCAAATAATCATGGGCATTTGATCAGCAGCACCTGTCTGCTACTTAGCATCATAATTCCTATGGAAGCAGTAAAGGTGTACTTAGCTTTCCACACAAGGCTTCTCCATGTTGGCTTTATTTCTGCTGAATAAATCATGACATGGTGTAATATGTCATGTGTTGTTGTTCACCTGAGGTTGCATTTACCTTTTTTAGACCTACTAAGAAACTGATGATTGTTATTATGTTCTGATATGTAAAACCATAGAATTCAAAAAGGGTGTACTTTCTTTCTCACATAACTGTATATATATATATATACATAACTGTATATATATATATATATATATATATATATATATATATACCTAAAGTATAAATAATATGTTTCAGATTTGCTTATAAAGGTTTTATAATACATAGTGTTTATGTTCCTTCCAGAAATTCAATGACCCATCTAAAATGTGGGCTTTAACTAAAAATAAATATTGTGCGTTAAAATAATACTCACAAGTAAGCAGTTCAACTCTCAGGGTACCAACTCCCTGGAAAAACAATCCCTAATCAGCTCAGATGCATGTACAAGTTTTACTTTTACTCCTATTCAATAATGACATCAAAGAGAAACTGCTTATTAAAGTGGGCACAAGTTGTTGCCACAACAGAAGTTCATTAATCGATTACTACTCTCTGCTATGAAAATGAAAAATAGAGATCTCATTGAGGTTTGCGGGCATTTGTTTATGTACAGTACAGCTATCTTAAGGTCCCACCACAGCATTTTAATCGGGTTGAGGTCTGGACTTTGACTGAGCCATTACAGTAATCTCTGCTATGGAAATGAGAAATAGAAATTTAAATTATTTCTTCCCTCTTGTGGTTAAGCCCAATAAAGAGAGATATTTGATAATGGGTTAAAAGAGCATCATATAAGTAGGCATTCTGATAGAAAAAGGAAATTACTGACAGTGCGAGTGAGTATTTATGTACAGTATGTGTGTCAGGTTCTTTCCTCTCGAACCACCACTCCAATGCTGAAACTCCGCACGACACCGGGATGAATCCTTCTCCTATGACGCTCTGGGGCTTCCCTATCCCCTTAATGACAAAGCCCGTACATGTACGGGCTCAAAATGCATTGTTTTCAATTGTCCTTAAGGGGCTATATAACCTGCAATCTCCATTATGGCAGTACTGTTATACTGTGCCTTTAGTAGAGGCAAGTTGCTCTCAGCTATTTTGTGTGTCCTGGTTCCGGATTACTTGGCTTGTTATCGATTACCCTGATATCGAAATCCTGACTATTGGCGGGTATTTGACTGTCCTGATTTCTGATTGACTGAACCTGAACTCTGGCTTGTCTACTGATTATCCTGATCTCTGGTATCCTGAACTTTGGCGTGTCTACTTGTTATGTCGGCTTCTGGCATTCTGCATATTGGCCTGGCTATTGATTTTTGTCTACCTGACTGCCCAACTCCACTGGCCTGCACATCCTCATATCATTTGTGCTTGTGACTACCCCTAGAGTTCTGTTCCATCTCTAGCTCTCTAGAGGCGTGTATCACCTTAGCAAGTGTGGTCCTTCCTGCATCTGGGTTCCACCGACATGTGTGGATGTATGAATGAGTGTGTATATGTTAGCATGAGTGTGTATTTGTACTTGTGTGTTAGAGTGTGTGTTAGTGTGAGAGTATGTGTACGTGTGTGTTAGTGTGCAAATATGTGTGCCAGTGAGTATGTTAGTTACTAGGGGAGCTATGGGGCAACTTCGCATTACCTGCACCATGGGTCCAAATGTGCCAGCCCTCCTTTAGTGGGGCCTCAATGTCAGTTTTTCCCTGATGTTTGTCTAGACACAGGAAAAGAAAACATATGAGAGTCATTATTTGATCTCAACATGTTAAAACACAGTTGTAATGCTTTTACTGTAGACATAAAATCTTTTTAACAGGTCAGTTAATGAAATGGATCTTTTAGATTATCAAAAATAATAATTATACATTGTATTTCAAGCTGCCCGAAACCTAATTTTGCTGACGCACATTGAGTAAATAGCTGTTGTCCATATCATTCAGCTAGTATAATTCCTGTTGGAGCATGTGCTAAAGACTTTTATTCTAAGCTTTCCATGGAATTAATAATCACTAAAGGCAACCTTTTTTTCTTTTGTGTACTTCCAGGTGTTTCACTCAGCTTCCTGTTGCACTTTTGTGTTTCTCTACCTGAAAGAGGTTGTTTTCTTTAGTCAGTTCATAAACTGTCACTGGGAGTAAGTCAACAAGCTGCAATATCATTATTGAAGAGAAGAGAAAACAAGCAATGTCTGTTATAGGCAGTGACCCTTGAATTTCTAGTGAATGGTAGGTAAACGTACACCTAGACATTGTACACCGTTTCCTACTAACGGAAAGAGTTATCTTTAGTATTTGCTTGTTTATATAAAAATCAAGAAGCTGGAAAAGGGACATACCTATTTATTTTTTTATTATTTATTTCTATAATGTGCCACCCAACTTTCCTCCCATTTTGTTCAGGCCATTCTCTATTTTGTTATTGTCATAGAGGTGGTGAACTTCCTGGTCAGTACAAAGAGGAATACCATCTACGAGAGTAATCTGTGAAGCGTGGAGCAGTTCTGTGCCAATAGATGTTTAAGGTGTTGCACGTTATGTAATCCACATAACCTGAAGCCTTATGTTTTGTTGCGTTAACTTAGCTTGTATTGCATATTAACTGGCTAATAAATATTCAAAAAGCTCTTAATGAGAGGAAACAGGGGAAACAGAGGCGTAGGTACTCGCTAGATACAAATGTATCACTCCCAATATTGAATATCAAGAAAAGCAGAAGACTCTGCCAGGATAATGGTCAAAAACAGTTCTCCTCTGGTTTTGGCGTGAACAAACGCCCTTATCAAGGTGAAACATATAAATGGTATTCACAAATAACCTTAAGTACCCTCCCTATAAGGTCATGTGACCCAAATGGGGCAGTAGTAACAAACAATCACTAAATTGGTTACCAACAACTTGAACAGTGTATAATACAATACAAAAAAAATTACAAAAATATATCACTTCCATTCCCATTATTTATGCACCATAGAATAGTAAAGATGTGCAAATATGTACATGTTACTGAAAAAAATAAAAATAAATTAAACGAAAAATATATAAAGAAAGGGTTAATACTTAAAGAACTGCTATTTATAAAAACAGAGACCAATATATCTCCCTATTAAGGCCTGTCTGATTATTTTCATTTTGCAAAGCTCCTAAATCCGAAATCCAAAAGGATTCACGGCGTAATAAACCGCTCACCCTATCCCTGCCTCTAGGTTGTACAGGAACCATATCTAAACCATAAAATTTCAAGGATGCCAGAGATCCATGGCGTGCCTGATGGTAATGGACAGCCATGGCATTGTGTTTCTCTCTGTCAGTCCCAATAATTTAAATGGCATTACGAATAGCAGATTTATGCTCAGATATACGTTCCTTTAAAAGTCTTTGGGTAGATCCTACATAAATTTTGGAACATGGGAAAAAAAGAACATATACCACAAAAGCAGTGGCACAGTTAATGAAGGAGTTAATATAAACCTTTTTTTACCTGTGTAGGGATTATTAAACTCTTTATGGTACATATAATTTGTAGAGTTAATTTACTGCTCTGCAAACAGACCTTTTGTAGCCATTGACAATCCATGCCATAGATGTAAGAAGGTGCTCATATTGGTTATATGTAAATATTGGATTCAATAAACAGAAATGCTTAATCAAATATCCCAAATCCAATTTAAAGCCATATGCTTCTTAATGTATTGGGTATACATTGCCCCCCCCAAAAAAAAAAGCATTGTACACACTATATGAACAAAAGTATTGGGACATCTGATCATTACACCAACAGGGACTTTTATGACTCGCATTCTAAATACTTAGACATTGATATGTAGTTGATCCTCCTTTGATAGCTTGATAACAGTTTCCACTGTAATGGGAAGGCTTTCCACAAGATTCTTGTGTTTCTGTGGGATTTTTTGCCCATTCATCCAGTAGAGCATTTGTCAGGTCTGACACTTACCTTATTTGCTCGATTATAAGACGACCCTGATCATAAGACAACCCCCCAAATCTGAATATTAATTTAGGGAAAAAAAGAAAAAGCCTGAATATAAGACGACCCTATAGGAAAAAAAGTTTTACCAGTAAATGTTAATTCATCTAAACTATTTTTTTTTAATAAAATATTTTGGTTTTATTTCCTTCTATTTTGCAACCTGCCCCCCAGTTATGCACATCTGCCCCAGAAATGCCTTATACCCCCTATATGCCACTGTGCCCCATGATATGCCTTTTAACCCTCTAAATGCCACTGTGCCCCATGATATGCCTTTTAACCCTCTAAGTGCCACTGTGCCCCATGATATGCCTTTTAACCCTATATGCCACTGTGCCCCATGATATGCCTTTTGACCCCCTATGTGCCACTCTGCCTCCAGAAATGCCTTATACCCCTATATGCCACTCTGGCATTTAGAGGGTTAAAAGGCATATTATGGGGAAGAGTGGCATATAGGGAGGTTTAAGGCATTCAGGAGGCAGAGTGGCGTATAGAGGGTTAAAATGCATTTCTGGAGGCAGAGTGGCATTAAGGGGGTTAAAAGGCATTTCACAGAGCACTCTGCCTCCAGAAATGCCTTATGCCCCCCATTTAACACTCCCCCGGCCCCCCCTCCAAACCGTAGACGGGGCAGCGTATAGATCCGACGCACTTACGCTGCAGCCGGAAGGAGGCGTGGCTAGCAGCGGGTCCATCGCGCAGACCTTCCCCGACTGTCTACACACCGGGGACTCAGAAGTACCGGCAAGTGGGGTGGGGACAGGAGGATCCAGGCAGGGCCGGCCGAAGACTTAACGCCGCCTGGGGCGAAGTTTAAAACGCCGCCCCCCCCCGCCGACGCCCGGTACTTACCTTTAAACAGTCCTGCGGCGAGTCTCCCTGCTCTGCCACGGTGCCGGCTTGTAATGCTGAGCGCCGGAAATTGACGTCACTTCCGGCGCTCTGCATTACAAGCCGGCACCGGGACCGAACAGGGAGACTCGCCGCAGAGGAGAGAGAGAGGGGCGCCGAGCGGGTAAGCGAAAACCACTTGGTGCCCCTCTCTCTCTCCTCCGCTTCAAAAAAAAAAAAAAAAAAAAAGAGCTTGGGGCGGCAAAGTGCCGCCCCTTCTAAAGTGCCGCCTGGGGCAATTGCCCCAGTCTGCCCCATTATAGGGCCGGCCCTGGATCCAGGTCACCTGCAGCTGCGGGGGATCTGGATCTTAGTCGTTTCATAGTCAGACCTGTTTGAGGTCTGATTATAAGACGACCCCGATTATAAGACGAGGGGTATTTTTCAGAGCATTTGCTCTGAAAAAAACCTCGTCTTATAATCAAGCAAATACGGTATGTTGGATGAGAAGGCCTGGCTTGCAATCTCCGTTCCAGTTCATGCCAAATGTGTTTGATGGGGTTGAGGTCAGGGCTCTGTATGGCTCAGTCAAGTTATTTCACATCAAACCCATCCCACCATATCTTCATGGACCTTGCTTTGTGCACTGGGCCACAGTCATGCGGGAAAAGAAAAAGTACCTTTCCATAAACTGTCCACAAAGTTGGAAGCATAGCATTGTCTTGGTATGCTGAAGGGGACATACCAGGACATTTTGGACAATGCTGTGGTTCCAACTTTGTGGTAATAGTTTAGAAGGCATAAAAATGGACTTTGAAAAAAAGACTTGTTATTTGTGTCTAGCTTAATGATGTCATTTAGTGCCACCTTTTGGTGAAATGGGAAAGCAACTTATGCAATTTTATTGATAAATACTTGATACCACAAGCTATGATTACCAGATAAGGGATCTTATTATTTTATTGAACTGGACATATCACATATGTTTTGTATGTATTATAAATAACAGATTGGTGAAGTAGGCTTTATTATTGTTTAACATTGCCTGGCAAAAGACCTTTTAAACCAATAAAACAAAAACGTTGTTGTAACATTAATGGGTGGAGGGAACAAAATCCCTACACAAGGTAATTTATTATAACTGCTCTGTAACTAAAGCTGTGGTCAAAGGCAATAATCCCTCATCCCCCATCCAATGTCCTGTGTGAGCCCCTATGGTAATCCTGAGCCTTTGAGCTTTCTCTCAAAAGAAAGGCAACAACATGGCAGAGGTGGTCATCACTTTGCATTCTTGTAAGTAACCTAACCAAGTGGTAAACAGACCAGAGTAAACTTGTATATATGAATTAAACTTTATTTAACTATCCTAAAAACATTTTACAGTTTGAGCAACCAGACTCAGTTTTACTGCTTACCATATCTGCATATGCACTGCATGACAAAAAATATCTAACCATCACAGCTACATCAGTCCTCCAAAACAAACTGGTCAAACCATGTCTTCATGGGCCTTGCTTTGCGCACTGGGGCACAGTCATGCTGGAATAGGAGAGGTCCTCTCCCCAAACTGATGCCACAAAGTTGGAAGCCTACAATTGTCTAAAATGTATTTGTATGCTATAGCATTCACTTGCTCCAGGCCATTAGTCCTCCCATCAAACTTTACAGTGGACACTATGTATTCTGGTAGGTAGCATTCTGGTGGAATTCTTCAAACCCTGATTCATCCACCCGACTTTCCCATAGGGTGATTCATCACTCAAGAGAACATGTTTGCAGTGCTCCGGAGTCCAGTTGTGTTGTGCTTTACACCACTCCAGCTACCGCTTGGCTTTGTGCATTGGGATCTTAGGTTTGTGTGTAGCTGCTCATCCATGATGTGCAGTTCTTGTGCTGATGTTCCTTCCAGAGACAATTTGAGAACTTTATAGTGAGTAATGCTACAGAAGACAGATTTTTATGAGCTATGTTCTTAAGCTTTCAGCAGTCTCACTCTGCAAGTGTGCGTGGTCTACAGCTTTATGGTTGAGCTGTTGTTACTCCAAAACATTTTCACAATAATAGCACTTACAGTAGACCAGCATAGCAAACATTTCACAAACTGACTTGTGGCAAAGGCCGCATCCTATAACAGTGCCACGCTTAATGTCACTGAGCTCTTCAGTAGGACCCATTAGACTGCCAATGTTTGCCTATGGAGATTGTATGATTGTGAGCTTGATTTTATACAGTGTATTCTATGAGGAAGTCAGATGCATTCCCCTATTTTTATGATTTAGCCATTTTAGAATGCAATGGAACTCTAAAGATAATTAAGGTATTTTAATGAGAATAATTAGTAATAATGCTTTATACAGAGAGGCCATTATGTGGTTTATAAACTGAGTTGATTGCAATCTTACAAATATTGCACTAAATGTCTTTGTATTTGTCTGATAACGAAATGATCAACACTGTTTACGAATGATCTTTTGTAGCTAACCAACTAGACCCAACATAATTTTTTAGAATATAGAGCTATAATAAATTTGTCTTTGCATATATCACACATCCTATACTTAGTATTGGTTATGCACTTATTTTTATCTATCTCTAAATTTTATCTGAATTTCTATCAAGGAGAACAAAACATCCAGTTGCTTTTCTACACTAATACTAAGAACCTAGATACCCAGTACATGCTTTCAACGATCTCCTCCAAAAAATGTCATAATTGGTGGTTACCATTTTACGTAAAAAAAAATCAATACTATTTAAAATACCTGCTTCGAGTTTACACCATGTTTCAGTACATTTACATAATACCTAAAGCTCAGAGGACTCAAGAAATAGATCCTTATATTTACATTTTTGCATGGTAAAACAGCCAGACAGCTTATTATGTGTATTGGCTACACTTGCTTTTTCTTGCCTGGTCTAGGCCAGTCTATTATCATTTAGTCTGGATTTTATGTTGATTATTTGAAAAGGTTCACTTAAGTATGATTTTTTTCTGTCTTTTCAAAATAAATGGTAAAATATTAACATTAACCCATGAAATATAATACAACTTCATGCCATGACGTGATGTTCTGTTAAAATAATTGCACCTGTATCATTCAGGAAATATATGTTTTCTTTTAAAGTTAACTATAATTAGTAAAACAGTGAATTTGAGCTACATTTCTGGCTCTTTGCCTAGAATGCTAAGCCAGAAAGTTACTGTTACAGTGAAAAATAAACCGTGGCATTTAACTAGAACAAGGACAGTATAACAGGGATAACAAGGGAGAATATAATATCTTAAATAAGTTTAAACATTTAGGCTTCACATCTAAGCAGTCTTATTGTAAGTCAAGTTAAATGAGAAGTTCAATTGAAGAAAAAATATTTTTCTTGCTGACAATAAAATACAGTGCTGACCATAGTAAAATCAGTTTTTGTCCAGTAAATTTGCTTTATTTGCAGATGTAGAGAATAATTTGGGCGGCTCTGCTCAAACAAAATACTCGGCTAATGAATGCTAAAGAAGTCTATAGACTTTTATTAGTTAGAGTCAGGCCCGGACTGGGACAAAAAATAGGCCCGGGCATTTAAGCCTGAGCAGCCCATATTTATTTATTTATTTATTGTTAAAGCCCACCCTTCATGTACCATCTTTGCATTTAATCATTCACACAAATCATTAACACATTCATTAATGCATCTCACAAATCATTCAAGCAATTCATCCTCACATGAATTCATTAATTGTCATCCGCATTCACACAATTCATCCACACATTTATTCATTCATTCTCATACTCATTCACACTACCCCCTCTCTTCATCTTATCTGCCCCTTCTCACAATGTTCCCCTTTTTCACTATGTAACCCCCTTCCCCACTTCTCAATATGTACCGTCTCGATCTATCCCCTCTCCCCCTTCTCACTGCACCCCCCCTCCCTCACCCTACTTACCTTGTTGCCGGAGCAAGCAGCAACTGCGACCGCGCCTGTGGCAGGGCAGGATTGACTTAGGGGCTGATGGAGCTGCAGCTCCAGGCCCCCACCTTAAAATAGGCCCAGTCAGGACCGGACTGACTGGGCCTATATGGGCGCATTAACGCAGAGCCCCTTAAGCCCGCCACAACTGCAACCGGGTCCGCCACTCTAAGGCAGAGCCGGCCTTAGGTGTTCTGGCGCCCTGTGCGGACTACTCCTCTGGCGCCCCCATCCAAAAAAAAGAAAGGAATAAAAACTTGTAACAAAACTCCCCTTTCACACTATCTATCCCCCTGTATGACTATCTACCACCTCTGCCCCTTCTCACTGACCCCCCCTCTTCTCACTGTTATCATTATATACTGAGGCAGACATTGACGGTGGTACAGAATAATACTTATCACTATATACTGAGGCAGACCATGACGGTGGTACAGCATAACACCTATCACTTTATACTGAGGCACACATTGACGGTGGTACAGCATAACTGCTATCACTATATACTGAGGCAAACATTGACGGTGGTACAGCGTAATCCCTATCACTATACATTGAGCCAGACATTGACAATAGTGCAGCATAACCCCAATCACTATATACTACGCCAAACATTGATGTGGTGTAGGCCTACCACTTCATTGTCTGGCTTAGTAGTAGGGATGCACCGAAATGAATTCTGGACTGAAACCGAAAATGCAGCATTTACCTGTCCGAAACCGAATATGACCTCCCCACACCATAAAAAATCTAACACTTTTATTTAAAGTAAGTAACACACCAAAATAGGACAAACCAATTAAAAAACAATATTATATGTGTATATTCTTATCATGCCCAGACATACCCAGATTCCAGGATGTACTCGCAGACTCGGCATGATAGGAATATGATTGCCCTATCTACCCCTTCTCGCTCCCTTCTGCCCCATCTACCCTTTCTTACTCCCTTCTCCCTATCTACCCCCTTTCCCCTGTCTCACTCCCTTCTCCCTATCTACCCCCTCCTAACTATCTACCCTCTCCCTCTTTGAAGTTCACTTACCTTTCAGGAGTCCTGCGGTGGGGGTGCAAGGCCTCTGCCTCCCAGCTCTGCCACTGTATGGAACAGTATAGAGTGATGGGAGTTATGATGTACTTTTAGAGCATAATTAGATCATGAAAAAGACATTGGAAATGGTACAGCATAACACCCATCACTCTCACACACTTACCAATCCACACATATACCAATCCACACGCATACATACCAACCCACACATATATACCAATCCACACATATATACCAATCCACACATATACCAATCCACACGTATATACCAATCCATACGTATATACCAATCCACACATATATACCAATCCACACATATATACCAATCCACATATATACCAATCCACACATATACACCAATCCACACATATATACCAAGCCACACATATTCACCAACCCACACATATATATACCAATCCACACATATACACCAATCCACACATATATATACACCAATCCACACATATATATACACCAATTCACACATATATATACACCAATTCACACATATATATACACCAATCCACACATATATATATATACACCAATCCACACATATATACACCAATCCACACATATATATACCAATCCACACATATATATATACCAATCCACACATATATACACCAATCCACACATATATATACCAATCCACACATATATATATACCAATCCACACATATATATATACACCAATCCACACATATACCAATCCACACATATACCAATCCACTCTCACTGAATGTTTTCCTACCTTTCCTCTTTTCTCCTTACAGCTCCTTTTCCTCCTCTTCTTCAGTTCTTCTGTCTTCTGTCTTCTTCCGGGTCAGAGGGCACGGACAGCGGTGGGCGCGGCTTCAGTGTTGTGCGCCGGGATCTGACAACAAACCCCGGCGCACAGCAGCTGTTGCCGCGCGGATCACAAGGGAGCGGTATCGGAGGTCTTTAACAGACCTCCGGCTCCCTTGAGTGATTTTAAGCCGGGTTGAACCCTCCAGCGGCGGACATTACTGTCCGTCTCTGGAGGGGTGCCGCAAGTCGGCACCCCCTGATGAGCGGCACCCGGTGCAGACCGCCCCCTGCAGTGTGGCGCCCTGTGCGGTCGCACACCCCAAAGGCCGGCCCTGCTCTAAGAGGCCGGGAAGCCCCCACCAGGGCCGGCCTTAGGGGTCTGCGGCCGCACAGGGTTTAAATTAAAACATCGGGGGTTTTTTTTCAACTTTATTTAACATCCTCCATGTTAAATAAAGTTAAAAAAACTTTATTTAACATGGAGGATGTTAAATAAAGTTAAAAAAAAACCCGATGTTTTAATTTAAACCCTGTGCGGCCGCAGACCCGTAAGGCCGGCCTTGGTGGGGACTTCCCAGCCCCTTAGAGTGGCGGACCCGGTCGCAGTTGCGGCGGCCTTAAGGGGCAGGTGCCCCTTATGCCCTGCGTTGATGCGGCCGTAGGTAGGGTAGGGGCCTGGAGCTGCAGCTCCATCAGCCCCTAAGTCAATGCGGCCCTGCCGTGGCCCGGCCCACCGGGCAAATGCCCGGTGTGCCCGATGGCCAGTCCGGGCCTGGTTAGAGTGTCCCGCTGGATGATAAAGACTGAGCCATTGTAGTATTTACCCCAAAACCTAATAATAAGGCATCAGGCTTAAATAACATGCATAGAAGAAAACTTGTAATATCTGAGTCAATTGGAACAACTGTAGCATTTTAATCATTTAAGTCAGTACATTTGCCCCCTTGCCTGTGTGAAGGCCAATGTTCATAGTTTTTCTACACTAGTTTATATTTATATTTGGAACATGGGTCTTCATTCTTAATGACAAATGCAAAGAAAATACATGAAAAAAACATTTTAGCATATTAGGGGGAATCATTTTTCCTGCATGCTGCCATCAGATCTAACAATAAATGCCAACATGCAGCTACTTTTTTCTCTTTAGCAGCAGTTCCCATGGTCAGTGGCGGAACATCTGGGGTCAAAGGAGCGCCGAGCGGTCGTTTTCAGCAACCTAACTGCACGGTAAGTGACAAAGGGGGGTAGGGAGAAGATAGATAGTGAAAAGGGAGGGGGGTAGGGAGGGAGTAGATAGTGAGAAGGGAGGGGAGTAGGGAGAGGGTAGATAGTGAGAAGGGAGGGGGGGTAGGGAGAGGGTAGATAATGAGAAGGGAGGGGGTAGATAGTGAGAAGGGAGGGGGTAGGGAGGGGGTAGATAGTGAGAAGGGGGGATAGGGAGGGGGTAGATGTGAGAAGGGATGAGGGTAGGGAGGGGGTAGATAGTGAGAAGGGAGGGGGTGGGGAGGGGGTAGATAGTGAGAAAGAGGGGATAGATAGTGAGAAGGGAGGGGGTAGATAGTGAGAAGGGAGGGGGTAGGGAGGGGGTAGATAGTGAGAAGGGGGGATAGGGAGGGGGTAGATGTGAGAAGGGATGAGGGTAGGGAGGGGGTAGATAGTGAGAAGGGAGGGGGTGGGGAGGGGGTAGATAGTGAGAAAGAGGGGGTAGATAGTGAGAAGGGAGGGGATAGATAGTGAGAAGGGAGGGGGATAGGGAGAGGGTAGATCGTGAGAAGGGAGGGGGTAGGGAGAGGATAGATAGTGTGAGAAGGGGTGAGAGGGAGTAGATAGTGTGAGAAGGGGGGGTAGAGGGGGTAGATAGCATGAGAGGGGGTAGATAGTGTGAGAAGGGAGAGGGGGTAGATAGTGTGAGAAAAAAATCATGTGTTTTTGGGGGCCCTTAACAGATTCTTGCACTGGGGCCCTGAGGCTACTAGTCTTCTAGTTACGCCTCTGCCCATGGTAAAAAGTCATATCTTGGTATGTTATTCTAGTACAATGAGGCAATATAACAGACATAAACACATATAAGAGGCCACTATATAGTTGTTAACAAATGTATTTTGTAAAAATTTGTCAAAGCAGATACTTGAAGAAGACAAAAACAATTTTCCGTTTAATTAAACAAATTCTAATGTTCTTGCAGAGAATGACGATTGAGGCCAATGAGATATATTCAGAGGGTAATAGAAGGTCTAGCAACGCGCATATACAGCATAGTTACTCATGTGTTAATAATACTCTTTGTTTTAGTGGCCCGAAAAAAATCTTTGGAAAAGGAATCTCTGGCAAAACTGTAGTCAGTAACCTTAGTGGAACACTGTTGCATTAACATCTGTAGTGGTAAAATCTGTTTTCATTAAATGAGGTTTCCCCTTGGTTCTGTTACTGTCCAGAGACCTAACATTTGGCACTGTAACTTCACTACACAGGCTTAAATAAAGTACATCCTAGAATAGAGGCCTCTGTAATTTCTGGGTGGTCTTCTTGCTATAAACAAACTTTTCTATCCAACTCTTCTAACTTTCAACCAGAGCATCTAGTAACAGAGCTGCCGAGTCAGCAATGCATTTAATACTATTTTGTTTATCTCCAGATGTTGATATTTATTTCAGTTTGTAAGATATATCCTCAGTTTATGTCCCATAGCCAGTAACTGTGTTTGACTTTGCCTATAAGTGAAGAAAATACAAAATATGTACAACACATATACACTTGAGGCAGAGGGTATTCACTAAACTGCGAGTTGGCAAGTGGCCTTCAGGGAGCGGTGACATTTAGTATGTGTCTTCCATGGGAAGGTTTGAGTTACCCTGTGTAGTGCATTGGGAGATTTCTTAAATTGCTCTCTTGCAATTGTACATTTTACAGGCTTATACCCTTTTTGTAGGAAATACCTATAGTTGGACATTTCCTAATGCACAGTGACTAGCAGTCAGGCATATATGCAGATATTCATTTAGTTAAAAAAATGTTGATGTTCAAAATCAGCATGTTGAAGCAATTATGGTCATTGTTGTGTTTAAATAAGCTATTAATTATTTTGATTCTTCCTTGTATTCTAATAAACAATATATACACTTACTGGCCACTTTATTAGGTACACCTTGCTAGTACTGGGTTGGACCCCCTTTTGCCTTCAGAACTGCCTTAATTCTTCGTGGCATACTTTCTACAAGGTGCTGGAAACATTCCTCAGAGATTTTGGTCACATCATGGCATCACGCAGTTGCTGCAGATTTGTTGGTTGCACATCCATGATGTGAATGTCCCAATCCACCACATCCAAAAGATGCTCTATTGGATTGAGATCTGGTGACGTAGAGGCCATGTGGTTCTTCCAGTCTTCCATTGTCCAGTTTTGGTGAGCCTGTGTTAATTGTAGCCTCAATTTCCTGTTCCTAGCTGACAGGAGTTGCACCCGGTGTGGTTTTCTGCTGCTGTAGCCCATCTGCTTCAACGTTCGACGTGTTGTGCATTCAGAGATGGTATTCTATATACCTTGGTTGTTATGAGTGGTTATTTGAGTTACGGTTGCCTTTCTGTCATCTCGAGCCAGTCTGCCCATTCTCCTCTGACCTTACCCATCAACAAGGCATTTTCGTCCACACAACTGCTGCTCTCTTTTTCAGGCCATTCTCTATAAACCCTAAAGATGGTTATTTATGACCATCCCAGTAGATTAGCAATTTCGGAAATATTCAGACCAGCCCGTCTGTCACCAACAACCATGCCATGTTCAAAGTCACTTAAATGCCCTTTCTTCCCCATTCTGATGCTTGATTTGAACTTCAGCAAGTTGTCTATATACACATATACATACATCCCACCTCCCCCCCACCCCTGCTTACCTCTCACTGCTTCTGCAGCTTTCCCTCTGGCTGCTCACACACTGAGCACAGCCTCGGTTTCACCACAGGGTCATGTGATGTTGTGTGACCCTCGATACGCTCCTGTCTCCCCGTGCCGGTTCAAAATAGTTTGGAAAGGGCTCTTCCGACGGGCTCTGCTCAAATGAGGTTATAGGCAATATACACAAATTAACAAAACTGGTGATTTAGACATATAATATGTAAGACAAGGAAAGAAGGTGGTCTCAATCCATCCTGGCAGCAAATCGATTTATAAAGATCCAGGATATACAGATATCCTGTAAGCAAAAAAAGAAGGCTTCTTTGAAATTAGTGGTTGATCAGATAACAGAAAAACAGCATTTTTAAAAATAATTTTGTCATAGCAGGGTATTAAACTACTTCCTACTACTACGTATTATTTTCAACGTTCAGTATGTTTAGTACATGTGTACGAAATGTGGCTGTACACCTTTAACCAGTGCTAACCTCAACGTGGCACGTTTTATTTTAGTCTTCACCACATGGATGTGGAGTTGTAGAAAACACAGCTTAGTGATTCTAGAGTAAGCTCTCCTTCTAAAAAAAGGTTTGTTTATATTGTTGCAAATGTACAACTATAGCCTCTCCACTTTCTGTGTGGGCCTTGTAATTCCCGATGTGCGAGATTGTATAACTGCAGCTGTACAAAACACCAGGAGGCATTCAAAAAAACTAACATTTGCCTTGTTATCTGGTCATGCAGAACCTGTCCTACTAATTGACGAGCGGAAGCAGAACGAGAAATAAACTTTATATTGAATACCCTTAACTCTGTGATGAAGTTGCCGCTGTTCACTATTGTGTGTTTCCATTGTGGTACAGTTGTAACACGTTGATTCAAATTCAACATGACATTTGGCATACAATGCAAAAGCAGAGATAATTTATATATCATCATGTCATAATGTGAGCTAGATCTGTTTTTCATTATATGTATTCAGATAAAAAGGCAAGGTGGACAATGTGTGATGTAGTATAAGATGATTAGAACACCATTTTAACATGGACATGGAGCTCCCTTAACAGTAAATAAGCCAACAAATAACTAAAACAAGGAGGTCAGCGTTAAAGGGACGATCATGAAATTTCTTATTTGATGTGGCTGTTCCTAATATAGAAATATTACCCCTCCCCAGCCTTCTAATGAGAAACACTTTAAAGAATACCAAAACTCCACGTTCTAAGTGATATATCATGGCTAGCTTGCCATTGACACAGATGGGTCACTAATGTTTTTATGAACACATATAACTCCAAACAATTACTGTTTGAAAAGCACAGCTTAGAACCCATAGCTAGTCTTAATAAATTAAATGATGTACAAACATGGTTGTTGGTGACAACCCCGATGTAAAACACACGTACTACGGAAATCTCACAAACTGTGTGTTACTCTTTTTTTCCACTACAAGCACTGACATCACTAATTCTCCAATGTTCACCTATTAGTCTTAGAAATCTGTTGTCAGGAATAACAGGCCCCTCTGCGTGGGAGTATAATTTAAATACCAGTATACATTTCATAATCCTTAATGTTGTCTTTTAAACATACGACTTTCTAGAAAATCTCATCCTGTAAAAACCATCAATGTTATTAAACAATACTAGTTGTTGGCATAAAACCAAAATCTACCTTCAGATGGCTTATCCAGTGCGAACAATTTGATTGCAACAGAAAGAAGTTTAGTTGTGTAGGAAGATCATTTTTTAACTGTACAGTAGTATATTAGTGTGTTGCTATGTCACACAGCTGTTCTATTACAGTCTAATAATCATGATGACAACTTGAAAAAAAGAAGATGCACCCAATGTTCTTTTGGTAAGATAGCAAACTTTCTTATGGTAACATTTCAGAGGAAGATAGAACGTTGCTATTCTGATTTGGTTTGCCATACTGCCATCTTGTGACCATTATGGGTATTGAGATGATTTGGCTCTCTGAATATAAAATGCCTATATATGTCACATGGGAGCACAACCGCTGTCCTTGAGGGCTTTAAATAGGAAAAAAAAAAACAGAAAAGAGGGAATTGGTGGCAATTATTTTCTGAGGAATTAAAAGTATGCAGGCAACGTAATAAAGTGATGAGAAAAATAAGCAGGGTGCTGGTTTGTATGCAAAAACCGATAGTTGCGCCAGCCGACACCAGTATCACACAAGGATGTCCATGCATGTATAAAAAAATAAATTTATTGAGCGTCCGTGGACAATAAAATTGAAAGGAACAACCGTACGTGAACACAAACAAAAAAAAGGCTTAATTGCTTGACGCGTTTTGCACAAACTGTGTTTAGTCATAAGCTGCCTCATCCGTGTGTGATACTGGTGTCGGCTGGCGCAACTATCGTTTTTTGTGTTGCAGTTTGGAACTTGGACCGGGTCCTTCTGGCGTTGCAGCACCCAGCTACTCTTGGATTTATTATTTGAATTTATATGGGATTGTAGCCTCTCCATTTGTTTCTTTTTGCTGGATTGTATGGCTAGAGGCATTAGTAGCAGAAAGAAAGAGGTGGCTCTCTGGTAAGACCACTCCTAGAGTATTGTGTGCCGTTCTGGAGACCCTAATCCCAAAAGAATATTGTCATACTAGAGATAACAATATTCAATAACCTCATTGTTTTCAGGCTGGATTACACAGAATCTAAGGTTTGTGTGTGGCCCTCAAGGACTACATTTGTGCTGCTCTTATCTAGCTGTTTCATTGAATTGAAAAACATGCTGTTTCAAAAAGTGCCTTTTCTAATATCTTTATATGGATAACATCTGTCTTGCATTTGGTAAAATCTGTCTACAATTTACAGTATATGCACACAATTTGACACTTTTCTCTCATCCTTGGTGCATGTATTTTTTTAAGCTGCCCACATACTTGTCATTAAGCAAATCATTTAGCTGGTCAGCATTTCTGATAGTTCACCTTCTGCTGTCTCAGACTATAACACAAACTCCTTTCAGAATGTCTGCTCTGAAACTCATTGAATTACAAGCATCTGGTTTCAATCACTTACTCCCCCAGTTTCCTCTTTGTTTTCCCTTCCTGAAAAAGTTGGAATACGAAAATCCTCTGTATGAGCAATTATTTCTTTAAGCCCTTGTGTAATATTCCCAATGCTCCCATGTTTGCATATGTAGAATTATGTGCAAGTGGCTGATACACACAAGGCCTGGACACAGTGTGCTTGTGCTTATTAAAACATACAAGTAGTATAGGAATCAATTAAAATTTTAAGTTAAGTAAAAATGTTTGCCATGTTACATTTTGTGCACATTTTGTGTCTGTCTGGGTATATTAATGTGTGTATGTTAGTGTACAGTATGTGTGTGTGGCTGTATGTTAGTGTTGGCCTTAATATGTATGTTAGTGTCTGCCTTGGTTTGTTGCTGTGTGTCTTTGGGTATGTTAGAATGGGTGTCTTGATATGTTAGTGTTTAAACATGTGTCTTTGGGTATGTTAGTGAAAGCGTGTGTTTGGGTATATTAGTGAGTGAACATTTGTCTTTGGTGATGTTAGTATGTTTGTGTGTGAATATGTGTATTTGGTTGGGTATGTTAGTATATGTGATTGGTTGTCTTAAATTTTTTTTAAATGTGCAATTAAACTTTACGTTTTAATATTTATCCAGTTGTCAAGCTTGCTGTTTTGGTTTCTGTTGTTTCACTTTGGCAATATAACCTACTGCAGGTGTGAAGAGCAACTAGTGGAACTGTACTAGTGTTCTTTTTGTAAAATTTGGATGCTGACTCCTGCTTTATAATGCTTGCATGCTGAATTTTAGGCTGATATGCCACAGATGAACATCTTACCATGGCAACTTATGGTGCTGTAATAGATTTTAATTTTCCACATTCATTTTACAGATTTTATTCTCTAATGTAGCACACAATTCACAATTAGTTTAACCTTATTTTCTCAGGGTACACTCTGGGTAACCTGCTGAGAGAAAAATTTAAGTTTAATATTTAACATTTCAGTAAACGCTTGGAAATGTAGCTGCTGTGGCCTCTCCCCAAGTGGCCTCCTCATAAGTGGCTATTTAAGAGTTACACTGGAGATAAACAGGAGGGAAACGACATACCAGGTGCCACTGCAGAAAGCGGCTACGACATCATCGCAACCAGATCAACGCATCTCCATCCAAGCAGTCCTCTCCTATTGTCTCATTTCCCCCTCAACCACCGACTAGATTGTAAGCTCGCAAGAACAGGGCCCTCTTCTCCTTTTGTACCAGTTTGTTACTGTATGTGTTTTTGTATGTGAAATTTGTTCTACTGATTGTAACAGCGCTGCAGAATCTGCCGGCGCTTTTTAAATAAATGTAATGTAAGTACATTTCCTTTCTGGTTTATAGCAGTAAACATGTTGTTTTTATCATTCTACTTTTTGAGAATGCTGAGTCTGTCTTCAGATAAAATTTTATACATCCTTTTTTTTTCAAAATGCTGATTTCAGTTTTGGGTTATTTTTTTCATTAAAAATTGGCAGACTACCGAATAACTCTTCATGTCATGACACTTAAAACATTTACATTGGGTTTTTCAACTTTTATGCCAACTAAGGGCACCTGGAATTTAAATTAGACATATACACATTAGGATTTGGAAGAATTGCAAATTTATAGAATTTTGGCAAATGTGGTGATTTGGTATAAAGCCACAACAACAAGGTCAGACCCTCACAAAAACTAAGCAAAAGGCTCTGAATTTTCATTCAAAATGGCAGAACATCTGGTGATATCACCGAAAAAAAAACACCATTTTGGTGGAAGTTCACGTTTGGGAAAAATGGCAGGGCTTCCTGTGAGGTCCACTCCCCATTCTTCCAATCGGGATGGTAGCTCCTGCTGACAGGGGAGATACCAGGCTGTCTTAACAGCAATCTGATCTCCTATGCAAAAACTATATGATGCGATATTACGTCTTACGTCCTAAGGATACAAGTTAACAGTTAAATATGAGGTTTACTGCCCACAAAACAATTATGAATAAGTTTGGATTCCTCAGCAGCTGTCATGAAATTTGAAATAAGGAAACATTCACTGCAGCTGCAAAATTACAAAATTGTTATTAAAAACAGATTGATAAGCCTTTTCCAAGAGAGTTTATTTAGTTCAGGAGTTTTACCAAACGCACACATCTTAACTGTAGAAAACGACAGCAAAACGTTTAAGAACAGCCCCGGAGGGAAAGAATTGGACAGAGGGGCCCCATGAATGTAGTGCCTGGTTAAGGGTTTAAGACATGACTAAGCAAAATTTTGGCACTGAAAGTGTTAAGAATTAGTGGCACGTGCAGGGCCAGAGGGGAGGGGGTAATTACCCTCCCTGAGGGGTATATAAGGAAGGGTCTTTTCACTACAGGGGCAATTGCAAGTGCATTTTCCTGCCCGTCCCTCCCCTAATTTTTGGCATTTGCCGGGTATTCAGGTTTTTTACACTGGTACGGTGCAGGAGTTAACCATCTAGGTATGGTTACTTGTGGTGCACAGAGGTGTAAGTGCAGGACACTCCAGGGGCATGCGCCCCTGTGAATCGTGTGGTCATGTGACTGCCGCACTAGGGGACGCCGGCAGTTCCAGCAGGGATACAGGTGGTTATGCCCATACCAGCAGGTTACTTATTTGGTTATTAATTTGGTTATTAATTGGTTACAATTGGTTATATGTTTGCTTTCATTTTGATGATAAATATTGATATATTGTGTCAAAATGTGTTGTGTTAATATTTGACACTTTGTAAACATTAATAAAGGTTGAGTGTCGCGGTGCTGTAGTTATTTTAGTCCGCACCGCGGACAAATAATTCCATATCTGACGATTAATAAAATTTTTGAAATAAAGAAGTGTCTCTTGTTTTATTTGTAAAGAGGTACCGAACACTGGACGCTACTTCATTCATGTCCGTTTTCAAACATATGTGTTACCTTTCTGATACAATTGAGCCTGAAAGTTCCACAAGATTCTCACAATACTTGCCCATCCCTCCTAAAAGAACTGGAGGAGGTTTGTGGGCCTCCTTGTCAGACATGCTTTTTTAGTTCGGTCCACAGATTTTCTACGAGAGTTTGGTCGGGGCTTTGTGATGGCCACTCCAATACTTTTATATGATTGTCTATAAGTGGTTGTGTTACAATTTTGGCAGGGATATAACTAGAGTATTTGGCACCCAGGGCGGATCCTGCATGTGGCAGCCCCCCACCACACACAAAAAATATTTATTTAACAAAATTCTAAATTGTATGTCAACTGGAAAAAACTAAGAATCTAAAAAAAAATTATAAATACATTTAAATAAATAACATTTTAAAAGATATGGTACAGCATAACTCCCATCACTATACACTGAGCCAGACATTGACGGTAGTGCAGCGTAACCCCTATCACTATAAACTGAGCCTCTGCCCCAAAACAGTCTGCCTGTGTTACCGCTGCCCCTAAAACAGCCTGCCTGTGCCACAGCAGCCCCTGAAACAACTTGCCTGTGCTACCGCTGCCCTTAAAACAGCCTGCCTGTGCCACTGCTGCCCCTAAAACAGCCTGCCTGTGCCACTGCTGCCCCTGAAGCAGCCTGCCTGTGCCACGGCTGCCCTTAAAAACAGCCTGCCTTTGCCACCGCTGCCCTTAAAACAGTCTGCCTGTGTTATCGCTGCCCCTAAAACAGCCTGTCTGTGCCACAGCAGCCCCTGAAACAACTTGCCTGTGCGACCGCTGCCCTTAAAACAGCCTGCCTGTGCCACCGCTGCCCCTGAAGCAGCCTGCCTGTGCCACTGCTGCCCCTGAAGCAACCTGCCTTTGCCACTTCTGCCCCAAAGGCAGCCTGCCTCTGCTACCCTTCCCCTAAATCAGCCTGCCTGAGACAATGCTGCCCCTGAAGCAGTCTGCTTGTGCCACCTCTGCCCCTGAAACAGCCTACCTGTTCCAACGCCCCCCCCCGCCAGCTTGCCTCTCCCATTTCTGCCCCTAAACACTAATTAATTCTTCATTCATTTACTCACACTCCCTTACCTTTCTTGCAGATTTCACTGGTCCCGGGGACGGTTGAGCACACCTTAACGCCTAACGCCTGTGCACTCTGTGAGGAAGCTCTTTTCCTGCGCAGGGAGGCAAACACAACGGGCCTGTATTAAGCGGCCACTGGGCACCCACTTAATGAGTGGCACCCAGGGCAGACGGCCCCGTTTAGGTTTGCTACTGCTTGAACTATATTTAATGATTGCACTCACACATTCAAGTTAATAAAAATGGCTCCTTATAATGCTATAACACTGTTTAGATCCCAATGATTATATGATTAGCTTATTTCCCCCACATTATTAACGCTGATTTTTAACACAGTATACACTATAATTTTTTGGACAATTGTATCTTTGTATTTATTTGTATTTTGCAAGTGTGTTGTGGGGATTTGCAGACTAGTTCCTATAGCAGCTGGTGTACTTCGCACTAAAAATGTATTTACCAAGTTCTTATGAAAATAACGTCTACCAGTACTTGAATGAATGTTAATCTGATTACTCTTAAATCAGTATCAGGAACACAGTGACAATGACAAAAAAATAAAGAAGGCATCTCTAGTTAAAAAAAATATGATGACAGTTAGTGTTTTCCCACCAACTCGTCTGACTTTTCATTTCTGGAGGTAGGAGCTTATCACCATTTCCTAACTCTGTGATAATAGATATTAAAAATATATATATATAAATGTTAAATCAGCAGTTAGTACAATCATTTGGATTTTTCCATTGCATAAAAGCAATCGGTGCTGAGTATGAGAAAAATATAGAGGCCATAAGAAAAAGACATTGTGAGCCATCTGTCATTCTTTAGGGCGACAGAGAGACAAGCAGGATGAAAGCAAAAGTTTCAAACTGGTTTTCTACGGAACATCCTTATTAATCTTCATCATTAGGCAGTGCTGCATTGCTCAAGAGGGTAAAAAAGGTAAGATAAAACTGTTGTGATCACACAAACCTTTTATTTATATCAGTGGGGTGATAATGCTACTGGTTTACCAAAACTTTCAATATTTTTAATAAGCTAATACTACTAGATCAGACTAAGCATTTTGCATTTCACACTTAATTAAAATGCTTAGAATTTTGATACTTTTGGTACTTTTGATACTTTTGGAGGTGACATTTGTGGTTTTGACACCAGCTTTTGATATACCAGAGATCTGTTTTTCTGATGGAATGGTTATCTTAAATTTTTATTTAAAATGTATGTGTGCACAGATAACATGGGAATGTAGTGAAATCTCAAGTATAATATGCAGCTGTGTATAATATACTTTCTTAATTTGCACGCAAAGTTACAGAAGTGAATAGCATGGTTTTTATAATATGCGTGTGCCTTTTAACTTGGGGCATCTTAAATTCTATAAATACAAGAAATCCATCTGCTTTCCATTACAGATATTTAGTAGGTTTTTAGTAAGTTTTTCTTTTAAAAGTTAAATTAGTTTTATTTAATTACAGGAATGTTAATTGGCACATTTTCCTTTGCAACACAATGAGAAAGTATTTATTTTTTAGTACAGCAATATGAAATCAGCAAAAAAAAACATGTGCCGTGTAAGTTGCAGCATTGGGGATTTAAAAGTCTGTACGAGCGACCAACAGAGTCGCTCGTGCAGACTTTTAAAACCCCAATGCTGCAACTTACCCGGCAGATCCCACTGGCCTCCCTGTTCTATCAGTTAAATGTTCGTACGAGCGACCAATAAAGTCGTTCGTACGGACATTTAACTGATAGAACAGGGAGACCAGTGGGATCTGCCGGGTAAGTTGCAGCATTGGGGTTAACTTTTTTATTAGGGGTAACTTTTTTTTTTAAAGGGTTAAGGGGCCGTGCGAGTGAGCCTATTGGTTGCTTGCACGGCCCTTTAACCTATGGATTTCCGCTCCCGTTAACCCCTTCGATGCTGTGTTAGATAACGCAGCATCGAAGGGGTTAACGGGAGTGGAAATCCATAGGTTCGCTGACAGGGGTTACAAAGGCCGTGCGAGTGAGCCTATTGGTCACCTGCAGGGTCTTCCTCTGGCATCAACCAATTGGTTGATGCCAGATGAGGTCCCTGTAGGCGACCAATAGGCTCATTCGCACTGCCCTGTAACCCGTGATGGCGAACCTGCGGATTTCCACTTCCGTGAACTGCCGCGATGCTGCGAAGACAAGGTAAGTTAGAAGGGGGGGGGGAATGGTAGACGAAGACGAACAGGAAGATCTTCGTGGTGTGTGTCTTCGCCTACGTTTTACCGCCGCTGTCTTCTCTCCGGCGTGTCTTCGGAACGAACACGAAAAGGCACTCTTCGTGTTTGTTTTCATGTTCGCCCGAAGACGAATGCACAAGTCTAATAAATAACTACAAATGTCATTAAGATCAGGTGTTATTAGTGCCAGCAAAGGGCCCACTTCTGCAGCAGAACATCTTGAAGGAGCTAGAGACCCCAGGACCTCAGGGTCACGTATTACCATGGGATTTTACCATGTAGTCCTCACACTCATGTCTTCCTGAGCACTTGCCAGGTAGATTAACTCCAACATATTCTTGGTAAAAAAATTGGTCTGGAACCCAATGAGAGAGTATTACTTTAAGTCAGAGGCTGATATAATTCCATATGCATTCTGACAGTTATGGGGTTCCAATACCAATGGGTTTCAATATTCCCTACAAAATAGGTGTTTCTTTCATTCGGACCTGAAGAAGGTCATGGTTTTCTCTAAAGGTATTTTTAAAACATCCATATGATAGACACATAAGCATCTGAAATTTGGAAGACCGGGTTTGTGATAAGTTTCTCGTTCTTAATTCATTTAACAGTATAATTTCAAAATGTTTATATTTTTCCCACTCCCGCATTCGTTAGTGTTTTTATATATTATAACTAATCTCTTCTGGATCTGTCATTCTAAAATGTTACTAAAAAGGGAACACATCTTCCTAGTTAGCAAGAGTTTCTTTTCCTCGATGTGTTTTAATAACATCCATGTATAAGGAACCCACTTTGTAAGTATTTATTTACCTTTGTCTTTAATGTTCATCACATTAAGTATCGCCAGTGAAGTTTTTCTTTTACTTTTACTGCTTTGCTATTTACAATCTTAAAAAGGTTAAAATAAATAACATTTTTGTGACAACTAATATTTATTATACAGAATCAAGAAAGAATGATCTATGCTCTGATACAAATCTATAGAATTTTAATCTTTGATTATTATGTTTCAGTATGCCTTGGGAGCGGAATAACAACCATGAGTGCAGAATCATACAATAACGATTACTGGCATCTACATAATATGTATAATGCCTGTCAGATTGTGTTGGGAAATATAGAAATCTCCTACCTTGAATCTCACAGTGATCTCTCATTTTTAAAGGTAAAGCATTTTACACCCCATTTAAAGATGGGGGTCTTTTTCATAAACTTTTTCATAAACACTAATTTAGTAGAGGGATTGTATGTTAGCACAGTGTGCAATAGTGAGTATGAATAGTGTATGTGTGCTAGTGTGTGCATATATGTGCGTATGTTGGGGGGGCAAGGGGCTGATGGGCACTTGGCTTTACTTGCCCCCGCTGAACCCATTGCTTTTGGTCTACCTGGTGTCTAGTTCTGCTGTTGCCACATCATAGCCCAGACGCACGTATGTGAAAAAGAATATCAATTCTTCTGCCAACCTTTGCACCTTCTTAAGAGTATTGCATAGATAAATATTTCAAATAAATAGATATTTCAAATTATGACAGACATATTTTAATGCATTGCTAAAATTAATTAAACAAATATGTAATACTTATAGCTATACTAATGTATATGTATACTAGTGTACAAGCGTCACAAAAATGATATGCACTGTATTCCTCTCTCCTTTATTCTCTCTCATGCTATCCTTTTCATTTTAGAGTATAGAAGATATAAGGGTTTACATCGGCATCTTTGCCTAAGTGCTTCTTTATCATTTCTTATTTTTTTTTGTTTTCTTAATTTCAGAGCATAGAAGAAGTAGGAGGTTATATCAGCTTGTTTAGCAACAAAGTCAATTCCATACCGCTAGAAAATCTTCGTGTTATTCGGGGAAACACTTTATATCAAGGTCGTTATGCACTTTATATTTCAACCGGACGTGGAACCTATCATAATTATCAGGAGATACCCATGAGGAATTTAACAGGTGAATATACAAATTTCCCAGGCTATTTTACAAAGTTCAACCACTTTTCATGCAGCCATTCCCTAACCAACCTCTTAAAGTTTTGTCACATTCTTTGTCATTTTTGCTTCATTTTGCTCCATGACTAACACGCGTACTAAAACAGTACACAGACATACATGTACATACATTCTTTCTCCTCTCCATCTCCCAGGCACCACTACACCCTAATGCTCACCCTTGACACTCCAACACCATACTCTGACACACACTCACAAAAACACTCTGGACAAACACCCATGCCAACATCATACACTAACAAAAACACAATCTAACACTTTACAACAGACACACACATACAATATGATTACAAACACTAACGCCTTACAGTAACATACATGCTAACACCATATGTTCATTCACATGTATGTAAACACCATACAGAACACACATACTCTAACACTATACACAACATACAGTCAAGCTAATCCCATAAAGTAACACACACATACACCACACACCACACACCATACACGCACACTCCCTAACACAACATATGCCAACACTATCTATACAGTGACTGTAACACTATATATATATTGTGGCAAGGTAACGGAGTCTGTGTATATCAGTAGCAGGTTAGAACGCTCATTATTCCCAGCATGAGGGGGTTAATTGCTGGGAGGTCAACAGGTGGGACCAATTAACCTGCACTGAGGTGTTTAAAGGGCGGTCGTTACAAGCATTAGTTGTCTGGAAACAGGGAGAGAGGCAGTCAAGCCAGAGGCCCTCAGACTTTATAAAAAGGTATGGTCCAAAAAATATTGTGTTGTGCTGCTGCTGCTGCTGCTGCTGCTGCTGCTGCTGCTGCTGCTGCTGCTGCTGCTGCTGCTACTACTACTACTACTTTTTGACTGGGTCTGGATTAGCTGGCCGGTTAGTTAGTGAGGTAAGAACCTTGTATAGTTAGTCTCCAAGATGGAGTAGGATTTGTTTTTGTTTTGGTTTATTTATGTATCCTGTGAAGTGCAACACTCTGTGGACCTTACAGCAAGCTGCAATAAATTACATTGTGCTTTTATTCTGCTGGTGTTTGGAATTTCTTGTTTTGATCGGGCCATCCTGCCACAATATATAATATATATATATATATACATATATACGTATATATATATATATATATATACATATATACGTATATATATATATATATATAATCAGTCGAAACAGTAAACACTCAAATCAAGATTTGATAAAGAAAATTCAGTGTGGTTTATTCACAACAAAAAATGTTTCAGTCTCCTACAGGAGACTTTTATCAAGAGCAGCAACAGCCATGTGGGTGGATCCTTTGTCTAGTATAGATCCTATAAAATATGGTAGTTATAAACTATTGATGGGCGCCAACTTATCTGACTAATACATCCAGTATCTCCCTGATATTTTAGCTATTTTTTTCTGAGGTTACTCACTAGCACTTATAACACAAACGTTGATAATGCGCCACAAAATACTTTAATTTTAATATATTTGTCTTTTTTTTCCCTACAGAAATTCTTAGGGGAGGTGTTTTCATTGGAAGGCAACCAAATCTTTGTTTCTTGGAATCCATCAAGTGGAATGAGATTGTCAACACAAATGATGCAAACAATACCATTGATTTAGCCATATCCTTTTCCGAATGTATGTATTCATGGTACAGTTTTACTTGAAGGTCTATGGTCATTACACCCTCTCAGGAGTCATGAATGGGTTTATCACAAAGGCTGACAACTTTACATAAAACTGCTCTTCCATGAAATGCAAAGCGACAATGTATGAATCTAATAAATCCCTCAAGATTGTTAGCTTGCGAGCAGGGCTCTCTCAACCTAATGTATCAGTCTGTCTTAGTCTGTAAATTCTCGTCTTGTCACATCCCTTGAATTTATGTATTGTATTAAGCGCTGCATATATTGTTGGCGCTATATAAATAAAAGATAATAATAATAATAAATCTCCATTGGTACTGCAACGAGCATTCATGTAGAAGTATCTTACTCGTAACTTACATCAGAGGCCATGCATTGCACCATGAAATATTGTTTTGCATAGAGTTAACTACTTAAAGGTGCACGTCCACATATTTTTTCCTAACATTTCTAGATTTTTATATTATATGAAAAGCATCTTAAATAAGCGTATTCCTTTTTTAAAATAACATGCCATTTTGCTGTACTTTCTTGTTGAAAACATTTCAGCAAGGCTTCTGAATCCTGTCTGTCTTAAGTGCTCAGCCTGCCTGTCTCTGACATCACAGAAGAGGCATTACCTTTAGCGCTTCTAATAATTTTCATCACACCTATAAAACAGAAAAGTTTACTCCATCACACTCACTGGCCATTACTGTGTAAATGTGGATCTGTAAAACTGCTTTCACATCCATGAGCATGGAAAGGCAGACTGAATGGGATGCTGGTGGTCTACCCGCTGCCATGTATTACATAAGAGAGGACTTCTGAGGTTCTGAGCAACAGTAGTTTTTCAATAAACTTTTAAACACAGTTTTTTTTAAGTGACAGGGAGCATTAAAGAAAATAAAAGAGAGATAGCTTTTACTTCTCTCTACATGATGCAGAACGTATCTGGTGATAATGTAAGATGCCCATATGTGGAACAGTGCCTTTAAATAGTATGCAGATGGTCCAAATACTTATCTGCCATTATATGTAATATAATAAATTATATGTAATATTTAGCACTATGAAAAATATATAAATATATATAGGAGTATTAGTCTAAAAGTATTTAGCTTTATAGGGTCACCAAATAAAAATATGTAAAGTAGCATAAGCTTTCTTTCCAGTTCAGGCCTGGAAACCAGTCATCTTGTCAAATCTTTTTTTATTAGAATGTTATGTAGTGTCACTTTATTTATGTATCATCTAAAAAAGTGTAATCATTCAGCAGAAGTGACAGAAATGAACCCAATTTTACATTTCAGGTCCTCCTTGTGATTCCCAATGTGGCGGAAAATGCTGGGGACCTGGCCCAGAAAACTGCCAGAAATGTAAGCCTACTTACTATACACAAATAAACTAGAGAAAAGATTTGCCTGATTCCGTGCTAGGTTATTATATATAATTATTCTACCGTGCGTAATTAAAATTTGAGTACCCCACTAGCCTACCCTGCACTCGTCCAAGATATAAGGATCAAACAACAACTGTTGATATGTTATGTGTTAAATGTATTTTATGTAATTTTTTTTCCCCCAGTTTTTGTTTGTTTGTTGTATATTTATTTGTGTTTTGTAGAAGAAAAAAGAAAAAAAATTAAAATTTGAGTAATTCAATTTCAGAGTAGCTGTGAAATTAGTTTTAACAAGTCTCCAATGAATTAAAGGAAATTCAGTACTTTGAACTAGATTTCTGAAAGAAACCAGTATACTGTACATGTATGACAGAACCTACCTTTTACATTGTTTTCACAGAACATAATGTTACAAAGCACTTAATGGAAATTAATATACATTTACACAATTATGTACCGTGAAGTACAGTATATACAATATATATAACATGAATATTATCAATGGAAGTAACTAGGGAGGATTTAAAACCCTTTCAGTACCGAGGGGTTTTAGTACCCAAAATGCCATATTTTTTGCCATTTTTAACATGTGATAGTTTAATTAAGATTTCCTTGCAGGACAAGTAGAACTTTCTTTTGAAACCACGGAAACAAAAAAAATATTAGCATTTCTTTTGAAATCATACACACACAAAATGTGGCAAAAAATGCCACATATATATATTTATATATATATATTTGTAACAATTTGAAACAAGGTGAATATTCTTCTGTGAATTAATGAACACATTTTAAAAATACATATAATCAGGCAAAACAAAACATACACATAACCACATTACAACAGGCTTAGTATTTGTGTTATAAACATTAAATTTGTCAAGTTTGTAAATGTTGTCACAACTGTGTCTTCAGCATTACATTTATGAAGTCTCTCTAGCTCCTATACTCCTACCAGTCTCCCTGAAGCCTATTTTCCCAATTTTTAGCAATTTTGCATAATAGTTCTTCCACACAGAACGTGCCACTGTTGAACAATGACCCAATATATGTTTGGCATATCATTTATTTATGATTACAGCAACAGCCCACATACATACTTTTTATGTTCTAGAGGGCCACATCCATGCCTTACACATTACAATATTTTTCATATTTTTTTTACTGTGCTAGGTTAGTGACATTTCTTTTTTATTATATTTTGCACTTTGGGGGAATCTATTATATGTTATTGATGCCAGTGATGTTATTTACATAATTGAACTCACTATATAGTTTATTTTTTTATTTTTATTAAATGTTATATACAGTGAAGGAAAAAATTATTCGATCCCCTGCTGATTTTGTATGTTTGTCCACTGACAAAGACATGATCAGTCTATAATTTAAATGGTGAGTTTTTTTGAACAGTGAGAGACAGAATAACAACAAAAAATCCAGCATAACGAATTTCAAATAAGTTGCATTTGCCTCTGTGAAATAAGTTTTTGACCCCTTTGCAAAACATGACTTAGTACTTGGTGGCAAAACCCGTGTTGGCAATCACAGGGGTTAGACGCTTCTAGTAGTCGGCCACCAGATTTGCACACATCTCAGGAACGGGTTTTGTCCCACTCCTCTTTGCAGATCCTCTCAAAGTCATTGAGGTTTCGAGGATGAATTTTGGCAACTTGAACCTTCAGCTCCACAGAGCTCCTATGGGATTTAGATCTGGGGACTGGCTAGGCTATTCCAGGACCTTAATGTGCTTCTTCTTTGTTGCCTTGGTTACCTATCCACGACCCAGTTTCAATGCCCTGGCTGAGGGAAGGAGGTTCTCACCCAAGATTGGATGGTGCATAGCCCCATCCATCGTCTCTTTGATGCGGTGAAGTTGTCCTGTCCCCTTAGCAGAAAAACACCACCAAAACATAATGTTTCCACTTCCATCTTTAATGGTGGGGATGGTGTTCTTGGGGTCATAGGCAGCATTCCTCTTCCTCCAAACATGGCGAGTTGATGCCAAATAGCTCGATTTTGGTCTCATCTGACCACAACACTTTCCTGAATCATTCAGATGTTTGTTGGTAAACTTCAGACGGGCCTGTACCTGTGCTTTCTTGAGCAGGGGGCTTTGCAGGATTTCAGTCCTTCACGGCATAGTGTGTTACCAATTGTTTTCTTGGTGACTATGGTCCCTGCTGCCTTGAGACCATTGAGACTGTGTAGTTCTGGGCTGATTCCTCACCGGTCTCATGATGAACTCGCTTAGAGGTGCCAGGCAAATGGAAGAGTCTTCTAGCAGAGGCGGTTAGGTTAATACAGTGAGGGAATTTAGATGTGTATAGGATAGTCATAAGACAATGCTGAATATAAGACAAGACAGAGAATCAAAAAGGGTTTTATGTATTTCTACAGCAGGAAAAATGGTCGCCTAGATAAAACAAATCGTTCTTATCTGCAGTAAAATTCTGTGTTTATGTTATCATCCTCTGTAACCGTCTTAAAAATAATGTTCCATTGTATATGATTTTTTTTATCAACTGCAGTTACAAAGCATGATTGTTCTCCACTATGTCCACATCACTGTAAAGGTCCTAGTGTCAGTGACTGTTGCGATGACCAGTGTGCATCTGGATGTACAGGAAACACATCAACACACTGCATGGTAATAAACTGTAACTCGTATTGTTTAATTGAATGTATAGATTACAGCATACCCTCCAAGGCACAGCCAGCCTTATGTGTAACTTGTGAGACTGCAACACTCCAAAGGGTGCCTCCCTGGCCCTTTGTGAACAACTTTCGAAAGGCACAGGGAGGCAGAAACTCAAGCTGCTTGCACAGTGCATAAGAAACCAGAAAGAAAGCTGCCAGCGGTAAGGTGTAAGTATATGTGAGAATGAATGTGAATGTGTAAATGTTTGCGTGTATGCCTGAGTGGTGTAGGAGCGAATGTGTGTTACTGTGAATATGTACGTGTGTTAGTGAATATGAGGAAGTGTATGTTAGTATAAGTATATGTAAGTATGTATATATGTGTAAGTGAGTGTTAGTATGAGCAAGTGTATGTGAGTGTGTAAGTATGTGTAATTATGTGTACGTGTTTTAGCGTGTGTAATTTTGTGTAAGTGTGTGTGCATATCTGTGGCAGTGTGTATATGGAGGGCAAGGGGTATGTGAGAGAATGTGTTAGTGATTGAATATGGTTATGTGTGATAGCGTGACTGTCTAGTTGTGTTAGTGTGAGTGTATGTGTGGGTTAATGATTATATCTAAGTGAATGATAGGGTGAGTGTCTGCGTGAGTGTATGGGGGTATGAGTTAGTGATTGGAAATGTGTGTGTTAGTGTGAGTGGTGTGTCTTTTAGCATGAGAGACCATCCTGAGGTCAGGCTGTGGATCTGCCCCTGTCTGCAACTCCTCCACGTGTCCGCAAGCTTAGCATGTGAGACGGCATAGATGGTGCCTTCAATACCTCGTGGTGGTGTTTGTGGCAGCGTCCAACAGTGTTCACCTGTGTCTGCAAGTTGCTGTCGCTGCATAACAGTGTTATTTTATTTAATTCAATTACCTATTTAACTTATTTAGTATATTACCAATCTTATTTTAATATTTAATGCATTATATTAACTAGTTATTTGTTGTGATTGTGTAAGAGTATGTCCTTTTGAGCCTGAGGTCCATTTATGGAAAGCATTTTTTCATATCAATTGGAGGTCCTCTTAGCCTCCTTTTAAATCTCAAGAGAGTCATCACTAGAATGCCAGTGAGTCTTGATGCATGCATACTGCTGAGCAGAATATACTGTATGTTTGATGGAGTGCAGTGTGAATAGTGGGGGACATGGAAGTGAAGCAAAAGCATAGAAAGGATTCTGATGAATCATTGTATAGATCTGCATCTACAAAAAAATAGGTAACACTCAGCAATCAAATGCATATGATGGCTGGAGTGCACCTTTTAAGGACTAGCCCTATGTATTTTGATTCTCTATCTTACATGGCTGTGCGTAGAAAATTCCACTGTGTGTCCATTGCTCAGGCAGGGACCTGTTTTGGTTTTATAGACAGGTCAACAATTAACACATTTAAAAAAAAAACACTTAATTACATTCCTAAAAAAAATTATTTATTTTTTATCGACAGGCTTGTCGTACTTTTTATGATGGTGAAACTTGCAGAGAAAGTTGCCCTCCTTTGCAGATATACAAACATTCTACATACCAGGTAGAAGCAAATCCCCATGGAATGTACAGTCTTCAAAACTACTGTTATAAAGAGTGTCCACGTAAGTTAACAGTCTTTGATTGCTATGCAATCCTCGTTAACTTCATGAGCATATATATATATATATATATATATATATATATATAATGAAAATTATACTGATGTAAGCAGGTTTGGAGTCCAGCGGCAGGGTAGGAAAGGAAGGAAAGGAAGGAAAGTCAGAATCAGCAATGGTTAAGTATACGTCCCTCGTGGTGCCCTTGTCATCACCTTGTCATCACCCCCAAAGTTTGTTTGTTCCTTCCTTTATTGTACCACACCTCTCTTTTCCTCCTTCATGTAGTTCAGATATAGATCAAATAAACATCACATGGAAACACAGCATTGCATTTATAGATCAATGAAACCCTGTATTTGCAGGTATTAATAAATAACACATAAAATATGGCATTTCATAAATGCAGGTATTAATAAATAACACATAAAACATGGCATTTCATAAATGCCAACAGTCCCAAATTTCCTGGGACAGTCCTAGGTTTTTTTTGCTCCTGTCCCGTCAAATTTGGGTCTGTATCAGAATAAGAATAATGCTTATGCACAGTGCATTACACTGTGCACAGGCAGCACTGAATTTTAACTGTGTACGTCTAAGACGCACACAACCTGAATGCTTGTAAATGAGCCCAGACTACCTAGTATCTTTACGGGGTAGCCTAAACTTCAATGCTGCAAGGTCACGCAGAGTGAATGGGCTCACCCCCTTTGCCCTAGGGTCATGGAAGGAATGGTGAGTTTGACGTTGCAGGTACAGCTAATAGCACACAAACCCTGCCTTGCAAGTATAAATCTACTGAAAAATCACAAGCAAACTCATCTTCAAAGGTTTACATTTAATAAATAATGCATGAAAACCCTAAATTGGAGGTATAGATCACAGGTCACGCACCCCAAAGGCCAGCCCTGGCACCCAGATTGCATCCACAATACCTGCCTAGTACCTATATTGGATGCATAGGACTTGCCATTTTTGTCCCTAAATACCCTCCCTTTGTCATCTTTGCCCCAAACAGCCTGCCTGTGCACTCTTTTTCTCCAAACAGCCTTACTGTGCCATATTTGCCTCAAACATCCTGCCTGTGCCCCTATTTACCCCCAAACAGCCTCCCTGTGCCATCTCTGCCCCAAAAAGCCTGCCTGTGCCATGCATGGCCCAAACAGCCTGTCTGTGACATCTATGCCCCCTGCTTACACATCCATGCTATCGCACACCTACTCATATTCATTCACATACTCATTCACAAATACTCATTTATTTACTCATTCACACACTCAGACATGCTTGTTATTTATTGTTTAGAGATCAAATTTGATATGCTAGCAACATCACTACCAAATCAATAAGATATGTGGGAAATATATTGACAAAAACAGTATGTTTTTTTTATATTGCAGATCATTTTAAGCATACAGAAGATGGTCGGTGTGTTCTTACATGCAGCCCTGATTCAGAAGAAGTAGAGGAGCATGGTGTCATTTTTTGTAGAAAGCACAAAGGTATCATAGACATTCATAAAAAATATATATTATCCCTTATAATACCAAAATGTTCACAACTTTTGCATTTAATTTATAATTACAATTTATAATTACATGTAACTCTTTTCTTTTTGCACCAATATATTTTATCGTTATCGCCATTTTAAATTGTATTTGTTAAATATTTTCACTGTCCCCTATTGTAACTCTCTACAGAATTTGCTGGTGCTTTATAAATACATGTAAGTATTTTAGCTATGCTCTTTTCTCAAATATTATGAAGCGTTCTGATTGAATCTGGCAGCAAGTCTTTAACTTTCTAAATTGTTACAGATTAAGTAGAATTATGTCCTACCTAGTAAAAGAATTAAAGCTGTCAAACACAAGCTATGATTTGGACCACAATGACCAATACTAACACTGCCCTGAATATTCATCTGAAACTGATTCATTTGAAACTTATATCCATGGGAAAAGACTTTATATTTTACAGTATAGAGTCAATTTATTTAATGATTTTTGACTTCAGCGTTGTATTGTATTTTCCCATGTGGATGTTGTGAGCTTTGTGAGACTGATATCTAAGCCAACAAAATGTTGGCTGTAAGGGAGATCTTGTGCAGGCTAATGATGCATGATCTATAAGGTGAAAATGCCCATATTATATAAGTAGTTTTTCCATAATACATTAACTGGCTTTTTTTGAAGCCTGTATCACACTCTGCACTAAAAATCATATACAGAAATATTTAGTTATTTAGTGGTCTCCTCTGAACAAAATCATTATCAGATACAAATGTCTGCAAGGACATATGTTACCATAGAAAACCTTCATACAATCGTTGCGAACACAAACGTTCTGTATTTTATATAACATATAGATTGTTTTCTCTACAGGCAAAGTATGCAGTGGAATTGGTACTGGAGATTTAAAAGATGTTGTGTCAGTTAATTCTTTAAATATTGATTCCTTTAAGGATTGTAACAAAGTACTTGGGAATTTGGTGATTCTGCCATCTGCAAGGTATGAGTATATCATTTACATTTTTTACTAAGTCTCTATGATCGATAACCTTTATTACAGAAGAAACCAAGAATTCAGAGCATGACATTCAAAAAAATCCATCTAAGGCATACATATTGGGGATTCTGTGACACTATAAGGCCTTATATTGCTTATTCCCCCAAAATCGTCAAAGTTCCCCAAGTTTTGAGAGGCCTTTATTATTTTTCATGGCTATATCACTTATCAAGGAGCTGAATCAATGGGATTTAACTGCATTTTAACCCAAATGAGACGCTCAAGCAATGCAGAGATATGCATGAGGCAGAGGAGACAGAAATGTAAGTTGTCCTGATGGTCAGATCCATACTGTCATAGAGAAGTAAGCTTTAATATATAGTGAATCACTGGATATATGGTTGGTGCTATAGCTCATAGCCGGTGACAGTTCTTTTCTGGAGCTGCCATAATCCTGAATGACCAATACCTATTGTCTCTAAAAATTGGCAGGCTACATATAATAAGCTAAAATTTACTTTTTACTGGAATAATGTATATGTTTCTACATTGAATTCATAAAGATATGCAGACCAAAATTAATATGCCTTAAAAAATTAGAGGGATATGCAGCCTCTTCATTCCCAGACCGAAGTCAAAGGAGGGCTGGATCTTTTAGGGACCCTTGAAAAGAGGACCCACTGAAGTCTGTAAGGTAGGGTTGCAGCCAAAAGGCTCAGCCAACTCCCTCCAACCAAAAAGCAGAGTCTTGGGGGACCAGGTTCCATTGTGGGATTTTCATTCTGTGAGAGCAGTATGTGAGGGCAACGTCTGTTGGTTGTATTTTATCTTGTCAGTTAAAGTTAATCTTTTACTTCAGTACTTGTTTTCACGTCTATCAAATATGAAAAAAAAAACTTTAACTCTTTAAAACTTACATGTTTACTTACATTATACATTTTGTGCAGATTTTAAGAAAAATAGTCTGTACATGATAGGTTCCTATTTGGCAAGTGTATGTGGCACAGGGTGAGTTAGCAGGGACCTCATATATTTTACAAATTAGAGATAATTGTTCCTAATGTTCTAGTTGAAAAATGGTTAGGCGCTAATACCAATAAATTGACTTACATTAATTAAATCAATAATCATACAAAGTAAATTATATTAAATCAATTATTCATATTTAATCAAATCACATATAAGGCATATAGCCTTTTAATATGGTTTCAAGACAGTCTTGTTTGATCGTCCTCCACAAACCTAATTCACTTAGTTTACTTTATATTTGTATTTGCTCTGTATTTTTGCAATTCTTATTGCTACAGCTATTGAGTGATATTATTTCTATATATCTTTTTTTACAAGTGTTTGGTGGTACACATTTTGTGATACAGTTGTTGCTCATGTCCAATTTGTATTTTCTTGATTGATTTCCCCAATTTACTTGGAGAACTCACTGGGTAAATCTTTAATGTATGCTAATACCAATTAATACCAGTAAATCATTAATACCAATTATTTTTGCATTTGGAATTTTCAGAACATACTTACTAAATCTTTTTCCTTGAATTTTTTTTCAACATTCACAAATCAGACTATGAAAAGCTAAGGCTCTTTAAAACTATTCGAGAAATAACAGGTTAGTGAAAGATATTGTATAGGGATCATTTTCATCGTCTGTTTTCTTCAATGGAATTCACTTAATGATAAATGTATTGTGAATTAAACTACAGGTTATTGTAAAGACTGCTGAATTTCCTGGGTAAAAGTACAAATAACTAGTTAGTGCTTGGTGAATAGGTCCAAATGTAGTTAAATTGCTAAATGCTTAAATTTATATTGGTAGCTGTTAATGCAGTATAAAGAGAAAGAAGTGTTCAAATGTGCCCATGCTGGTCATCAGCACAAGTATGACCCTGCGTAAGAAACATTTTATTATCAAACTTTGTTGATATTTGCATTAGCAAATATTCCTTCTACAACTTTTGCTGGACAATACTAACTTCCAAGGCTACATCTGTATTTTTTCTATACAATCTGGTAGGTTATTTTCTGTATTTTTCAGTTTTCAGTTAAGCTGAACCTAACAAAATACTCTGAAGTAATAACCAATCTGGATTTGACACTGAATTAATATAATGATGTGTATGAAATTTTATTTCCACCCTAACACAAGGAAGAAATCTAGTAGTTACCACTTGACCATAAATGATTATTGGAGACGGAATGCCTTCAGCAATCCAAAAACGATCTCTGTTAAAGATAGGTTGGAATTGGAGTGGCAGGAGAGTTGTGGTTTCAACACCTTAGTTCAGTAGAGGGGCCACCACGTGCAAATTTTCCTTCCAAGGATGGATTAGCTGGCCCTGCATAAAGCATAATTGTCGACTATTTAATAATGCATTATACGGGACCAGACAAGCTCTTTCTGCAACAGAAGCTCAGTGTGGTTAGCCTTTCATAATGGACAGTGAATTGACGGCGTGGAAACCATACCTCTCCTGCAAACACTTGTGTCGACTCTCCATTTAGTGACTAGATTCCAAGTAAGTGCATGTTGTCTTAGTTAATGTACACTTGAATGATAATTCTGTGTTTATTAATCTTATTTTGTTATTAAATTAATTCTGTATGACAGGTCTCCTACAAATTATGTGGTGGCCCAAACAATACTCTGATCTGAATCCTTTTGAAAATCTTGAAATAATCCATGGCACAACAAAATTGTGTGATTCTTTTAGAAATAAAGTTAGCCATGTTAATTCTAATTATGTCAAATACATGCATCTAGTTAGATAAAAAAAAACATTGCGAGAAAAGTGATTTCACCCAAGATCATTCGTACAAATTACCATTGCCGCAAAGCAGGCAATCCTTAGCACTCCTTTGTCCTACTAACTGTAAGAATGGGTTGGTCTCCACTCAGGGAACACACCAAAAACATTTTTACTCACGTTCAGAAGAACTTAATTTGCGCATGAGGTCTCTCCCAATCTACATTTTAGGTCCACTCTGAAAGAACCAGATACCCCCCAAAGTATGCCTCAGCCTGTCTCATAAGTTATGAGTGGTGGTGTTTGCACACAGTGGACACGATTCACTTATTTGTTTTTGTACAACGATAGGAGCATACATTTTGACCACCTTTACTAATGCTTTTATTATATGGCAATGTGTTTTGGACTGGATAGTTTGTAATATTGCAGTCGCACCTGTTGTACAAGAAGCTGTCACCTTGTGCTGATTCATCCATGGCAAATCAACAAAGAATTGTCCAGGTTAACCATTTTAACTTCTTCTCCAATGTCTACATTAATCAACAGATTAACCAAACTGACAGACTAGTAGGTGTTAAGTATTCACTGATATTATAGTATAAGCCTGTACGTTATATTCAATAATACCTGTATGTTGCACTTAATAAATATGTAACTTCAGAAGACAAATATTGACAACCACAAATTAAGTTTCATAAATATCTAACATTGATGATCTTATATCTTTCTTCTGTTGAAGTGAGGGCTACTCTATGATTATAACAAGGCTGTCCATACATTCACTGGGATTAAGTTCCCTAAAAGAAATTAGAAATGGTAATGTACTGATTAAGGCGAACAAGAATCTTTGTTATGTTGACTCTATCAATTGGAGAACCATTTTGAAAACAAACCAGCAAAAAGAAATCGAGAATAACCAAAGTAATGAGGAGTGTGGTAAGATCACCTATGCAATTTCTCAGTTGTGCCACAGAAAGCAATTTTACATGTTGATTATTGCTACCAATTGTTCAACACATACACACATTGTAGTGCCCATATATATGAGGCAAAGTGACAACTCAAATCAACACAATAATGAATTTTGTAGGTTACATACAGCCCAGCACAAAAAATGGTTCCATATGTCCACCAGAATAAAGGTGTATTCCATTTGAGTTTTTGCAAAAGCACATAGTAAAAGGAAAAACAGTAATTTGTTGGAATTCTGAAATCTTTGAAATAATATTTTGATATTTATATATATTTATATAAATATATTTATATATATGTTTGTTGACATTTTCCAGCTGCTGCAGATAAGATGTGTGATCCCTTATGCTCTGTCGGAGGCTGCTGGGGCCCAGGACCCTTCCAGTGCTTTTCTTGTCATACATTTAGTCTTGATGGGGAATGTTTGCAGCCCTGTAGCATTTTGGAAAGGTAATTTATTTTCTGGGGGGGGGTTTAATGTTTCTTTTTTTTGGAACATACAGATTTCAGTTTTTTGGGGGTCTGCGTATTATTATATTTTCAAAAACTGTCAATGTTCTTAGAAAAAGACAAACAGGCACTGCTCTCCTCCTCAAATGTTTTGCTTGAGTTTTCTCAATAAATAGATACTGCTAAATTGGTTCCAAAGAGGACAGGGGCTGTTGTGTTATAATACCTTTCAGTGGGCTAACATGTTCTTATAATATAACATGTTAAAAAAAACTATGACATGATGTTTCAAGCCCTCATGATTGTAAAAAAAAAGGTTCCTTAGACATCCTGAAGGCTTCAAAGTGGTATTTCTCATGACAATGTAAAATATAAGAGATTTACTTCACCACCTTTTTTAAGGCCCAGGCTATTTTTTTACCTTTCATGACCAAGGTTGTTTTAACATTTTTGTGGTGCTTCTGTTTAGCTCTAATTTTCTTCTCTCTCATTTAGTGTACACACTTAGATTATACATGTTTTTTTTCAGAACGAGGGGGGCTTTCTTCAGATACCATTTTTTAATCATATGATCTAATTTCCTATAAAAACTATATAAACTAGAAAAAAATACTGGAAAAAACCTTTTCTCACCTACAACAGCTACTGAAAACACCTGCTAAATAGATTATACTATGTGTCCTGAGCTTAAAAATACCCAATCTTTAAGTTATAGAGCAATAGGTACAAGTAGCGTTTTGCTATTGCAAAACCAATTTTTTCCAAATCTGGGAATCGTGTCCCCATGTCCTATTTGGGACATCTTTGAGGCCAGCCAATTAAATTTACCATATATTTTTAAAAACTAGACACCCCAGGGTATTTTAAATGTTGGTATGTTAACCCTTTCCATGCACTAATTCTACTACCAGCCTTGTCAAACTTTGTGGTAGTAATTTGTTTACACAAATTCTACTTTACAGCTCCTGGGATATATCACTGCCAGACAACACCAATATGTGTTCAGCAACAGCTCCTGAGTACAGTGATACCACCCATGCATGGGTTTATCAGGTTATTTGGGGCATGCTAACCATGACCCTCTTATAAACTTGTAGCGCTTGGGGCTGCTATTGAGGCATTTCAGCGACGCCATTTAAGTTTAGAAGGCGATTGTTAGTCGTTAACTGACTGTTTTCCGTGATGTGTCAGGCACGTCATTGGTCGGTAAGAGGTTAAACTGAATGACTGCAGAAGAGGTATAAAGCATTTAAGGGGAACTCCCATGAAAGCCATATTTCTCAATATGAGCTTAGCAGACGGTGTATAATATAGGGAAGCACTATAATAACTGTGCTTTATCTTCTTTTTGTTCCAATAAACTTACTGCGTCTCCAAATCTGGAGGCTGATATTGTTGTCAGTCTTGTGGTTTTCAGTGACTTTCCCTGATTCCACACTGATTCTTTATGATAATGCTATGAACTCCATTTCTGCCTAGACTTCTGTCAGAGGGAGTTTGATAATGACTCATAGTGTTTGTCTAGTAGCTAAAACATACAAATGGCTAATGTGCAGCTATCTGAAAACATTATATAATCCATGTACAACTATTAAAAAAACGAAAACAGCACAAGCTTTAGAACTACAATTTAACCTAGCTCTAGCACCAAAAACATGGTGGGAGATTGCTTCTAAAAGTATGTTCATAGAATTATTAACATTCAGTTCAATATTCCGAAAGGATAGATGCAAATACCAATTATACTGTATAATGGTTACACTAAAATGACAACAGAGATTAACATTCAATATGTATTGGCAAACATTCAATTAGTTTTCCTAATAAAATAACCATAGTAAAAAAGCAGTGCAAATAACGTGTATAAGCATATCTTTGAAAGGATACTCCAACCATAAAATGCAACTTAATACATATGAAAGCTGTGTGGTCCCTTTCATTTAATTGTGTAACTCCCCTCACAAATGCATAGAGAGATTCTGCAGAATCATCCCGTGTGCATTTACCTATTCCCCTCACCCAGCTTCTTGGCTTGCATGCATGTTTTTGGCCAAGCAAGTCTCTTGGTGCTTTCATGTACTCCCCACCAATAAGCCCCAGCACTGGCTCACCTATGGACGAATTGACAATTTGGCTGCAGTTCATGTGTTTGTACTGCACAGCATGACTACAATAGTTGTTGTGCTGGCTGATGGAAGAGCCCAGATAGTGAAGGCAGTGAAGGCCGAGTGAGCTTCCGACTTCTTATCATGTTACATTATCAAGCAGTAAGAAGCTATGTTTGTAGTCACAGTGTGTGTCTGTGTAAATCAGTGAAGCAACATAAGGACAGAGGCAATTTTCTCGGCTCCCATGACAAATGCAAAGATATATTTTACACTGACTTATCTGATGGGTACTTGGTTATGTTTTCACATTCACTTAGTAGTCTTACTTCCATGCAGTCTTGTGGGAACAAAAAACTTGCTTTGCCTTGTCAGTGGTTCCTCCATGTCCCCTTAAAAGTGATTCCTGGGCATGAAACTGTTTGGAGGTTCCAATTTCAGAATGCATTGCATTGTGAATGTCTTTGTGTAAATAAAAAGGTACCTGAATTGTAGGAAATCTAGTACTAAGCTAATACACTGTGTATGTATAAATATGGAGTGGGGTCCTTATATCATGGTTGCCCCAGGGCCCCACCTGACCTTAATCTGCCCCAGGACTCATAGAATTTTCAATTAAAGTGCTTTTCTGCCAATGCTACTTGAGTTTTAATATGCAGTCTTCGTTGTTAGGCTGCATAAGGGTTAGTATAATAACAATGTTCATTTCTTAACAGTGTTGGAATATTAAATATATTGTTAATATTAGGACCGACAAGTGTCTACTACTAGATAATGCATGCATGTTATTCACTTCACTGGTCATAATGTTATGGCTGATGTGTATATGTCACATATTATTATTTATTGTTTTATATTATCATATACATATTCTGTAGCGCTGTACAATGGGTAGACACGACATAACAAGTAGTGTTTTGCATAACAATTTGACTTGGGCCTGCACAAATGAGCTTACAATCTACACATATGTATACAAAAGTTGTATTGTTCATATGGTTATATATATATATATATATGAGTATTGCAGTATGCAGTGACTTATAACATAATATTTAAAAGACAAGCTTTCGAGAGTTATTCTCTCTTCATCAGGTCTGAAGCAATATACAGTATCTCACAAAAGTGAGTACACCCCTCACATTTTTGTAAATATTTTATTATATCTTTTCATGTGACAACACTGAAGAAATGACAATGTAACGTAGTGAGTGTACAGCCTGTATAACAGTGTAAATTTGCTGTCCCCTCAAAATAACTCAACACACAGCCATTAATGTCTAAACCTTGGCAACAAAAGTGAGTACACCCCTAAGTGGAAATGTCCAAATTGGGCCCAAAGTGTCAATGTTCTGTGTGGCCAATTATTATTTTCCAGCACCGCCTTAACCCTCTTGGGCATGGAGTTCACCAAAGCTTTACAGGTTGCCACTGGAGTCCCCTTCCACTCCTCCATGACGACATCACGGAGCTGGTGGATGTTAGAAACCTTGTGCTCCCCCACTTTCCGTTTGAGGATGCCCCACAGATGCTTAATAGGGTTTAGGTCTGGAGACATGCTTGGCCAGTCCATCACCTCTACCCTCAGCTTCTTTAGCAAGGCAGTGGTCATCTTGGAGGTGTGTTTAGGGTCATTATTATGTTGGAATACTGCCCTGTGGCCCAGTCTACGAAGGGAGGGGATCATGTTGAACTTCCAGTGACCAGTATGAGAGCGTGTGAGAGCTATAACACCAAATTTAACACCTGCTCCCCATTCACACCTGAGACCTTGTAACACTAACAAGTCACATGACACCGGGGAGGCAAAATGGCTAATTGGGCCCAATTTGGACATTTCCAGTTAGGTGTACTCACTTTTGTTGGCAAGTTTTAGACATTAACGGCTGTGTGTTGAGTTATTTTGAGGGGACAGCGAATTTACACTGTTATACAGTCTGTACACTCACTTCTTTGTAGCAGAGTGTAATTTCTTCAGTGTTGTCACATGAAAAGCAATAATAAAATATTTACAAAAATGTGTGGGTGTACTCACTTTTGTGAGATACTGTGTATATATGTTAATGCTGTACTTCATTTTATATCTAGACACATGTTATTGACTACCTAATTTAGCTTAATTGTTGATTACTTTGATTTCAATTTGCTGTTCGGAGGTTTGTTTTGGTCTGCTAAGAGATTCTTAATTGAAATGAATGTTTGTTGTGAGAATACACAAAGTAACATGGTACATGTAGTTGGAGAATAAGCACACATTACATGACTGTGTGCTCTGAGAATTAGATCACTCCTTTCTAACAAGTAAGATTTTTTATGGAATGGGTCTAGTATGGAAACTAGACCCATCGTTGAATCTGACCAAAAAGTTTTTAGATGGATCAGGCAAATATTTTGAGAGCAAAATGCTATACGAGATGAATAATTTTATTTTATATTATTATATTAAAACAATAACTTTATTGATCATTTAAGTCAGTATTTTTCTTAATTTCTCTGTTTTTTTAGGGTGCAGACAAATGTTTCAGATGTGCTCACTACAAAGATGGTCCATACTGTGTCAAATCATGTCCAGAGGGACTCCCGGGAGTAAATGATACCATAATTTGGAAATACCCAGATGAATTTGGGGTTTGCCAGCTATGCCATCCTGATTGCACCATGGGGTACATAAATAGAACCTGTACTTACCAATGTAACATTTCTGCTATTAAATGTACATTGTCCATTTTAATTTGAAAATTAATTATACAGCCTACACTTTGTCAAATAAACCAAGCCACGTACTAATATATAAGACCGAAGCCGTTGTTGAATAGTTCCCCTGCCCACATCTTAAACGCTCCAATAACTGAGTTGCAATCTGCACACTACATGTTTATTGGTTGTTGATTTTATTGTGTTCACTACTATGATAGCTAGCCTACTACGCTAAATGTGGCAGATATTAAAGACACACTGTCAATCAGTGAAAAACAGTCATCTTAATAAAAGTGCTTGAATATAGATTGAGTGTAACAGTTAGTGCTACAATAGTGATACTGCTCCATTTTATGTTTGAACAGTAAAAACTGCTGCATACCCCAGCTTTAATTTCCTCTTCTTCTTTGTTAATCTCTCATTACTTGTTTTGTATAACAACAACAAAAGGGAAAGTAATTTGTGTTTTGTTTCTACAGTTGTGAAGGACCAAGATTTGAAAACTGCAGGTTTCTTGGGTACGTATTGTAAAGTATGGTTAATAAAATGCTAACCTTTTGTTAACCTGGCACTGTCCACAAATAAGGGCCAAATCTTAACAGTATGCTTTCAGTTTAATAACAGATGCTTCTGTTATCGGTAAGCCGTAAGTAGCATAATGAACCCCCCCCCCCGGAACAATGCTTTAGCTGGGTGGAATGTTCTGGAAAAACTACACAAAAACTATTTGACTACACGAAAACTATACATGTGACCAAGCCTGCCATGTGCCGGCAAACGCAAAAAGACTGCTTGCATTTATAAATATTGTCCTTCCAGTTCTTCTATGGAGCAGTTGATGGTACCCTAGAAGAGGCTAGCATAATAAGAGCATACCCTTAGGCCTTTGACTAAAAAACTGTGTATACCAAGTCAACAAGCTCATAAACTTCAGACAATTCTATATTATAGCTCTGAGTTTAGGAGCTTGGGGAAAACTTGGCATTCTTCTTAAAATGATCCATATTTACCAAACAACCCAGATCCCTTTCATTTAGAAAGATGTCAAACTCTTGTAGAGGCAGTTGGACACATTTGTATGGGGTGGGAAAAGACATTAAACAATAAAATCTTAAAAACATACTTCCTCACCAGTGGTTTGGCAGTTGAGTTTTGACTGAAACAAACGTACAAACATAAAGGGTGATTTATAAAGGTATCCCAGGTGCTCGATGATTTAATGTATAAAATCATGCTTGTAACACAAATTTACATGTAGCCAATATTTCCAGTCTTTATACATTCTTATGTTGTGGGTGCAATAATATTACTTGTGAATGTAGCTGTAAATGTTGTCATCTTTTTTGGTCACCAAATACCCAATAAATATTTATCCACAAGGTGTGCAACTTTTTATGGCACGTCATTTACAGATATAATTTCTGGGATGACTAAAATTCTGTTTCATCTTAAAATAATTTACTTAAATGTGTTAAATGAAATGAGGAAAATGAAAAATAGTTTTGTGTTTTTTAATACATTAGTAGGGTATAATCATTGTAATCATGTTTAATGATGTAATGACAATCGGAATACCCCAGGCCATCTTAAGTTCAATAAGTCAGAAATAGATTTTAAATTCCTTAAAATTTTAAAACAGAATGTATGCGTTCACAGACGAATTAAAATAGAAAGAACAGTGAGTAGCAGTGAGGTTAAATAATAAAAAAATCAAATTAGAAAAATAAATTCTGAAATATATAACCGATTTATCTGTATGGTTTTCATAATTTTAACAATGGCATTATTATTTTAGGGTACTTTTTTTGTTAAACATGAATAAAGTATAAAGTAAAGAAAAACCAAAAGAATACGTATAATGTTCTTCCCCCTAAAAGTCTGGGAGAGGTGAATATAGCCCCTATATTAGAAATATATAACGGACTGAAATGCCTTTGGTTGGGACAGAGCATTGCGTACGGAGACACTTAAAAAATATTTTGAAATCTGAGGCTTGCCTGGTATTGAGGATGCTTGATTGCACATCTGCACATGTATAAAATCCCCCTGTCCACTAGGTATATGTGGTAGTAAAGAGTTCAACATTAGTGGGGAAACAAAGAAGTTGAGGACTGATGACAATTATGTATAAATAAATAAATAACACAGTTTCCTTTAGTATTAACATGTACTTCGAAGGTAATCCCAGGGACAAATAATAACCAAGGGCAGAAAGCCTAAATCAGGAGACTTTCCCTTAAAAAAGGAAAATGTGAACACTTTGCTTAAATGGGAACTGTTGTCCTTACATATGTTAGCATAATTAAATTAATTTATTAAAACTATAAACTTTTTTTCTGTACTGCAGTTGTTTAAGTAGTTTTTTTAGGTTTAAAGCTTACCTTTAGATGCAAGGCATAATGTTCTCTATGACCATAACACTATATACTAACACACACTCTAATATCATGCACTTACGAATACATATAGACTCTCTCCCAGGGACCAGCTGTTCTAACCAGTTAACTTGACAGAAAGGAAGTTAAAATATGATATAAATTTGATAAAATGATATGCTTTGTTTCCTGAAAAATTTAGGATTTGTGAAAAGTAATAGAGGTTGGACCGCCTTTGCCTTCATTTTTCTTACTTTCTACAAGGTTCTGGAAACATTCCTCAAGAATTTGGTCCATATGGACATGTTGGCATCACGCAGTTGCTGCAGATTTGTCGACTGCTCATCCATGTTGCAAATTTCTCATTCCAGCACATCCTAAAGGTGCTCTACGGGATTTAAATCTGGCCATTTGAGTACAGTGAACTCATTGAGGTAAGCTTTGTGATATGGTGCATTATCCTGCTGGAAGTAGCTATTAGAAGATGGGTGCATGGTGGTCATAAAGGGATGGACATGGTCAGCATTTAAACGATGCTCATTTGGGCCCAAAGTGTCCCAAGAAAATGCCCCCTGCACCATTACACCACCACCAGCCTGAACCGTTGATACAAGGCAGGATGGAACCATGCTTTTATGTTGTTTACGTCAAAGTCTGGTCCTTCCATCTGAACGTCACACCTGGAATCGAGACGCATCAGACCAGGCAACATTCTTCCAGTCTTCCATTGTCCAATTTTGGTGAGCCTGTGCGAATTGTAGCCTCAGTTCCCTGTTCTTAGCTGACAGGAGTGACACCCAGTGTGGTCTTCTGCTGCTGTAACCCATCTGCTTCAAGGTTCTACGTGTTTCAGAGTTTGTATTCTGCATACCTTGGTTGTAAGGAGTGTTTTTTTTTGAGTTACTGTAGCTTTTCTGTCATCTCAAACTAGTCTGCCCATTCTCTTCTCACCTCTGACATCAACAAGGCATTTTCATCCACACAACTCCCGCTCACTGGATATTTTCTTTATGGCACCATTCTCTGTAATAGTTGTGTGTGAAAATCCCAGTAGATCAGCAGTTTATGAAATACTCAGACCAGCACAAACAACCATGCCACATTCAAAGTCACTTAAATCCCCTTTCTTCCCCATTCTGATGCTCGGTTTGAACTTAAGCAAGTTGTCTTGACCACATCTACATACAAAAATGCATTGAGTTGCTGACATGTTATTGGCTGATTAGCTATTTGCTAACAGCGGGAATTCTCTTTGACAGCCGGAAGGTGTATGCGCGATGGACGCAGACAACCCCCGCTGCTAACCGCACCTCCTTCTGGCCGCAGCGGAAGTTGCCTACGCGAATCGCGTAGACGTCTACCTGCTACATGCTATGACCCTACACACTAGGGACTCGGAGTCAGAAGCACCGGGTAAGATTGGGGGGGAGTGTTAAATGTGCGGCATAAGGCATTTCTGAAGGCAGAGTGCTCTATGAAATGTCTTTTAACCCCCTTAATGCCACTCTGCCTCCAGAAATGCCCTTTAACCCTCTATATGCCACTCTGCCTCCTGAAATACCTTATACCTCCCTATATGCCACTCTGCCCCATAATATGCCTTTTAACGCCCTAAATGCCAGTGTCATATAGGGGAATAAGGCATTTCTGGAGGCAGAGTGGCACATAGGGGGTCAAAAGGCATATCATGGGGCACATCGGCATATAGAGGGTTAAAAGGCATATCATGGGGCACAGTGGCATTTAAAGGGTTAAATGGTATATCATGGGGCACAGTGGCATATAAGGGGTATAAAGCATTTCTGGGGCAGAGTGGCAAGCCTGGGGGGCAGATGTGCATAACTGGGGGTTATGGGGGTTACTGGGGGTTGGAAAATAAAAGGAAAAAAAAGTGTGGTGACTGCCGCTTTAAACTAGATAAATACCGCAAATCCTAATAAGTAATACATATATTAAATATATTGACGAGAATTACTATGATGACGCACTTATTCATTATCTTTAGCATCGCCAGCTCAGCACAAGCTAAAACCTCCCTATGCAGTAATAAGAAACTACCACTAGGTCGCCTAACACGTACTCCCTACATTCCAGCGGTCTGCTTACATCCGGCTTTTCTTTAACAATTCTATAGTTCCAATTCAAACTGACAAAACTTTATATCTGCAGTGATTGCGCGAGGACCCATTTTTCTGCAGACCGTGTTTCGGTAAAACAAGCTCTTTCGGCTTCGCTAAAATGGCGCCTGTAGCGGAGAGGCGGAAGTAAAGCTGTGTTTCCTGTATTTGGAACATTACGGGTTCCGGTTTTAAATCTACGTCGCCTTCCGCTGACGTCAGTCTTACGGGAAGCAAAAGCTGCTCTTATTAGTGCTACGTGTCCTAGTGCGAAGCGGTGTGTAGTCTTGCAGCAGTCGCTTGTGCCATCTCCATCGAGTGAGTATATCTTCACACTGCTGGGATTCACCGGTTGTACTTCATAGCGCGTATTAATATATACGAGGAGAGCTCGCTGTTCGTTATATATTTACTCATTTATTTAGAAGTAGGCCTGCATACATTTTTGTTTTTGCTGTGTACTAATTTTATGTTGCAGTTGTGTATTTTATAAGCGGCCCTGTATTTTTGTAATATGTTTTTTTTTACCCCTGTATGTATATAATTTTAATGCTTATCAAATGTAGTTTTTTATATATTATGTAAATTAGGGAGGCCCTGTGATTAGGAACACTGTATTTTGATGTCATTGCCTCATTAACAGTTTGAATGCTTCTTGGTGCCAATAATCGATTTGTATATATATATATATATATATATTTGTGTGTGTTTTTAACCTGGATTTAGTTAGCTTTTATGCATGCATCTCATTTTTTTGGTTCTTGTGTTTTGTAAATGATGCATCAGTAGTTGTCACAGGGTCACTAAATGCAGCCATTTGCTGTAGTATATGCTTATCATGGCTATATTCTAGAACCAAATTTATAGAGAGAATATTTTAAAAACAATTTGTTTTAATGTGTTTTTCTAAATCATACGTGTGAAGAAAATTGCCTGTAAGGGTAATTCCTTATGCGTGTCTTATTTCTTCCAGACATCATGGACCAAGTAATGCAATTCGTTGAGCCCAGCCGCCAGTTTGTGAAGGATTCTATAAGGCTAGTAAAGAGGTGTACAAAGCCAGACAGAAAAGGTATGTTTGCTTTGAGGTTATAAGAAACAAACTGTAAATATCCCACAATGGTCTATAGAAGAATGTATTATTGCTGTACTACAGCCTACTGGGATTTGATAGCTTTTAGGCCTAAATCTACCCAGATAGACCAGTTACCTGGAGGGAGGATGGCGGTTCGCCCACCTTTTGGTGGTATGTCCCCTCCAGATGTGAGTCATCATATACTCTGTCCAGTTTAGCTAGAACCTCTCTCAGCTTTTACTTTGTATTTCTTTTTAATATTTGTTTTTCACTCCTTATATCACATTAAAGTAAAACACAATGGGAAATCTTCCTATTTTTATTTGTTGTAGATGACCATTTGACTGTTTTTGTTAAGGCAAAGTATGTTTACCATCCCACCATACAAATCATTCAGCAGCCCTTTTTCTTTGAGTCCCAATGGCCATCGTAGATGTGGTTCGACTGTGGAGTCCCTTAGGATATCATTCATGAAACTTAACTTTATAGTTTTACAGTTTTGTTTTTTTTACACTTCCTACACCTAAATATAACATAGTAATCATGCTTGCTTAACTTAACCTCTAAAGATAGATAGTAATGTCTTCTGTTTACAGAGTTTGGACCAGATAATTGACCTTTTAATTTTGTTCTCAGCCTTACTCAGTCCTCGCTATGGTCTTGCATTCAGTATAGCCATACACCTCATGTATGTTTAAACTTCCTTACTGTATTACTACTACTTCAGCTGGGAGGATTCCACTCCCTTAGTACAGTAAAACTTCCCTTACATTATTTTCTAACGTGTCTAATTTTTTTCAGAATTTCAGAAGATTGCAATGGCAACTGCGATTGGGTTCGCAATTATGGGATTCATTGGCTTTTTCGTAAAGTTAATCCATATCCCAATCAACAACATCATTGTGTAAGGCAATCTTCCTTAACTCTATAAAGAAAAAGCTATATAGTATATCTTTGAAGCAACAAAATGTATTTATTGTGTTTTGCTATAAGTTTTTATATTTTGTATTTACAATATGCATTTTTAAACTGCACAGTGTCATCACTGTCATGTGTTGGCAGAAATAATATATAAAGATTTGTTAGATTTCAATTTAGCATATATGCTATCATTGTCCATGCTATTGCTGCACGGATTACCAAAGGGCAAATCTTGTACCTCCTTTTGCCAGCAAGATTATTAGTAAACCTAGAAACACATGAATGTAGTTACCACAAGTTCTTTCCATCAAGAGGATTTGTATCGTGTATTTTTTCATTTCATACCATTGAGGTACTTGGTGCTATTAACAGGTACTGGTCCTGAAGTAAAGACCAGATTTTGAAATGGTTTACTTGATGATAGAGGCAACATCTTGCATTATACTTAGGATCTGGCAGTGTCCTCATAGATATTCCATGAGTTTGTATAATCATTAATAAAATGCAAAATAGGCAAGTGATATTGAAGTATTGCTATAGAAAATTAGCAGCAAAGATTATTAGATTACAATTAACAATTAAATATGTGCTCAAAGCCGTGCAGGTCTCTTTAAATCATTGTAAGTTTGGCTGTTGAAGAAATTCATTTTTTTTGTTTGTTTTATTTACAGTGGAAGCTAATTACCTTGGTTCCCGTGGTCCTGACTGCAAAGCAATGGAAATGTGTTAACGGACAAGAGCTTTTGTTTTTTGTTAATGTATATTTTTTATTTGGCCTGGTTCATGTAATAAAACTCAAAAGTTTATCTGGTGGTCATGGTGATTTGCCTTTGGGTAGTTTTGTTACTACTTGGTGTAAGACACTCTTTGTGAGTTATTGAAAATGTTTTGTGTGGTCACAGTGTGAACTGGTTAACACATTCTACCCTGCACTCTTAGAATGTCACACTGTATAGCAGTATGAGCTTAGTGCATGCTCTTACAATTAATCATTGTATGAAGCAAGGGCAGGTTAACATAAAACACGCTGCATTTCTGCCTCTAGGGAAGTTTTGGTATAACAATGAAACCGAGATTACAAAGACCACATTTATATAAAAAAAAAATGTGCCTATTACATTTGTTCATGTACACATTTATACAGGGGGTGCTAGACTTAAGCAAAAATCCTAGCTTCAGGAGTGTTCATTTGGTAAGGTTTGTGGAGTAGGTAGAGCTTCAATTCACCAGCTTCACTGTTCAAATCAAGGGCCAACTCTTAAATGTGTAATGCATAGTTACATCTGGGAGATTTAATTGGCACCCCACTGACTATATAAATGCTTTTGTCACAAACTGGTCATGGTGTTGGCATATTGCACTACTGCATGGTGACAGTATGTGCCCCCCCACCCCCACCACACACACTTATTCTTTAGATGGCTTTATGGACATTTCAAGACTTTCATTACTTTGCCTGTGCGCATTTAAACATGTTATCCAGATACTGTATAATGCAGTTTGACCAATTAACCCCAACTAATTTTTTTTTAATCATGGTTACTTTCCTTGTTTGGTTACCTAACAAATAGAACAATTATATTTTTCTGTGCCTTGGTATTGCTTTGAGGTTATGGAATCGGTAATAATGACTAGCAAATGGGCACAGGCAGCCTCCTGACTGGTAGAAAACACTCATGGTTTTCTCAGACCTCATGTGCTATGTAGTTTTAAAATACTTTTTACCCTTGCTGCTTTTCTACTTACCAAAACAAGAATGGGTGATATAAGGCCTGCTAAGCCATCTCTGAATGGGGACCTTATTAGCAGATGTGTGTTAGACTAATATTGCATCTATATTACCTATTTACATTGCATAGCATTTGGAATGTATGCCTTTCTGGGTGCTTAAAGTGTATCAGGCACAAAGTGGAATAGTTGGTGCTAGCTGCTTTTCTATTTTTGTGTAGTACAGGACCAGAGCACCATATATACGATTATTATTGGTAGGTGCTACCATACCTGACGGCCACCAACTGTAGAAGTCGCTCATAACTGGGCTGATTGTTTTTTAATGCATTTGTACCATAATGTTGAAGCCTTAATCCAGTTTATCTTCCACATAATAACCCACAGTTTATTACTGCATTTTTTTGTTTGTTTTCCTACAAACAGCACAGGCACATTAAATTACCTTTTTATTCTATAACGGTATTAGATGCAGTTACTCATGAAATGTTTGTCCGTTTTTTTTTTTTCTTCTTTCACTTTTTATTCCTTCTCAGTCTTAATACCCATAGTCCAAATCAAAGGATTGTCTGTTTCCACTGTCACAATGCCTGAACCATCATATGCATTTGATGTGCTGACCAGACTTCCAAACTTCAACACACCGGCAGCTAAAAAAAAAAAAACGGATAAAAATAGGTTACCTTTCAGCTTCAGGGTATTGTTTGTGAATGCCTTTTGTACTACAACCTACTGAACTAGATTTAAACCTTCGACTAGGCATACAGGAAATGTGTTCAACAGTAATAAAGTGTTTCATAACTTCTAAATTGGTCTCTGATGGCATTGCCAAGTGTTAAATGCAATCCTGAAAATCTGTTCTTCTGGCCCTATAGGAGTACATTAAATGTAAGCAGTTTTTAGGTTAATACAAGAGAAGCAAACATAAGCACTGGACTATTGTGTTCTAGAACTATTGTAAATACCATTTCCTTTGCCGTGCTAAAATACATCCACCATCAATGTCCAACTGGAGACAAGCAGAATGCATCCCTCTAGAGTATTTGTAAACGCCGTTCTTGCTTGAAACACTCATACCCATTAGACTTGGGCACATGGACCAAAAGCAACATGAAGCACCAGGAGAGGGTGTGGATGGAAGCTTCACCCCTTTTTGCACAATCACTCCAGGAGGCCGTGTTAACAGCAGGTAGCGAGGAGAAGTGCATGAAGAAAGGAGACAGAAGAACAAGAAGAGGCAAGACAAGAAGTGGAGCTGTGGAAAAGGAGACAGGGACATGGAAGTGGTTGGCTGAAAAGGAAGGGAGACATTCAGAAAGAGTGTAAAAGCATGCGTGAAAAAAAACAATGAATATAATAAAAACAAGCTTCCGAAGCGCTTTCCCTCAAATGATAGGAGCTGATTTTGTTATGCTTAAGGTTGGGAATGCTTTCAGCCCTTTGGACTTTTTCAACATATGGTTTACCCACACAATTCATATATTGTTATTTTACTAGAAACATGCAGCTTTTTTGAAACTATAACAAATTGGTTCAGAATCATATAGCGTATTTGCTCGATTATAAGACGACCCTGATTATAAGACGACCCCCCAAATCTTAATATTAATTTAGGAAAAAAAGAAAAAGCCTGAATATAAGACGACCCTATAGGAAAAAAGTTTTACCAGTAAATGTTAATTCATTTAAACTATTTTTTTAATAAAAGCTATGATTGAGAAAAATATTTTGGTTTTATTTCCTTCTATTTTCCAACCTGCCCCCCAGTTATGCACATCTGCCCCAGAAATGCCTTATACCCCCTATATGCCACTGTGCCCCATGATATGCCTTTTAACCCTCTAAATGCCACTGTGCCCCATGATATGCCTTTTAACCCTATATGCCACTGTGCCCCATGATATGCCTTTTAACCCTATATGCCACTCTGACACTTAGAGGGTTAAAAGGCATATTATAGGGAAGAGTGGCATATAGGGAGGTTTAAGGCATTTCAGGAGGCAGAGTGGCGTATAGAGGGTTAAAAAGGCATTTCCGGAGGCAGAGTGGCATTAAGGGGGTTAAAAGGCATTTCACAGAGCACCCTGCCTCCAGAAATGCCTTATGCCCCCCATTTAACACTCCCCCCACCCCACTTACCGGTACTTCTGAGTCTCCTGTCATGTAGCTGGGGCAGCGTGTAGACTCCCGCTGCAGCCGGAAGGAGGCTGCGAATCGCGTAGACATCTACACGCTGCCCCAGCTGCACACCGGGGACTCTGAAGTACCGGTAAGTGGGACGGGGGGGGATTGAGACAGGAGGATCCAGGTCCCCTGCAGCTGCGGCGGATCTGGATCTTAGTCGTCTCATAGTCAGACTTTGAGGTCTGATTATAAGACGACCCCGATTATAAGACGAGGGGTATTTTTCAGAGCATTTGCGCTGAAAAAAACCTTGTCTTATAATCGAGCAAATACGGTACTTCTAAAAAGCAGACAGCCTAAGCTATTTCACAGGGGACATTGTTTTGGCATTTTTCGACACCATTTTCAATTCTGCTAAGAATTTTACGGTATACACTCACGCAAAAAGTTAATCAGCCAATCACATTGCAGCAACGCAATGCATTTAGGCATGTAGACGTGGTCAAGACAACTCGCTGAAGTTCAAACTGAGCATCAGAATGGGGAAGAAAGTGGATTTAAGTGACTTTGAACGTGGCATGGTTGTTGGTGCCAGACGAGCTGGTCTGAGTATTTCATAAACTGGTGATCTACTGGGATTTTCACGCACAACCATCGCTAGGGTTTACAGAGAATGGTCCGAAAAATAGAAAATATCCAGTGAGCGGCAGTTGTGTGGATGAAAATGCCTTGTTGATGTCAGAGGTCAGAGGAGAATGGGCAGACTGAATCTACGTTTAAACAAGACAGTATATGCAATCTCTCTGTGTAGTCCACGGTGATAGAAGAAGGCTTGGCAACACCTTTGGTATTACATAAAAATACGAACTGGCAATAATGGTAAAGCTTATTTCACCTTTTGTCTCACCAGTTACTCCTGCTGTGTATTCTCTTATTCTACCACTAGGTGGAACTGTTAATCTTTTATTCTTTTAAAATTGCTTCATTCTGAACAAATGGAACATAAATAGACTGTGATATATAGAAAAGAACAAAGACTATGATGGGGATTTATCAAAGAAACTCTAAGTCACTGTACCTCATGGGAACTCACATTTCCTGACACTGACCTTAAAGGTAGCTCGGCTTATCCTTATGCTAAGAAAACTGTGATGAGTAATCCCAGACCAGAGTCTCCTTTCTCCTGTTAGAAGTGAGGTTATCTGAATGTATCAGTTTTTTTCCATACTGATATTAGTTTTGAATACAACTATATATTTAATAATATATCAATTGTGTCCCTTGTTAAATATGTTAAATATTCTATAACCTACTTTTCACAGTACATGCATAGGCAAAGAGAGGTTGCTTGTATACACTGGCTCAATATGGGCTACATCAGTATATCAGCAACTTTCATACAGCCTCCCTCTCTCTTAGTATGTCTGGGCAGCAGAATGTAAGCAGGTGGGCGAAAGGCCAATTCAAGCAGAAGACTGCAAGTACTATGTGGTAGCACAGGGGTAGGCAAACTTCGGCCCTCCTGATGTTGTGGACTACATCTCCCATAATGCTCTTACAGTCATAATGCTGGCAAAGCATCAAGGGAAATGTAGTCCACAACATCTGGAGAGCCAAAGTTTGCCTACCCCTGTAGTAGCATATAGTTGGCTAGGGGGTCACACAAGGAGGCCATGTATCATATTTGGGGGGAGGGCTCCCTTCGAAATACCACAGATTGAAAATAATGATTACCGTAACTTTGGTCTGTCTGGAACAACATTCAGAAGCAGATACTTGCTTATTATTACTTTGCCTCTGTGTTCTAGACTTCACCTACATTTAGTGGGCTGTAAAATCGAATTACAGTAAAAAAAAACCCACCCTAAAACCTTTTGAATCCACATTAGTAAACAACTGTAATCAATTTACATTGGCTTATACCTTCTTAGTTCTCCACCGTGATCATACCTACCTTAGTTATGTGTTTTAAAATAATAAGCACAATAAAATAACCATGATTTAAATAAAGACATGATTTCTAACTTAAACTTAAGTCACATCTTAGCACAGATCTTAGTTTTTGAGATCATGCCGAAAACCAGAAAGACCACACCACTTTCCTCCTGTGTCATCTGGTGCCATCAGAGCATGCGAATAAAACGTAATGTGTCATTTTTTCAACTAGGGTGTTCTGTAAAAATATCCAATTCAAAACCACCAAACAGAACCCAAAAGTAAGACTTTCTACATTCTGACAATAAAACGCAGTTATGTTTTATTCAAGTTGCTATTTATGTGAAGGAGAGAAAAAAAAGAATGTCTGCCAATTTTGGAAAATGATGGCAATTTACAAAATGTGAAGATACAGTTGCCAATTTAATGGGCAGGTGCATTCTCGTTAGGAAACCAATTCTGCCTTCTGGTGCACAATTCTCAATTTAGTTTCTAGAGACAAAACTCAACAGATCAAACCATTAAAACCATAAAAGTCTTAGTTCTGTAATGCTGAACAAAACACAATATGAAAAAGAAATTGTAAAAGAAGAAAATTAGTTTGCTTCTGGATATGAACATTATTTGAACTCTCAAATTAGGGTTACTTTTATTCAAAGATAATTAAAAATATGTCAGTATGTTTATCTTTCTTAACATGTCACCTTTGACTTACCTTCACGGGGAGCTGCAGCTTTCAACGGAGGAAATCCTAGTAGCACCTCCAGACGCCATTTTTATCTTGGTATGAAGGCTATTTAAATCGTTCAGTAGGTTTCATTTTTGCTTCTTATAGAGTCTCCCTGTAGCTTCTATGGGCTTTTGTAATTATTTAGCATACTCCTGTATTTTGACTCCTGGCTTGCCTCTGATTACTCTGCCTGACCCTTACATTGACCTTGGCTTGTTTTGGACTCCGCTTTTACTACTCCCCTGTTTTGGAACTTGGCCTGTCTGACCCTGGCTCTTCATTTTTGGTTCCTTGCTGGTTGTCCGTACCTGAAGCCATGCACTGAGGATCCTCCTCCTGTGGTTACATAACAATACTTATTCAAAACTATATATCCATATAGGACATCCAAAATGTTAACACCTAGCACCAAACTTTTATCTGTAAAGTACTTAAGGGTACCTAAATATTCATGTATAAACACAAATCCCTAAAATCCAAATGGGAATATAGTTCTTCCTAAAATAAGTAACGCATGGCTACTTCTAGTCTGTCAAGACATACTATGGCAGAGACCCCCCCCAAAATCCACAATTCCCTGTTGAGTAGCCAACTCAGGATGGGTTTTTTGCCCACTAAAGTAATAAAGGCTATCAAGTTGGAGATACGTGGAACAGAAGAAAAGTAACAAGTAAACAGGACAAACTAACAATCTGTAAGTTTCTGGTGCCGGCATCAGAAAAAGTACTCAGACAAAAAAACACTAATCTGACGTTGGTAAGCAAGTCTACAGACACTCAAATAATAAGCATCTTGAACAAAACAAAAGATATGTGTCTTTTTCTACATTAATCTAACACATATTTACACTTTAGGCAATGCTGCGATTTAAACAGTAGAATATATTTCGATAATCTATTTAATACCTAGGAACCTATATCCCCCATTAGACATAATATCCTTCTTCAGTGTTGCATTTGGTTTGATCTTCCTATAGACTGTTGATTACTAGATAATTTTGGCAAAGCCTATAACATAATTATTAATGATAAGAAGTACAGAACAACAGAACAACATAACCTCTAGCATTCAACACATACTGTGTAATAAAAGATAACCTAATGCCGAATCAGTAGCCTCATTAAAATCCTGCAAAGTGGATTAATGGCTTAAATATGCCGAATCAGCAGAAATGCATATTTCTTATTTGGATGAATCCACCTCACAGTTAAATTTATTATTTTAAGGTCTGCAAAGTCAGCAGGTGCAATATTTTTGGATGTTTTGTCAAGAATTATCCAGGTGCACTATTTATGTTGCAAAAACGGCAGGGCAAAGCTACATTTAACAAAATGCTCATGAAGGTTAGCACTTAAAGGCATACATCAGTACTACAAATGTAGAAGTGGTAATAATACACCAATATGTCTCATACAATGGCAGATACTCACACCCATGCTTCAAAGATGGTCACATCATAAGTAACAGAGCCCGGATAGCTCAGTCGGTAGAGCATCAGACTTTTAATCTGAGGGTCCAGGGTTCAAGTCCCTGTTCGGGCGGCTACTTTTTGACTCAAACACAAGTCCATACTGCATTCAACATTATCTCCTAATTATTAACAATCCTTAATACAACTTAAAAGTTTAGGAGGTGAAAATATTTTTCGGGTAAAAGTCACAAAATTTGTTTTTTTAAAATTTTTCATCATCATTTTTTTTTTATGGGAAAGGAGATAATATGATCAAACAAATGGTATCTGAAGAAAGCCTTTCTTGTCTTCAAAAAAAAACAACATATAACTTGTGTGGGTACACTAAATGAGTGAGGAGAAAATTACATCTAAACACGAGCACCGCAAAAGTTAAAACAGCCTCGGTCCCAAAGGGTACAAAAAGTAAAACACAGCCTTAAGGGGTTAAAAAAAGTTTCAGTGCAACTATATACCACATTAAATGTAACCACACAATTACTAACAATGCTTAATACACTTTGTAGTCCATTCCCCAGGAGTCATATACAAGTATGTTCAAGGCTAACATTCTTCTCTCAGAGCTGAATTCCTCTGCGATTACGTAAATCTGAGTCACATGATCTGACACTGTTTGTAAAGAGCCCGGATAGCTCAGTCGGTAGAGCATCAGACTTTTAATCTGAGGGTCCAGGGTTCAAGTCCCTGTTCGGGCGGCTCGCTTTTGTCTCAAACACACAGGAAAGTTGTAGTTTATAAAAAAAAAAAAAAAATACTCTCAATGTATCAGCTTGACTACATTTACTCCTGACATAGTCTGATTTAAATTTTTTTACCTCTTGACGCCTCTAAAGATATTGCTTGGGATTTTTTTGAGGGTTTTGTGTGGGGACAATAACTCGCTCGTTTGATTTTTATAGCAATGTCTGTCAGATGCCTCTGGTACTCCTCACTCACTGTAGGGATTTTGAGTAGTATTGAGTAGTAAATACACAATTCTAGGACCCATCTGTCACGTCTATTTGTGTAATACATACATTCATTTTCTACCTGGTAGAGCATGAGAGGGGTTAACTTGATTGTATAGAAACGTGGTGCCAACTTGAATTCCTCATTTGAAGCTGGGACTCCAACTATGGCCCTCTGCAAAGTGTGAAATGTTACAGACGTGTTGCCTCCAAGTCTAGCTTCAATGTAAACTGGCTGACTAATAAGAACCAAGTCACATGCACGATTAAAGTAAGAGTACCATCTCTTTATTCCAGGGTATCAGTTCTCCCGATCTTCCCACTGAATAGCCTGGGATGTCTGGTATTGAGACTTGCCATGGAGTTGAATCATGTGATTTGAAAAAAGATATATATTATAAAATATAACCATATTGGCTCGATTATAGGCGGCACCTTTAAAGTTTGGTGCTATTTTAAAGAAAAATATATATATATAAAAAAAATACACGTTAGTGGAATGGTAAAGCAGTATTTTATCTAATGAACAGGAATACATGTATTTTAACATTTTTGTTATCTATTACGCAGTTAGCCAGTATAGATTATATAGAAACAAAACTTTGGAAAACCTATTAATACACTTTGTAGTCCATACCCCAGGAGTGATATACAAGTATGTTGACGACTAATAAAATCATTCTTCTCTCAGAGTTGAATTCTTCTGCAATTACGTAGAGACGAGTCACATGATCTGACACTGTTTGTAAAGAGCCCGGATAGCTCAGTCGGTAGAGCATCAGACTTTTAATCTGAGGGTCCAGGGTTCAAGTCCCTGTTCGGGCGGCTTGCTTTTGTCTCAAACACACAGGAAAGTTGTAGTTTATAAAAAAAAAATAATAAAAATACTTTCAATGTATCAGCTTGACTTCATTTACTCCTGACATAGTCTGATTTACATTTTTTTTACCTCTTGACGCCTCTAAAGATATTGTTTGGGATTTTACAGAGGTGTTGCCTCCAAGTCTAGCTTCAATGTAAACTGGTTGACTAATAAGAACCAAGTCACATGCACGATAAAAGTAAGAGTACCATCTCTTTATTCCAGGGTATCAGTTCTCCCGATCTCCCCACTGAATAGCCTGGGATGTCTTGTATTGAGACTTGCCATGGAGTTGAATCATGTGATTTGAAAAAAGATATATATTATAAAATATAAATAAAATATAACCATATTGGCTCGATTATAGGCGGCACCTTTAAAGTTTGGTGCTATTTTAAAGAAAAATATATATATATATATAAAAAAATACACGTTAGTGGAATGGTAAAGCAGTATTTTATCTAATGAACAGGAATACATGTATTTTAACATTTTTGTTATCTATTACGCAGTTAGTCAGCATAGATTATATACAAACAGAAATTTGGAAAACCTATTAATACACTTTGTAGTCCATACCCCAGGAGTTATATACAAGTATGTTGAAGACTAATAAAATCATTCTTGAATTCCTCTGCAATTACGTAGAGCTGAGTCACATGATCTAACATTGCTTGTAAAGAGCCCGGATAGCTCAGTCGGTAGAGCATCAGACTTTTAATCTGAGGGTCCAGGGTTCAAGTCCCTGTTCGGGCGGCTTGCTTTTATCTCAAACACACAGGAAAGTTGTAGTTTATAAAATAATAATAAAAATATTCTCAATGTATCAGCTTGAATTCAGTTACTCCTGATTTCCATTATTTTACCTCTTGTTTGGGATTCTTTTGAGGCTTTTGTGTATGGGGGGCAATAACATAATAGAAAACAGAGGGGATCAAGAAAGAGAAGAGAGCTAAAGGGAAAAGTGGAGAAAGAAGAAAGAATGTTCGGGCAATATAGTTTTATTTCATGTAAATACAGAATTTGTGCAATCTAAATATGAGTAAGCTATGACAAATCTTGTGAGATATTAGTGTGGAAGAACCAATAAAACCAGTTTGTTTCTTTTTGTATTTGTTTGATGTGCTATGGTAGATGTTAGCTAATCAAACATACAAGATGTGTCAAAAAAAGCCCCCCTCACCAGTAAACATAAACCAATTAAAGGATTATTAAGGTAAGATGGTCATTGACTTTGGTAAACAATTAGTTCTGCCAATTTTACGCTAGCCTTTCCAAATAAAAATCTATCATTAAATTAAAGGAGACAGTTTGTAACAGCAGTGAATCTGAGCACAGGTGGTCGTCCTGCCAAGATCTATTATAGAAGGCATAAAATCATCCAAAATGTAATAAACAACCCTAGGATGCCACCTAGGGATTTACAGGTTTCTCTTGCCTCAGCTAAGGTCAGTGTTCATGACACTGAGAAGGCAGAGAACAAAAATATGATTAATGGCAGTGGGACATTTGGGAAACATTAACTGGATAAATATTTTTAAAGTCCTCCCCAGACAGATCAGTCTGAAATCCATGATAATCAAAATGTGAGGGTCCAGGGATGCAGTCTTGATCAATTAGGGGAAAAGTCTCAATAATGTTGCTTGAATTTATATTCATATGATCTGTTCTGAACTTTTAAATGTAACATTTTGTGTTTCTGAAGAGCACGCGATACTGGAATGTGATTTATTGATTGAAGAAAGGTCCTTATTTCCACATTCTCTGCGATGGGAGAAGGGAATTTGACCAGTATGCGCAATATAAGTGGGATGCAGCATAATCTTGAAGTTACATATGTGACAGAATGACCTGTCATACAAGGCCCCTAGGTAGTCAGAGATGGCTCCAGCCTGGCTGCCAAACAAAGATTGCACAGGCAGGAACTCCATTGTGTGAACTAATCCCATTAACAGGATTGCTGCCAGGGGGAGATTCAGTAATTTAAGGGGATTAAAGGTTGGGTTGTCTACATGTACCTGTTTATAAATGTTAATTTATGTTAATGAAGATCTGTGGATATACGAGTCTATGTTTTACATCAATAAGCTGTTCATTCCTGCTGTACTCAGTTCAAGGTAGTTGTGTCTACTTATTGGGTACACATAGCAGAGTTCCAATGTGTGCATGCTGACAGGTGCTGGATGTGATTCCGGGGACAACAGGAGGATACTGGGTGATCTCTGGGAGTTACTACAGCTCTCTTGGTTAACCAGTTACAACATAACAAACAGCTCTATTATGTGAGTCTTGAAAGTAAAAGTCATTTTTCACAGCACTCTCAAAATTATTTCCTGAATAAGATAAGAGGAACTGCAGTATTTCTTGCAGGCCATGTTGGAGTTCCAGTGCAATAAAATACAATACCTTTATCTTTCATGTGGTTTATGGGTAACAAGCTTGCTATACAATTGACAGCGCTGAGAGGCCGAGGGATCTTAAATTCCAGAGATTTAGTCCCGTTGAGTATATATAGAAAAAGGAAGTAAACCCTCTTTAAATTCTATTAGGTAAATACAACCTCAGATGAACAACACATTACATATTACACCGTGTCATGAGTTTTTAAACAAAAATAAAGCCAAAAATGGAGAAGCCTGTCTCGCACGACAAGCCTAGTAAACTGAATATGAGCTGTTAACTAACTTTGAGCACTTTTAACCACTTTTTAAAATGAGGTTTTATAGATACTTAGGTAAAATGTTCACCAAGAAAATTTATTTTTTATTAGTGTCACTTAGATATAAAAAAAGAACCTAATTTTGTATTTAGGTAAATTAAGATGTAAAATGTTTTTCTGTTTCTGCAAATATTATTTTAAAGCTGTCGAACATTGTGATACACTGAGGGACACAGGGATATGTGTTTCATAAATGGGTTACAAAGAGGGGTGAAAAGCAAAATGTTTGGCGAATTTAACTTAATAGTAAAACATTGGAAGCAATGCTGTGGATAAAGATAGATTATAAATTATTTCATATTAATATTGGAACTCACCACAGTTATGCCTTAAAAGTACGCAGCTGAACAAGGACTTGACCTACCACATAACCTCCTGCACTGTTTTGAGTTAAACAGTTTTGTTCTTTACTACACTAAAAAAAGCATTGGTTCTTGGCTCACAAAAAAATCTTGGGAAAACTTTGCATTCAACGACATTTTTCCTACTTTGATATGTAATATTAATTCTTAAAATTACAGTCTTTTTTTTATTGTCAGGCTTTCCTTAACATCTGTTGCGTGCCTCTGCAGATTCTTTTTTTGTAACGGGGTTGAACTAAATGCCAGACTGTATATAAATATCATGAAACTACAAAATAAAAATACTTTCATATAAACTGAAACAGTGCAAACAATCACAAGTGCAAAACAAAAATATAAATATAAATAATAAAACTAATATATAAGTAATTTAGTATTGTTCTATATTAATCTGCTTGTAGCTGACATGCGTAATCGCATTATCTCCAAACATCTCATGTGTCCAAATTGAGGGTGTGGATGAAGGCAGGGAAGAACTAAAAGAGTTCCTAGGTAGGGAGCGCTGACATCTAAGAACTTTCACCGGGTTGTCTTCTTAGTCTTAATGAAAGACCGGCTGCCCCAGGGGCAATTGCCCTTGGGCAGGCCCAACATTCTTTAAAGAGGACAGGTACGACTTGGACCAACCCACTCATGGAAGCGGGAGTGCAACAGGGTCATGTACTGCAATGTTACATACCATTGTATCATGGTTGCTTACACAGTGTGCACAAGAGTGTGATGTGTGATGATTTAAGGTATGGTGATGTATAAGGAGTGATTAATAAAGTGAAGTGTAATGTATGTTTTAGTGTGTGTAAGTGTTAGGGGTTATAAGTAAGTGTGTACATGTATAGGTGTTATATTCTTATCTGGTATATCTTACTGGAGGGGGTGTGGGGCCACTCAGTTGTTCCTGTCCCCCCCAAGTCAGAAGGTGCCAGCCTTACCCAAGGTTAAATTAAATGAATCTTGGAATTTAGTCTGGCTGCGAGATTTTGCCCCTCCAAATCCTATGAAGGCAAATGGGAAGATGACGTATCTACCACAACTAGAGATGAAGGAAATATGCAATAAATTGAGATTAGTGAAATACTGTAATGTCTTCCCCAAAGTTTATATTTGGTTTCCATGTAATATGTAATAGGGTAGAAGATTCCAGATTTTAGTACATGTGACAGTATTGGGGAAGTAAACTCCTGCTGAACTACCAAATAAATGTACTGTTAAAAGTGTAGTGACTTCTGTATTTGATCACAATAATTACAACATTACATAAGTTGCTCTTTCTTTACTGGAACAATTGTCAAGATTTGTTTTTAAAAGGCAAAAGGAAAGTCAATCTAATAAAAGAATTCTAATAAGGAAATATTTTAAAAAGCTTTACAATCGATGATTGTGTGCCTGAAAACAAGCATAATTTATTTTGGATGAAAAGATAATCAATAAACTTTCCATGAATCAATGCTCAGCTGTAGGTTAATTTATATCAGATTCATCCCTGCATATTTTTACTTATGCCAATCATTCTTTTCTGTAGGGTGTACAAATGTGTATTAACTGCCAATATCAGAAAAGTAATTATGGCTTTCAGCAACTTTGAATCACATAGACAAAGGTCCTAGTAGAGGACACACAAGAGACTAAATTTAGGATGAATACAATCAACAAGATACTTTATTTGTCCAACTGATTTTTTATGTTTTGGCTCCACACTACAACAAAAAATCATTTAAGAAATATTCTTAAAAATGGAAAGTCTTTGGAACTTTTATTTAAATATTCTAGAGCAGTGTTGTTCAATCATCTTAAGGTGTTGCAGTGGATGTAATCTATTTGGATTTTGCCAAGGCCTTTGACACGGTTCCATTCAAACTGTTGCCAGTGACCCCCACTTGCCCTGAGATATTTTTCTATCCACCAGTCTGACTTGGTAAGCATGACATCTCCAGAGTCCTTGACAAAAATGGTTGGATTATAGATTTGTTTTAAAAATTCTCTTGTGGTTGGGGGAAGGGTATTTTTTCAGGATGACCCCCATACAATCCTAAGAACCAATGCGTGTACAGACACAAAAAATAAGAAACCATGCACAACATAGCCCCATATGATTCAAGTAAAGCGGAATCACTCGGCTACATAGAGCAGCGCGGCTCTGTTAAACTTTTAGATTGAACAGTGATGATTGAGCGTGAGACATTTTTCAGCAGTAATGATTTGTAGACAGTGACAGGTGCTGCTGTCTCCTCTCTGGTAGGAGTTTGACATATTTCTACTTCAGACACAATCTGCCAGGAAAGTGCGAGACTTTACTTCATAGACAACACAGGGCCCCTTTGGTAGTTTCTCAAAATTGCAATCACAATTAACGTGCAAAAGAATGCAAAAGATGTGACTAGTGAAAAAGAATGTGCTCATTCTGTAATATTATGGTTATTATGCTAATGTTTAGCATAGTATCTGTCATTTTTAACTCAGGAAGAGTGTCCATAAAAATTGCCAGTGCACTAAAACCTCTATGCTACTAAATTCTTACTAATGTTGGTTATATAAGTGTGTGTTCACGTTCTCATATTTAAGCCCTTGCTCTGTGCTTTGTGATTGGCTGAAAACTCATGTAACACCTTTTTTTGGCTCATTGGCACATTTACTAATATGAATAAATATATTGTACATAGGCATGTCACTACAATGCTTGTAGGCTTGTATTCACACCCAGGTGTGTCAAAGTCTGCACACTTAGTGCCCAGTCCAAGTCTGCACAAAATGGTGTCTATGGCAGAAAGTGGGTTCTACAGGTGCAGAGACATCTGACGGAATGGCAGAGAATTTCAGGAAACTTTCATATTTAAGCACAGCTGACTATTGTTTTGACTAGGTTAAGTAACAGAGGAAGAAGGGAGCATATTATGCCCTGCTGTTAACCCCTCACGCACACACACTTATACATACACATACATAGAATATGTCCCCAGTTTCTTCTTAAAAACATTTTCTTAAAAAATCTAGCTCTTAACCTATGCTGCACTAATGCCTGATATGTTAGCCAAGCAATGGGTTAAACTTTTGCAGCTGTAGCATTACCATTTTCAATGATATGTGATTCCTGTGCTATTGTTATTCTTGCTAATTACTCAACTTTGTACTACTGCATCACACCGTTGCCTCTGAAAATATTATGCATGTAGTATATCACAGACGGCTCAAAGGAGAAACAGCAGAGCCTTTTGAATGGCAAGCTGTGGAGAAATGTAAGTGACAGAACAGTAATGGTGTTTCATTGCTGCATAGAATCAAAGTGTCACTCAAACAGAACCCAATTACCCACCACGTACAATCACCCGCCAAGGACTGCTGTACCTAAAGTACGTTTACATTTTGAATCCAAAAACGCAGAGTTGAGGAGATGTTTGTAGGTTGAATTATATTATATTTTACAGATTATAATTTTTATCATACATTATATTCACAAAACTTTTGTAAAATCAGCTTTAGGTGTCTGTATTGATGAGTATTTTTATTGAGATTCAAGCAGCTATCCATTTCATAGTTTTGTAAAAGCAAATGTTTGTACTTTTGCCAATAAGTATTATATTTATAATGCAACTGTAAGATAAGATGCAGAAGAAATCTCAGGACAAAATAAGCGAAAGAAGCTCTTTCAACTGAGCTGTCGCTCTGTGGCACATTTCTCTGAGATTCTAAGGCAGCAATGCTGGAATAGTCTATTAATATCTTTCTTAGGGCTTGTATACTATAAACATTTTTTTGTTTGATCATTTACTTATTATTTGGCATCTTTGTTATATGTACAGTTTGGCTGTGTGGGGCTAGGGTGCTTGACTAACATTGTACCTGTACTTTGTTTTACCTTTTGTGCTATTTTGGGGATTTTGTATTTGAGAACTTTCCAGGACTTATTTTAGCCTAGCACACTATAGTATTGTGATACTGTTGCCATGTTAAGAGTATGCAAATGATATACACAGAGTATTTTGTAGTGGAAATACAATATTCACAAAACAACCTTACTGCATCAAATACCCACTGGCACAGAATGAAATACTGTCCTTAAATTATTAAGTCCCAATGGCTCCCAGTACCCTCCAGAATACCTTCTTGCCTACTTAGACTTAAACAAGATAAAATAGATATCTATTCTTATCTATAAATACCTTTTCACGTTCACTCTACTCTTCACCACGTCTTCCCACTCACAGCTCCAAGATTTCATCTGTGCCTTAGCTGTTTTCTTGAATTTACTGCTTCATTGTATCAACCATTTCCCTATATATTATAACTAAAAAAAACCCACCTTCACGTTCTCCAGACCACATGATATTTGCTTCAATTACCATAATCTAAGTACCCCCTAACTTTCTGTCTCATTGTCTGTCAACCTCCTATTAGGTTGTAAGAAGCACCATGTCAGGACTGTGGGTACTAAGTCTGGTAGGTGTCTCTGTGCAGGTACAGGTTTGGGATCAGGACCCTGCGTGGAACAGACAGGTGTAGATACACCTGGATGCAGACAGCTGTCTGCTGCAGCTTTAAGCTTCTTCCTAGGCTGCATCCACAGGAACCGGACTGACAACTGAATGGGGAACTGGCAGCAGACAGACTGGGGAACTGGCAGAAAAAGGTCTGGCAAGACAAGGGCATACACAGAAGGAACAATAACACAGTGCTAAAGGATAATCCAAAGCACTATTACCGTCCTAGAAAAAAAAGGTTGAAATCCAAATAATCACAATCAGGCCAGGTACAAAGTCAGGAACATAGTCAGAGTCCACGGCCAGGGGTCAAATACAAAGATCAAAAGACACACTCACAGTGCTGCAGGGCCTAAATTGTCTGATGGACCTCATATGTGTCAGTAACCAGTGACAAACTGCACACAAGAAAGACCTGAATTTCAGCAACCACAGAGCCCCCTGGTGGCGAAACCGGAAGGTGCACAAACTATCATGCTTGCTGGTTCAAGTACTGACAGGCCATCTTCTCCTTATGTACCAGTGTGTGTTACTGTGTGTACATATTACTGATAAATTATGTACACCGTTTTTGGAAATTTTGTACCCCCCCTTTTGAAACAGTGCTATCGAGCTCACAAAAACATTTCAACTGTTTGATAATACCAAAGCAGACAAGAAAGCTTACATTTCCTTGTACACAAGCACAAAACATAACTTTTTAAGGCTAGTAAACACTAAGCAATTAGTAGTTTGATAACTCAAAAGGGAGGAGCGCAAGTCAAGTACACCAGCTCCCATTCAAAATTTGTGCCCTAGCTGAGCTGGGATTCTGGTTCTGCCCTAGCTTGCCTTGGGCCACATCAAGTGCATTTTTCTCTCCCTTTGCGTGGAAAAAGAATTATCTTTTATTTTTATGTGATTTATTTCTTCCATCGTTCAAATAAGCACTGTAAATAACACAAACCTTAAATAATATCTTGTTGCTTTTTTTTTGGGAGCATGGATTGCCTCTATAAATAGTTCTTGGGTCAGATTCTAAAGTATTTGGTAGAAATCCATTTTGAATTAAGTTGTGTCCAAAAATGACTGTTGTTAGCTGCTGGCTTGACATGTAAGCTTGTGGTCATCATCTGCTACAGCTCAGGTTATTAATGTCAAGTCATTCTCACTCAGAAAAGTCAACAGCTGAAAGGGAATGAAGTCTAAATTACCATCATTTGGGGCCTTGCAGCTCAGCTGGAAAAAAAATCTCAATCAATATCTAATGCAGTTAACCCACTCAGTGCTTTAAAGTTACCTGATTTCAAGATTCACTGCGATACATTGTAGACTGGGTAGAAACCTATTTTAACATCATTTAAATAAACAAATCATAATAATATAAAACTACAGTAGCAGAAAAAAGAAAGTAATGCAGTGCACTTGAGTGACTGAATAATATTTTCCCAGCCGTTTATATATTTGATATTTCAATTCAATTCCAAATATCCGCCATGTAGAGACAATGTAAAACAAACAGAATATTGTGTACTGCATTTATAGTTTATGGCCCTTCAATAATGATAGCTAATGCGCTCACATTTTAGTGGGACTGCTAGAGACACTTGCGATATTTGTTGAGATTTCTCTTCAACTTTGAAAATCTCCAACAGGCTCAAGATTTAAAAGCAAACAATATAGAATGCACAAAAGAATGAATGTATAATCTAACATTTAGGTCTTGAATCTATCGTAGGATTAACTCAATTTATAGGGGTAAAATCAAAGATAGAAAATTCTTCACTAAGAGAAAAAAAATATATACAGAGTTGCAACCTCTAAAATGTTACAACTCCAATGAGCTTCATAAAGGCATGCTGGGGGGTTGCAATAGTCTTCCTCATATAGGTCATAACTCCAGGGCCAAGTTGCTTCAATCCTTTTCCGTTTAAGAAGCATTAAAAATAGTCTACTATAATAAAGGGTTTTAACACTAGTTTAAAATTATATAGCTTCCATCTCTGTTTATCTCAATTTTTAAAAATATCTATAAAATTATTGATTTCTTTTACTGTAGATGAGAATCACTTATATCATGGCATAGCCTAAGATGACCCCCCCAAATTAATTTAGGAAAAAAGAAAAAGCCTGAATATAAGACGACCCTATAAGAAAAAAGTTTTACTAGTAAATATTAATTCATGTTAAGTATTTTTTCATATTTAATAAAAGCTATGATTTAGAAAAACATTTGTTTTTCCTTTTATTTGTCAACCTGCCCCCTGGTAGGCCTTATACCCCTGTACAGGTATACAATTTTACACAAAACTTGAGAGACAAATCCGTTAATCATTCAAGGCGCTAACCCTTAAGCAACAGCTACAAGAAATGATGAGCTAGTTAGATCTATAGATCTAGAGATATATTCATAGCTCAACCATTTGGCAGGGAATTATCAGTATGACAATTTATAGGAACAACTTAATCGGCATCATGTAATTATTAAATTACAGGCATACCCAGCTTTATGGATCATTCACTTTAAGGACACTCACGAGTAAGGACATAGTTGCAGCACAACCATTCCCTTGTTTATGTTCATTTGCTTCGCAAGAACGAACACATAACACCATGTCGCCAGCACGTCAGTTCCTCTTCTGAGCGTGTTTTGAGCATTTTGTGGTGGAAATGATCTGATGATTGCAGTGCTGTACATTCATTAATAAGTGAAAAAAGGTAGTGTTTCACTTTAAGTCCATTTTCATTCACATACATGCTCTGGACCCCATTGTGTATGTTAATGTGGGGTATGCCTGTCTATTCTTATTCCAAAATTTATTCCGAGTTTAACAGATTTGCCCGACTTTCTCTTCCTCTCACTATCTGTCTATGCTATACCACAACATAACGCACAGCAATTCAACTCCCTATGACCGAAAGATTACGAGCAGAATATTTCTCACATAAGGCAAGTATAAATCTATTAAAAAACCTCAATAAAATATTCCAATTGCATTATAGCTTTTATGGTACAGTAGTTGTGCCTGCACTCTTGAAAGATAAATTTTCAGACCTGCATTTACAAAACTCTTGAAAATGTCTTAAATTATAGAATACCAATTCAAAATGAAAAACTGTGTGGTATGTTAATGAATAGCTTCACACAGACCTTCATTTCATTTGTAATATCTCGGTAAGTTAACCACTGACCCTAGTGACAAAGTACAGTGGAAATAACTATTCTGTTCAATCACTGGCTTGCTAGAATTTCTGAAATTGAAAAAAAATAGGTATACAGTATTTTAATATGTATAAACCATCATCCTGCAACATGAGAAGATAAAACCAGTCTAAAATAAAATATATTAAGCAGTATTTATAGTATAGCCTGACCTCTGGCCATACCTGGGAACTCTGCTGAAGCCCTGCTTTTCTGGGTCATCTCTGGTTTGTGGAAGCCTCCCTTGCGTGTGGGACTCAGCGGGACCGCCCACTGGCTTCAGTGGGATCACTCGCCGATGTCAGCAGGACTTCCCACCAGCATCCCGACTTGCATGTTACAAGAAATAGTGTATCATAGACTTAGTTTTCGGACAGTGAATTCCATTTCTGGACCATTCTATTCTGATGAAAAACGGGGGGCTGTTTACATTTAAATTTTCACACTCGTTTACTCTCTCACACCCCACATTCTCTACCTCATTTGTTTTCACGCTTCCTGAGAATGTCTCCCTGCTTTCTCCACTACCACCTCCCTGTCTCTGTGCTGCGCAACTCTGCTTCTTATTTTGCATCTTCTTGTTCTTCTGTCTTCTCTCTTCTGTTTTTGTCCACTGCTCCAAAAAGTCTTCACCCACTTCTCCGTGGACAGCGAACAGGACAGAGACAAATTTGTGAAATAAATATTCGTGACAAACATTATTTTTTTGTTCTGGGGGTGCCACATAAGGATCTGCCCCGGGTGCCAAATATTTTAGGTACGCCCTCGAATGCTAGTACTCTTGAATGCCTAAACCCTTTTCCAGATTTTTCACAGGAAACAACACCTTATACACAATTTTTGTTTGCAACATTTAATTTTCATGTGGCACTAAATTAGGCACTGACATGTTGCTGTAAAAAAATAAAATAAGCTTCTCAAAACATTTGGCAATGTTTTTGTGTGATTAACCCTTTACATGTATAAAATAAAATTACATATCTGCTTACATATTTAAGTAAATAAACTTTAAAATAAAGGTGCCTCTTTCTGCATTTAAAAGTGTCTTGAACTAAAGTTTCTTAGAATTTCGATCATATATATCCCACAGTGTAATTACTTTTATGAACAATAAATCAAAGTTTTTTCGCTATTGCATTGCACCACATGTATGTAATTTTACATTTTATATAACATTCACTTTTAAACAGGAAATGATGTCTGTCTCAGAATGCAGCATGCATGTGCTCCTGGAAACTCATTTCATAAAGTGACTTGGACATAGTGACAGCTGTAATTTATCAACATAAATTACTGTGCTTAGCTGAAGAGTCCTTGTCATCTGACGACAGTGAACTCCTGAAATTGGCTGCTGCCCTCTTCAATGATTATCCATTTAAAAAAAAAAAAAAAACATCGAGATGTCCACAGTTGAAAGACAACTCAGTTCAAATCTAGTGAAGAAAATAATCAAACCTGCACATAGTATTCTATACTTCTCAGGGGTTCGGTCATTTTTATGCCTAGTTACGAAAAGAAACAATTTACAGACCTATTTAAAAGTATTGGTAGAATAACACCAGTGCTGTAAAAACGTATTTGCCCCTTCCCAATTTCTTCTATTTTTACATATTTTTCACACTTAAGTGTTTTAGATCATAATTTTAATATAAGACAAAGATAGCCTTAGGAAACACAAAATGCAATGAAAAATTATTTCATGTATAGTGGTGAACCTTCCCAGGAGAGGCTGGCCTACCAGAATTCCTCCATGAGTGCATTGATGACTCAACCAGGAGGTCTCAAAAGAACCCAGTCTAACATATAGTAAACTGCAGGCCTCACTTCCCTAAATTAAGGTCAGTGTTCACAATTCCACAAAAAGAAAAAGACCGAAAGAACACTGGCAGACTGGATGGGCCGAATCGTTCTTATCTGCCATCACTTTCTATGAAGTCTGCTCTGCCCTAGAAATTCCTGAAGGAGAATGTCCGGCATCAGTTTGTGTCCTAAAGCTGAAGTGCAGTTAGGTTATGCAGCAGGAGATCAGATCAGAGAAAACAGTAGTCCAAGCTAGGGTCAGGAAACAGACAAGCGGGGTAGTCCAATAGGAGAGGCAAAGGTCAAATAACAGAGAATCCAAAAGAGGGTCTGTAGCAAGGCGAGCAGAGAAGAACAGGAATCTGGAGTCCAAGGACATACATGAACCAAAGTTCTGGAACACCGGAGTAAAGTGGGCACAGTCTGAGGGGGTTTTATAGTGCTGCAGGTATCTACTCCTCCCTTGTGTTGAACAAGCTCCTCACTGGATTGGTCGCCAGAGAGGAGTGATTCCACAGCACCTGGTTCACTGTTTACGCGTGTGAACATTATTGTTGGATAGTTGATGATGGAGACAGGCTTCACCTCCCCTCCACAGGTGTGCAACATTATGCTGCGCAACACCTGGAAGTCCTCCCTGCAGGAACTTTAGGCTGCAGTTTTGGCCTACCGTGCTAGCGCGATCGCAGAGCTTTTGGAAGGCCTGCAGTGACGGAGGACAGCTGGGGAGAGGAGGTAAGGGTGAGAGGGGCATGACAGTTACTCACATTGTCTTTGTCTTATATTAAAATTAAATGGATGATCTGAAACATTTAAATGCGACAAGAAAAAACACAAGAAATCAGGAAGGGGACAAATACTTTTTCCCAACACTGTATAACTCTGAAAGGCGTCATTTTAATCAAGTAAACCATCCACAGCCAAATGTTACCTTCTAACTACTTGAGTGACAAGTACAGAAAGTGTCTTGAGCAGAAGAGGCTCTGAAGCATTTTGTTTTTTAAATGCTTTACTATAAGTAACATTGCAAGGCTCTCGTTATCAGCATCTTAATAATGTGACACTGGATGATTTAGCAAAAGTGCTCTAGAAAATTACAGTCCTTATTTGCAGAGCTGTTAAAAGCCCAGGGTTATTTAAACTTACAAAAATGTTAAGCTTCAGCTTGGCTGTAACCCTTTAATAACCAGAAGGATGGGTAAAACACTACACAGAATTAAGTTACATGATTTTATAGACCTCAAATGTACATCACAGTCCTGGTGCTTATAGAGACCTTCTGACTCAAGTCACAAACTCCATTTTAGTAGTTGTACCATGCTGGCTTGAAGGCTGTTGGTGTTCTAGTTGAAAAAAAAGTCTATAAATTGAAATCCTTTGTGAAATTTTGCTACTTGCCCTATATAAAGTCATTGTTTGCTCATATGGATGGACCTTGAATTTTATTTTTCCTATGTATTTTATTTAATTTATTTGAGAATTGTTTTTTAATTAATGATTCCATATATTGTAATAAAAAAATGTCTATAATTATTTTTCAACAAGAACACACACTATTAAACAGTTACTTTAAACAGGTTTTAAACCAAACTTTAGCTGCACAAAATGTCTGCATTTTGAAAATTTATTCTCTTAACAAGTCACTTTTGTACTAACCCCCCCCCACACCATTCACAGGGCAAAAAGGTGCTGAATGGTGTCCTACAGTGTATATACTGTATTTAATAATGAGTCCTCTTTGCAGTGTCTATGTTGGATTTCTTACACAGGAAGAGAAACCCTGCTATAAATCTTCTAAGTTTTCAGTAGAAATGGAAAACATACTCATAGATGATTACATAGGGAAGACAAATGCTCTAAGGCAACAGTTCCCAAATGTCAATGTCTCCAACAGTTCTGGTTTTTAGTATTTCCTCAGTTTTGTCTGTAACTCTGTGTCAATCAAGGATCAAGAGCGACGCCGGCATTTGTGAGGATCAAAACTCTATTTATGGTGACCAAATAACTCCTCTAACCTGGGATATGCATAAAAACACACAACATACACTGCACAAATTCAAAATGGAAAAAAGTGGACTTCATCTTAGTGACAGCATCCAAACATCCCGAATCGCAGCAGTCGGGCATCACATCTACCCATCAATTTACCATATTGTTTGTATTTTGCCATCACACTAACACAGGTTTGGACTCCAGCACGGAAAGTCCAGCATTGAAAAGAAACAGGGAATACACATAAAATCATACCTAGTATTTATTACATCGTTATTACCTTCATCCCCCCCAGAATCATAATTAATCTTTTTTTGTTAGGAATTAAGATGAAATAATTCGATTTATTGCACCATTTTTAAAGTTTGTACAGAACCACAGGCAAACAATCACACACTTTAATACCAAAGCTTCTAGCATAATATTGCCTATAATACTCATTTCAAATAAATCTGCATCAGAGAAAAAGTCATTAAAAAAACTGATGGAAAGGTTGAGGAGAAATTAAAAGAAAATTGATGAAGGCCTGCTGGTGATTATCATCTCAGCTGCTAGCAACTGACTTATGAAACGCTAATTGCTAATGGGAAGAAAGAAAAACCTGGAATCATTATTATTAAATGACTTAGGTGAAAAAGGACTTTTAATTAATAACAGCAATTTTATTTAAAGAGCAGCGTTCACTTTCAAAGATCATTATGTGATTGCCGACCTTAACGCACCTAACCCTGGGTGTGGAATCCTGAGAGAGTGTTTGAGAGTAACATAGGGTCATTTATGCTTATACCCCATGAATAAGATGAGGAACACAACTCTTTACTTTAATGTATTAACAAGATTATACAGCTATAAAAAACAGAACTGTAGGTTTGTGTTGTTATTTGTCATTAAAAATATTGCATTTATTAGTTGTTGGTTAATAAATGATCATAGCCTGTTTTCTCTAGAAGGAAAGTTTAAAAAACGCTTCAGGATATCAGCCTAATTTGTTATGTATACGAGCGTCTTGGTATTAGTGCCGCCAAAAATGTCCCATAACCATAAACCGTGAGGCATACCAACATATGTTATATCCAGCTCTAACCGTATACATCCATGGTATATGGTTATATGACGCTTCAGGCCTGATCATCATGTTCCATTATATTTGTTTTAGTCGGTATGTCAGCAATTATTATGAGTAATTGCTATTACTTCCAGATAAGACTTAGTAGATGCATATGTGATTTGAATTTGTCAGTTTGACAAATTCCGGTGAAATAAGAAAAAATACCTATAATAACAATACTGCATTAGCTTGCATGCAAATCTTTTGGTGGTATATTTAACACAAACAACATTACTCGTACCTACCGAAAGTGGCATTCAGACTGGTTTCTGAGAGAAAAATAATGTATGCAACTTCGATTTTGATTATTTTGTACATACATATATGAAAAAATGCAAACAGTGGCGGTGGTGACGTTATTGAGTGGAAAATAATTTAATTATTTTGAGCAGGGCCCTCCTCACCTGTTGTGTCTGTTAGTCAATTTGTTACGTTACATACTACTTGTTATGTCCTGTCTACCCATTGTACAGCGCTGTGGAATTTGATGGCGCTATATAAATATATATATATATATATTTATTAAAAAATTTTTTACAAAAATGTGCTGGTTTTTAATACAGTTCTAGTTATAATTATTTGTATATGTTCTAGCTCTGTTACTTGCGCCCAATCTACTAGACAAACACTCTCCTTTCTCCATTATACTGCCTTGTGATGAACGATGAAATGACTCACAGGGACATTTCCATAGTCTACATTAGCATTAACTGAATAGAATGAAGCATAGGTTACAATCAGGTGAAGTACAAATAATTAAACAATCACAACACCCAACAATGTAACGAGAAGCTAGGCATTGTGTATATGTTACATGGACTTTCCAAGCTTACATCAGTTTGGGCCGTTGCTCGGTGTAGTGCAACCCACTGGGGCCACCTATCGATCCTCAGGTGAGGAAGTGGGATTAAACTCTATCCGCTTTTACCTGCTAGTCTCACTACCTGACAGTCTCACCCACTACCATGAGGCTGACCATATTTGCATCCATCTCCTATATAGAGAAGGATAGACCTCCGCAACAGTACACCTGCACAGTTTCCAAAATTTTGTGATGCTCATGATCTGATACTCATACTCTGATACCTAAAATCACTACTGTGCACGGATAGCCTAGCCCTCTCCAAAGTACCAAGATTATTGTTAAAAAAAAATATGTGTGAAAGAAAAAAAGTAGGTTTTCATAAAAGAGTATTTATTTTCCTCCATTAGTGATGACTTTGTAACTGTCTTGAGAGCAAATATCTTCATTTCCCTTCAGGTGACAGACAGAAAAATATTTTTTCTTTTTTCCATGAGAAAGCAAGGCATATCACTGGAAATCTGTTTCTCAAGATTCTTTCCTCTCTCATTTTATTTTTAATTAAATCTCTAAGCTGCGTGTGATGCCTTCAGAGCGAATGAGCTGAAACCTGTACTTTATGAAGGACATAAATCCCAGCCATTAATCGTACTCCATGCATTTGACATATTTTTTCAAATTCGTAATTGATCTGCAGTAGGGTTTTGGGATATAATGCCAGTGTGAATTAGACAGTTTCTTTTCATTGTCTTACAAAGGGGCTTTAATCTTAGCCAAAGGTATTGAAGCTTTTAAGAATTCTTCTCGCAACGTCAAGCTAAAATTTGATAGCTCAATTAAGTGGAAAACATTACTTTTGAAGTTAAGAAAATGATGAAATGTTTTTCACCCCTTAGCTTATAAAGTTATAGCTGAGCCAAGAATTTGTATGGCTTCTTACAGGTTTGATCTCTTGTTAATGGAATGTATTTAATAATTATGTTTAAAACATTATTAAGGTTAGCACTTATTGCAATGAAGATAAATGGTCTTGAATATATATATTTCAGCCCTTAGGCACTTATGTAAAACACTTGCACCTTCCTAGTGCAATCCACTCGATTAAATAGATAAAGCCTCACAGATCTTGCAGATCCAAAAACATACCTTAATACGAGGTTCACATTCAGAAGATTAACGTTTCAGTTCTGTACCGGAACTTTTATCAAGTGCATTTTTTGGATTTACAAGACCCATAAGTGTGTGTGTGTATATATATATATATATATATATATATATATATATATATATATATATATATATATATATATATATACACACATACATACCAACATCTAGTGTATCCAACAACTAGCACACCATGTCACTGTCCATTATATGAGCTCTTGTCTAAGTATATTTAACTATCCATTCAAAACAGGTGGGGACAAGGTTTTGTTATATTGAAAACTGTATTAAGGCTTCATTTATTAGATAAAATTGTATGCAACTGCATTTACAGTCAGCTACTAGCAAGCAGGATGGCACGCTGTGCTGTTCCCAAGCAGCACCAGACATTGCCGGCATCCATGAGAATCTTTGTGTTATTTTCTTGCCGCAAGAACTATGATAGATGAGAGTAAAACCAATGCAGGCTGACACTATAATACAGGCGAAATGGCATCTGGTAATGGTTCCTCTGGGGTCCCACACTTTTTACCCCTTTTTCGACAGTGAGAATCCGCCATTGCGTCATGGACACTGCTGGTATCCCGCACCGTTTTGGGAGGGAGAAGGCAGCAGAAAATGATCTGTCGTAAGGTAAGTAATGCATATTATACTAATATAAAGTTTAAGCAAATCTTGCTTATATGAAACCTTAAGGGTGAAATAAAAGTTTTAATGACTCATTAAATATATTGAAGTGCATTTGCATGGACTCCAGTACATTTTACAGCATACTAACTGGTGCAGGTGTTCGGTATTCTTTAGATATTGTAGTCAGAAAATGAGACTCTTGCCTCATTTAACTCCTCCACTGGATGCCTCTACTGAAGTCAGGAAGCTTTCGCCAGTACACTTTTTACACTTACTCAGTAGAATTTCATTCGAGTTAATGGGGAAGTATCAGCAGTCAATCATATTTATGCTGTCTGAATACTGAATGTTTTCCTAGCATACATTCAATTGGCTGCTGCTTCAGTGACTTAAATGGGAGTGCTACTGAGCATGTATAACAAATTTACATATGAACACAAATTTAAATACAATCTTAGAGACTATTATTTTTCATTTATGTAGCGCCAACAATTTATGCAGTGCTCCTTAAAATACATATATTCAAGGGGTATGACACGACTAGAACTGACAGACTAAGACATCCGATACATTAGGTGGAGAGAGCCCTGCTCGCAAGCTTACAATGGGGTGAGGACAAACATGACGAACAGAGAAAGACCAGACGATTTCCTTAAGTTATTCAAAATACTGATGGTATTTTTTCTTTGTCAAATTATCAGTGTAAGTGTTTTGGAGATTTAAGTTTAAAACTTTACCCAAGATCTATGGCTACATATGACAGGGCTGACATTAGGTAATCAGTTTCCTGCCCTGACTTCTTTATCTTACAAAGAGTACCCGAACCAATAATTGACAACCATGTAACTAGACTATATCATTTTTGACATTTTAAACATATGTATGTTGAAACAGAAGTGTGAGTACTCACACAATTTTTTTTTTTTTTTTTTTAGACAAATGCAATTTTTCTTAGGACTTCTATAGGGCAGGAAAAAAACAGTTGTTTAGCAACGGCCCTTTTTAATGTTTTGGAAAACGATCACTTAAAACTTTAGGGCTAGCGTGGGCAGTATTTTACATCTATTTTTCTATATTAATTTTTTTTTGCTATTACTGTTACTAGCATTTTTTTTTTTAGATCCTTTGTAATTATTATAGATCTCATGGATCTCTAAGGTCCATCATTGGACAATCAGTATAATTGTATTATTTTGTATTTCATTTTCTTTTTATTACTATTTTAATAACGTTTATGTATTACTGTCCCACCTTGCTTGAAGTGGGGCGGTTGCTCAACTAGATTTCATTGTTTGCACAATGGGGGAAAACCAACTAGAACAATACAAATGAATGGGCAAGTCATTCTTTAACATTTTATTGGTAATGAAAACATTATGTTTCTACACAAATTTATTGATATACCATAAAGTCCACATTTTGATCTTGGCAGTGCTAACCCTAGCTGTCATAGGACTATTCACATTTCAGCAAGTATGCACAGTAACCAAAATTGCCTGAAAGTCTTCATTCACTGAAAGGAGGTCACCAGTTAAGTAACTTTGCAACATTTGTCTTTGAAACAATCCTTAGCAAATCATGATTTTTAGGGTTAATGACATTAATCTTGCTGTATCAGGTAACATAGGATTGTGGAACCAGAAACTCTGATCTTATCCTGTCTTAACTCGATGATAACCTTACAACTGCACTACAAGGGATGCTCATAGAATATTTGCTCACCTTTAAACCATAATGTTGAATCAATAATATTATAACAAACTTCAATGTTCTACTATTTTCTTCTTCACATCTAGAGACTATTTTATACTATTGCCACTGGGTGGTGATAAAACCACAGTAAAAAAATTAAAATATAAATAAATTAAATATATAAAATTTGTTGATCAGAAGGATATTATGTCTTATTCTGGGGGGGGGGTAAGAAAAAACTCCTAACTCACTGATGACAGTACTTACAAGTGTGGTTATAAGAAGATGCTTGGCTGATAAGGTCTTTGGAAATGCGCAAGTAAAGAACAAGATAAGATACAATAACTTCAGCCTGTATTTTCCATTAGCTTGGCATGTATGTGTCAACATCCAAAGTAATAACACTGCAGTGTTCATGTATACACTTTACCACATTAAAAGGAGCGATTGATTTATGGACTGTTTATCCAGAACACATAAATACCTTTCAAATATTTATTGCGCTCAGAATATAAATAACTATGTAAAAGCTATTTTGCTCGAGACACCATAGTGTTATCCCATTTTCGTACAGTTTTTCAACACATATCATTTAAAAATGAAAGAGCTCCTTAGTAGAGAAGGAAACAAAATCACAAGCAAACATTAGCGCTCAGGAGGGCCAATGGAGATGTGTACAAGGAAAACTGTCGCTTGCTATTACCAGAGAAACAGTACAGAGGCAATGACTTAAGATAGTAAGTAAGTAATACTTAGACACCCCACTAAACAAAGCCCACTTGGGAGGAAGCACAAAATGAGAAAACTGCTTTCAGTACTACCTCACAGTACGCTGCTGTGTGGACCAAAATTCAGAAGACAACAATGTTGTCATATTGTCACAGCCAGGATTCAAAGTGCTTACTTAGCATGCTATGTAGGATATGAGTGGACAGCTGCATGTGTGCATCGCCTGCTTCCTCCATTCACCACCGAGAACCCACCATGCAGGACAATTTTGTGTAAGAAAGTGGGTGCTACAGCACTAAAAGAAGTTGGAAAACCTTTTGGCCACACATGAGGTTAAAGGGAAACACAATTGTGGAGGGGAAATGTTTATATTTATAGGTTTCTTCTGGATATATATATATATATATATATATATATATATATATATATATATATCATGCTTGTCTTACAGATATTTAAAAAAATAGAAATCTTCATACAATTTGAAGCAAAATAAATTGAAGTTGTAAGGCGTGACAGCCATAGTTTGCTATGGTTCTCACAGAAACAAATGTTCCTGAATCCCAAAAATCTTATATGATCTCACTAGTCATAAAGTATATATGTAGGCGTTTAGGCTTAATGATTCAGCCGGAACGAGAGGAGTGCCTTTAAGCACATGAGGCGACATATATGCTGACGAGAGAATCTGAACCTAATGATTAAGCAATGAATTTACATGCTCAAAATAGATGATGTGATTGTAGAATATGTGCTGTAATTGGTTACTAATGCTAAGTAATAAGCTACAAAACACCAAGAGAGAAGAGTCTACAAAGAATGTTATATACCTGATATCATGGTTTAATATGTCAGTAGGTTCTACATTGATATACAAGCATAAAATGGTTCTTTTGGGGGAAAAAACATTTCTATTGAAACATTTTTCTGGTATTGTAATACTGCAGCAAGGCCTTTATTTTTTAATTCAAGGTAAACAAAAAATAGCCAGTTTTAAGAAAATTGTTTGTGGTTTTGTTTGGATATGTCTGAATAGCTGGATTTTTTTTCACAACGCCAAAGAGGACAAATGGTTAACCTGTACAAGGTCTGGATTTAAGATTTTACTGATATTATCTAACAGTGCTTGCCTTATTTTGTATTGCACCTATGGAACACACAGATGTGCTTAGAAAAACCAAAATTATAGACCTTGGCCTAGATGCCATAAACAGAATGTGTAAACAAACTTCACGCCCCATGCTCTGAGCAGAGATGTATAGTGCTATTTTCTGTGACACGTATGGCTGAACAGCGGTTTTAAATCTTCTAGTTTGCTATTTGAGAGTGTTGAAATACATGAATGGCTTTCTAAGACTGAACTTCATAAATACTGTTGTAATGATGGAAGAGTAATTTGTGACAACTTTATTGCTGGTCACAATGAGATCCAATCTCATATGTCATATGCTGCCCTTTATTATCACTCTAGTTCACCAGGCTGTGTTTGCATCATCTTTATTTCTGTCACTTGCCAATCAACATTTGTTTTTCCTTTTTCACATTTATAATGACAGTTGACATTCTATATATTTATCATGTGGATTTGCTATTCAGTTTAGCACTCATTGTAAGTATATACAGCACATATACACTTCCGTTCAAAAGTGTATGGTCATTTAGCGGATGGAAAACAAAGACATTTCTAGCTGTGTAACATAATTGCAAAAGGGTTTGCTAATGATCAATTAGGCTTTTAAATTTAAACTTGAATTAGCGAACATGATGTGCCATTGGAACACAGAAATGATAGTCGCTGATAAAGGGCCACCGTAGGCCTATGAAGGTATTCCATTAAAAACATCAGTTTCCAGATACAATTGTCACTTAGAACATTATACATTTGATGTTATTTTAATTTACAAAATTTCAAAAACAAGAACATGTGAACCGTTTGGAATAACCAGCATTACTGTATAAGTTTGTATTAAAATTGTATCTTCATCTAGTAGAATAAATACAACAAACACAATCTGTTTTAACTAATAACACACAAATTTTTGTTTTGTTCTTGTCCATATTGAATACATTAATCAAACATTCAGAGTTTAGGGTGGAAAGAGTATGTGAACCCATAGGTTCAGCAAAAGCTAACTGGAGTCACGAGTTAGCAAATCTGAAGTCCAATCAATTAAATAAAAAATAAAAAAACACTCAACCATTTTGAGTTTTCTATTGTGAAGAAGCATCTGCTGATGTGTACCATGCCTCACAAAAAAAATCTCAGAAGACCTACAATCAAGAATTGTTGACTTGCATAAAACTGGGAAGGGTTATAAAGTAATCTCAAAGAGTTTACATATTTATCAGTCCCCAGCTGTTTCTAAATGGAGACAATCTAGAGCTGTAGCTCCTCCCTAGATGTGGGTGCCTAGTCAGGATGACGCCAAGGGCACACGGTAGAATGCTCAATGAGGTAAAAAAGAACACAGCTAAAGGCATATATGAATCATTGGAAAAACTAAACATTGGAACAGACATGAAGCTCATGGCAGGACACCATGGAGGAAGCCGACTTGATTCCACAACGCTACAGGAAAAATGCTTTGTAGACAGATGAAACTAAGGTTGAATTGTTGGGGAAGAACAAGCAGCAATACATATGGCGTAACAAGGGCACTGCATCCCAACATAACAATGTCATTCATGATTTGGGGCTGCTTTTGTTGCCTTGGGGCCTGGACAGCTTGCCATACAAGGGACAATGAATTCCCAGGTTAATCTGGGCATCATACCAGATAACGTCAGGATGTCTGCCCGACAGCTGAAGCTTAGCAGGACAATCACCCTAAACAATTAAATAAATCTAGTACAGAATGGCTTAAAAAAGAAAATCCGCTTTTTGGAGTGGCCTAGTCAGAGCCCAGAACTTAAACTATTAGAGATGCTGCAGAATGACACCAGACATTTTAAGACTATGGTTCAGATTAAGCAGTTCCGTTGCTAACAAATGGCACCACAACATTCCTCCAGAACACTGTGCAGGTCTGCAGCTACTGGAAGCACTTGTTTGAGGTTACTGCAGCCAAAGGAGATTCACCCCCAGCTGTTATGTCTAAGGGTTCACTTATTTGTTTCCACCAGCACTGTGAATGTTTAATGTATGTGTTCAATAAAGACATAAAAGATTATCATTGTTTGCATGTTATTATTATTATAATATAAGCATATTGTATTTGTCTATACTTGTGACTTAGATATATCAAATAACATTTTATGAACAATTAATACAGAAAACCAAGTTATTCCAAAGAGTTCATTTACTATATATAAACATGTCCTGTGAAAAAGAAAGCACACCCTCTTTGAATTCTATGGTTTACATATCAGGACATAACAATCATCTGTTTCTTAGCAGGTCTAAATATTTGGTAAATACAACCTCAAATGACCAACAACACATGACATACTACACCATGTGATGATTTAGTCAACAAAAATAAAGCCAAAATGGAGAAGCCACACTTGAAATACTCTTACTGCTTCCATAGGAATTAAGATGCTAAGTAGCAGACATGTGCTGCTAATCAAATGCTGTTGATTAATTGATCATCACCAAGTGTGACCACCTCTGTAAAAGCCAAAGTTTTAGCAGGTTGCTGGTCTACAGCATTCAGGCGTGTGCTAGCACAATGCCAAGGACGAAAGACATCAGCAGTGAACCAAGAGAAGCAATTATTGCTTGTGGAAATGTGCAAATCTAAACAAAACTTGGATATGTCCAGCAGACACCCTGGAGCAGGCATGAAACATAACGGAACATAGAAATGGGCAAGATGCTGCAGGCTGGGAGTACGGAAGCTAAGCAGACCTTCCTTTCACTGTCCAGGGAAAGCAGAAACACAACTGGGTCATGTTCCATTATGTGACCCTGCTGGGTTCTTGCTTCCTCTGTGCGGTAAAAGAGAAGTTGCTCACACAGTGTGTGAGTGCCACAGAGAAAGCTGCAGGTGAGGTGGGGTTGCAAGAGGGAGGATGAATGAGTGAATGAGTATGTATTGTGACAGAAAGGCCGGTACAATAGTGGATGGGCGGTATATACGCCCTACTCTGGCTAACTTTGTCTGTCCTTATGTGTAAAATTGAAGTCCCAGGGAAAGATGTTGTTTGACTACAAACTGCATTACTGGCAGTTTGCAAAACATGGTAAGGGTCCCTGGGGCGGAGCATCTGGAAGAGCAGGGTGGGCCAGTGCTCCAACAGCACTAATTGCTGTCCAGAGTCTGCATTCTGGACAGGAGCTCCACAGGTGTGGACTAAGTAGCAGCTCACCTGTGGTTGATTAATTAGCAGGCAGAGGGTAAAAGGAACTGAGCCTGATTCAGGAGGAGGCCATTGTTATTCCAGCTGGGAGAGCTGAGGAACTGAGGAGTGTGGTTTCTCTCTGAAAAGCCATTTTGATGGAAACTTGTGACTTGTTGGAAGGTGAATGTTTGGAGCTCTTTTATACTAAGTCAGTGCTCAAGCAAAGACTGTAATCCTGTGCTGCTTATAACTGCTGCTGTTTCTTCCTGTAAAATAAACATTGATACTGAGCTGGATGTATCCTGGGCTTCATTTACCCTAGAAGACTGTGGTAACAACCGAGATCCTTGACAAAAATCCCAAGGAAAAGGGAGGCCTGTCGCATATGGTGGAGATTGCGGGCATCCACGTAAGTCTGTGGGTAGAAGCCATTTACAGCTCACCATGGAGGAAGTTATTAAAGCACTGATCCAGTCTACTTCTGCACAGCAGGAAGCTAATAGGAGAGCTGCAGAAAATAGTGCAGCCCTACAGCAGCTGGTGCTGGCTCAAGCAGAGAATGCTATGATAATGGCCAAAACACAGAAGGAAAGCACTGAGACCTTGGTACAGCAGATTGTTATGACACAAGCGGAGGCATTCAGAGTGACCCGTGAGGAACAGCAAACCGCTACCCATGCGCTACAGCAGGAGATTCACGCTTTGTCTGAAAAACTGAACTGGGACTCTGAAGGGACCTATCAAGGACCCAAGGTGATTCGGGCAAGTCACTATCTTCAAAAGATGACTGCAGTAGATGACACTGAGGCATATCTTCTGGCTTTTGAACGCACAGCAGCGAGAGAAGGATGGCCGGCAGCTGAGTGGGCAAGCATACTGGCACCGTTCCTGAGTGGAGAACCCCAGAAGGCCTACTATGACTTGGAGCCAGCACAGGCCAGTGACTACAGCAAGTTGAAGGATGAAATCCTGGCAAGGCTTGGAGTAACCTCAGCAGTACGTGCACAAAGGTTCCATTCATGGTCATATTCCTCTGACAAAGCTGCAAGATCCCAAATGTTTGACCTAATACATCTGGCCAGGAAGTGGTTACAGCCGGAGGTCAACTCAGCTAGTCACATTGTGGAACTCTTAGTAATGGACCGTTTTTTGCGGGGCTTGCCTCCCACTCTGCGTAGATGGGTTAGTCAAAGTGACCCTCAGACAGCAGACCAAATAATTGCTTTGGTGGAGAGGTATGTAGCTGCAGGAGAACTTGCACGTCCTGTTTCAACTGAGCAATCCCGCAATCAGAAGATCCAAGATCCTGGGAAAACTGGTAAGACTGTTCATGATTTAAGGGGTACTGAAGAACGGCAGGTATATGCACAAGACACCAGAGACGCTATTCCAGGAGTCAGAGCCGCATTCAGACATAACAAACCTGGGAAAAGAACTAATTGGGGATATGACTATGTTATCAAATGTTATAAATGTAACGAGGTTGGTCATACAGCCAAGGACTGCCCACTCAACGACGAACGTATGGAATGCAATATGGGGGAAAATCCATGTTCTCTTTATCAATGTGTTGGTTCTGCTAATAATGATAATTCTCATTGGTGTTATGTGAATGTAAATGGGAAAATATCTAAAGCACTGCTAGATTCAGGGAGCATGGTGACTTTAGTAGCCGAGTCGATAATACCTGAGGTAGAAACAGATCATGTACATAAAATGGGAATTATCTGTGTACACGGTGACAAGCGAGAATATCCCACTGCTGAGGTACAAATTGAAACTGAGTATGGTAATATAAAATATAGAGTAGGTGTAATGCCCAGTTTAGCACATGATGTGGTGATTGGACGAGACTTCCCCAACTTTCTCCAGCTGTGGGGATCCACAGAAAACTCAGGCCATACCTCATTAGGAAGCAGTCAAACTGGTGAAGGGTCTGTGTTTCCCTTTTCTGATGTTGATTTGGAAGACGCTCTGGATGACATGAGACAAAATAAATGTAAAGCTTTCCACCCTTTACCTGTGTTAGTAGGGGATAATACTGTTGGAAACAGAGAGGAGGCTGGTACTAGCACAGAGAAGGAGGATGATTTCCCAGAGTTAGGGGTCAGTCCGGGTAATTTTAAATGTGCTCAATGGGAAGATCCTACATTAGTTGCTGCTAGAAATAATATTCAAGTCACAAATGGAGTTGTTAATCAGCCAGAAAACAGATTGCCCAATCCCTACTTTGAAGTAATCAATGATCTGATATATAGAGTAGAAAGAAAGGGTGTAGATACCACTAAACAGTTATTGGTTCCCCAGGCTTTCCGAAAAATCGTACTTAGTCTTGGACATAGCCACATTTTGGGTGGACACCTGGGAGTAGAAAAAACACGAGAGAGAATTCTTAGACTATTTTACTGGCCTGGGGTATTTGCTGCAGTAACAAACTATTGTTCCTCTTGTCCTGAGTGCCAACTCAGAGCCCCTTTCAAGGCTTTTCGTAGCCCACTGATACCTCTACCTATAATCGACATACCCTTTGAAAGGATTGCTATGGACTTAGTGGGGCCATTGGTAAAATCAGCTAGGGGACACCAATATATTTTGGTTGTTATGGACTATGCAACTCGTTATCCGGAAGCAGTTCCCCTACGTAATATGTCTGCAAAGTATATAGCAAAAGAGCTCATGTTAATGTTTAGTAGAGTGGGTATTCCTAAAGAGATACTAACGGATCAAGGAACCCCGTTTATGTCCAAAGTCATGAAAGAGTTGTGCAAATTCCTTCAAGTGAAGCATATTAGGACCTCAGTTTACCATCCCCAGACTGACGGTTTAGTCGAGAGGTTTAATAAAACTCTAAAAAGTATGTTTCGGAAAGTGGTAGACACTGATGGCAAAAATTGGGACTTTTTGTTACCATACCTAATGTTCTCCATTAGGGAAGTTCCCCAATCCTCCACTGGCTTCTCACCCTTTGAGTTATTATATGGGAGACATCCTCGTGGATTGTTAGACATAGCTAAAGAGACATGGGAGCAGGAAACCACACCTTACCGAAGTGTGATTGAGCATATAGCACAGATGCAGGACCGAATGGCAGCCGTCATGCCTGTAGTCAGAGAACATATGCAGAAAGCTCAGGAAGCACAGAAAAATTGCTATAATCGTAATTCTAGGATCAGGGTATTCCAACCTGGGGACAGAGTACTAGTGTTGGTTCCTACAGTGGAGAATAAGTTTCTTGCAACTTGGCATGGCCCCTATGAGATCATTGAAAAGGTGGGAGAGGTTAACTATAAAGTAAGGCAGCCAGGTAGGAGAAAACCTGAGCAGCTCTATCATATCAATTTGTTAAAACCTTGGAAAGATAGGGAAGTCTTAACCACTTTGAAGCCCCCAGAGCCTCCCATCCCTGATCTTGAGGTAAATATTCCAGAAACACTCTCAGGGCATCAGAAACAAGAAGTCAGAGATTTTGTCAGGAGAAACAAGGACATTTTCTCTGCAGTCCCAGGAAGGACTAGTATCATCAAACATAATGTAATAACAGAACCCGGGAAAAAGGTAAACTTAAAACCATACAGAATTCCCGAAGCTCGGAGGAAAGCTATAACCTTGGAGGTGGAAAAAATGTTAAAGCTGGGGGTAATTGAAGAATCCCATAGTGAATGGAACAATCCTATTGTGCTGGTTCCAAAACCTGACGGCACTATAAGATTCTGTAATGATTATCGTAAGTTAAATTGCATTTCAAAATTTGACACATATCCGATGCCTCGCGTTGATGAATTGATAGAAAGGCTGGGGAAGGCTCGTTACCTGACGACCCTAGATTTAACAAAAGGATACTGGCAGGTCCCACTCACTGAACAGGCAAAGGAAAAAACTGCTTTTTCAACACCAAATGGTCTTTTTCAATATACTGTATTACCATTTGGGTTACATGGGGCCCCTGCCACTTTTCAGAGGATGATGGATAAGATTCTAAGGCCTCACGTCCGTTATGCTGCAGCATACCTCGATGATGTTGTTATCCATAGTACAGACTGGGAATCTCATCTCCCTAAAGTTCAAGCTGTACTTAATTCTATTCGCTCTGCTGGCTTAACTGCCAATCCTGCCAAGTGCACTATTGGCCTTGAAGAGGCAAAGTACTTGGGCTATTCGATAGGGAGAGGGTTGGTTAAGCCTCAGTTGGCAAAAGTGGAATCTATACAAAACTGGCCTCGACCACTCACAAAAAAGCAAGTGAGGGCATTTTTAGGGTTAACTAGTTATTATAGAAGGTTCATTCGTGATTTTGCTACTATTGCAGCCCCTTTAACTGACCTTACAAAAGCAAGATCCCCGGTTTCTGTTAAGTGGTCTCCAGAAGCTGATCAAGCTTTTCATACTTTAAAAGGAGCTCTCTGTGCTCAGCCGGTCTTGGTAACTCCAGACTTTTCTAGAGAATTTATGGTACAAACTGATGCTTCTGATGTTGGCTTGGGGGCTGTCCTTTCCCAAGAGTACCAAGGTGAAGAACATCCTGTTTTTTATTTGAGCAGAAAACTAAACCCACAAGAAAAGAATTACTCCATAGTAGAGAAGGAGTGTCTGGCGATTAAGTGGGCTTTAGAGGCTCTTAGGTACTATCTTCTGGGGAGGAAATTTAGATTAATTACCGACCATGCTCCTCTAACATGGATGTCTCAAAATAAAGAAACAAACGCAAGGGTAACCAGGTGGTTCCTCAGTTTACAACCCTTCAATTTTACTGTGGAACACAGAGCAGGTCTTAAACAAGGAAATGCGGACGGGCTCTCCAGGGTACACTCCTTGATATCCATGGTCGCTCACCCCTGTAGGAATGAGCTGGGGGGGAGGATATGTGACAGAAAGGCCGGTACAATAGTGGATGGGCGGTATATACGCCCTACTCTGGCTAACTTTGCCTGTCCTTATGTGTAAAATTGAAGTCCCAGGGAAAGATGTTGTTTGACTACAAACTGCATTACTGGCAGTTTGCAAAACATGGTAAGGGTCCCTGGGGCGGAGCATCTGGAAGAGCAGGGTGGGCCAGTGCTCCAACAGCACTAATTGCTGTCCAGAGTCTGCATTCTGGACAGGAGCTCCACAGGTGTGGACTAAGTAGCAGCTCACCTGTGGTTGATTAATTAGCAGGCAGAGGGTAAAAGGAACTGAGCCTGATTCAGGAGGAGGCCATTGTTATTCCAGCTGGGAGAGCTGAGGAACTGAGGAGTGTGGTTTCTCTCTGAAAAGCCATTTTGATGGAAACTTGTGACTTGTTGGAAGGTGAATGTTTGGAGCTCTTTTATACTAAGTCAGTGCTCAAGCAAAGACTGTAATCCTGTGCTGCTTATAACTGCTGCTGTTTCTTCCTGTAAAATAAACATTGATACTGAGCTGGATGTATCCTGGGCTTCATTTACCCTAGAAGACTGTGGTAACAACCGAGATCCTTGACAAAAATCCCAAGGAAAAGGGAGGCCTGTCGCAGTATCTATTTACATGTGTGTAGGCATGGATGTATAAGTGTTGGGGGTCAAAGATGGCACACGCAGACTGTCTGGGGCAAATATGACACAGGCAAGCTCTTTGGGTGGCATAAAGGTGGCACATACAGGCAGTTTGGGGAAAAGATGTCATGCTGGGCAGGTCCTGTGGATGCAATCTTGGTGCTAAGCAAATCCTATGTGTTCAATCTGGGTGCCAAGGCTAGCCTTTGGGGTGTGTCACATGCCAGACCCGCACCATTCATTTGCTATACAAGTGACATAGTACTGTGCTCACCCAGGTCCTGCACCTTTGGAGCAAGGACATCTCATTCATAGTAACGCTAAGGTCAGGAGAAGGGAAGGATGCACTGACTCTGACAGTCTCCTCCTAATCTGCAGAGTCAGTGTAGCAAGCACTTTTGTTTTTTTGGGGGAGTAGGGGGAGTGAGTGATTGATTGATAGGGAGAGTGGAAGGAGAGGATACCAGATGTCAAGCAAATGCGTGCCCAGGGTACAATCAACATTAAAAACAACCCTGTGTACTGTAATACACTCTTCTACATAGGGCTCACTCTAGCAAATCTCAAAGGGACCCTCAGAGCTGAGGCCTCTCTGCCACATTACAACAATTGCATGCCTACACAAAATAACCTGCCAGTGTGTCTCTAACACTTCTGGTTGGAGGCATTGTATTTAATCGTATATCATTATCTTTATGTCTTCAGCAAATTATAGTGTTAGCATTACCTGCAGAGGATTTTGGACACCATTTCCTGGTGAATTGAAGAAACTACAGAGATTTAATGCATTTTCTGTATGTTCCTCCAGTGTTGGCTTACTTCTTAAAATTAATGATATGTAAAAGCAAATCTAAGATGATTCATCATGCTAATAAAAATGTAATAAGAGGTAATATATCAAGCCTAAAGGAATATTGTGTAGGACCCTTGTACTATTGCAATGTGTGGGTTTTAGCTCTGGAATATGAGAAATTACTAGCTAAATGTTTAGAGAAAAATAGAAAGTGGACAAATAGAAAAGAATGTTTGACACTGATTTCCATTTTTCTGCAGCGTTAACTATAAAAATCAAAGCAACAATGAACAACAGGGAGGACAATTGATTAAAATGCTGAAGGTAAGGTTACTATCCCCACAAGAATACACATAAGGACAGTTTCTGATAAAACATATTTCTTTTGTAATTAGAAAATATAATCACATAATCACAGGTCAAGCCTCAAATTGTTTCCACAAAGTTGAAAGCATAGCGTTGTCCAACATTTCTTGGCATGTCCCCTTCAGCATACCAAGACATTTTGGACAATGCTATGCACTCCGCGGGACCCGGGCGGGCACAGTAGGTATAACAAAAAGTGCTTTTTTTACATTTTCACAATATATATGTATATATATACTATTTTTTTATTGGAAATTAAATGATATGATCAAGATAATTGTATCTAAATAAAGCCTTTCTTGTTGTGAAAAAATAAAATATATAACTTGTGGGGGTACATAAAACGAGAGAGACGAAAATGACAGCTAAACACGAGCAGCACAAAAGTTAAAAGAGCCTCGGTCATGAAGGGCACAAAAAAGAAAAAAAACACAGCCTTGTCCTCAAGGGGTTAATGTATTTAGAATGCAATGTCATAAAAGTCCCTCTTGGCATAATGGTCAGGTGTCCCAATACTTTTGTCCAGATAATGTATTTAGTTCCATATTCACTAATTAAAACTTTACAACACATCTTAAAGTGCAAGTAATAGAATTCAGTTACCTAACCTAATATCATCAAGCCTTTAATTGTAATCACACAATCAGAGCAATCTAAGTACCACTACAAAAAACTCTCCAGATTAACAAGGACCTTATGAAAAAAACCTATATCTCTTCATCTTAGACAACTACTAAACTTGTATATGAGGCAGACTATACCCATTTACGATTAGCTCCGATAATATCAGTTATGAATGTAAACATTGACATGAAGCACTTTTTGCTTGGCATACTGACTTACAGTCTTAATTGAAGTATAACTCCCCGTTTGACTGCATCCACTCTCTGAATGGGTACAGATGGGTCTTTTTTGTGGGTTCTTTTCACTGTAAATACAGTGGTGTCTCTTATATTGAATGTGATGTGCTCTTTAATTTTACCTGGACTGTTAAAAATAAACTTGTGGTTGATAAGCAGATGGCAAAAGTCTTAAGGTAAAGAATTTAAGTATAGAACATAGCTTTTCTATAATGTTCTGCAATCATAGAGAATACCAATACATGGTTATAGTCTGACCATCTCAAAAACAACAATTCTTCTTTAACACAGCTGTATGCACCAACTATTATCAAATTCAGTGCTAACCCTGCCCCTCCCCACCCCTTTACATCCACCCCCTAAACAAGTGTCCAGGATTGGCACACCTGAAATGTTGGGAATATGTTAACCTTTACAACTTCCAATAGGAGTCAAACATCTGCCAAACTAACTGTAAAAGTGTACAAGTATATGCTGGATAATTCTTGCAAATTATCCTATATGGTATTAGTAGTCAGCTTGTTATTAAAAATACAATCAAATGTTAATTAACCCCTCCTTTTCTCTTGGGTTTTTTTTTTTACGTCATTGTGTGTTTTATCAACAAGACCGTAACAATTTTGTCTATGAGGTTCCTCTAAAGCGCACATGGTCTTTTGAAGATAAGGTCTTCAGAACTGGAAACAGATCAAGCTCTGAGCCTTTAAGTCTTGTAACAGCTCATTTTCTAAATGAGAAGGCCTAAATGGCATTAGTACCTCTCATTCCAGTGCTGATGTTTGTTCCTATATAATCGTCTGGATTTGTGCTATAGTACGTAGAAATATTTGTTATCGAACAGCACCAATGCCCTAAAACTGGCATTCAATCAACTGTCTTGTCATAACACATTGTAAACCACAAAACAAGATGTTGTTTTCAACCATGGTATCTAAAAGATCACAACATGATAACAATCTGGTTCTTTTTAGGAACAATATGGCAAGGGTGGCAGTTTGAGTGCCTTTTGCTATAAGCCGGCTAGATATACAGTACATAGTGTGTGTTCATTAGAATGTACTAGACCTTAGTAAACATGGGACAACAAGGTGAAAATTACCGTTTAGACTAAGCAATGCTTGTTTCCGGTCCTAGTTCAGAAGACCAGGTGATTATGTGTGTTGTATTGAAACACATTTAACCACCTCAGGACTACGGGTACCCAGGGCTATTTTGGACCCAGAGACTTTTTTTCACATTTTACCATGTATTTTTTCAACCATAATTTGCCTCTAATTCATTGTACCCACAAATATTGCATATTGTTTTGTTCAGGACAAATAGTGCCATCTGAGTTATGCATAAAAATGGAAGAAATGTGAAAAACATATTTTCACATTATAATTTCTGAATAACTAAAGCAGCTGAAGTCAATTTGCTCCAAAGTATATTCATTTGTTTTCCCTGATTTGGATATGTGTGTCACTTTTTCCAAAAGATCATGCTTCATATTTAGTATGTAAGCAATTTAACTATAAAAGCCACAGAAACTAAAACCAACCTATATCATTTTGTGCTTATTTTGTCATGTCTTATGAAGTCATTTCACCACTAATCCCTTCTAAAGTTTGAGGCAAAAAAAATGTATTTTATGGTTTACAGAACTGTTATGTTTTGGGGAATCAAATAACTCAAATGACTGACACCCACAAATTGGGTCCCCAACAATTGTGAAGAAACTCCATGCTGCATGTTGCACTGGTCCAACAGCATAGAATGTTGGTTTTCGCAAACAGGTTAAATATTGTAACATAATCTAAAAAATATTCAAAAACCGATACAAAATGTTGAATTCTATAGCTACTTATACATTTTATAACTTTAACATTTTTAAATACGAAGTCACTTTTCATAAACATTTAAATTAAAAGGAAAAATCAGATCTGCATAACAAAACACCTCTCCAAAGTCAGATGTCTTTGTCTATTATACTTTATCAATGCAGGAGCCAATTTACTATGGTGAAGTCAGAGCAAAAGTCAGTGGGGGCTTGACAGAATATTGAATTATCTCCACAAAGAGAACCAGCATAACAGAAAGCTAACAACACATTAATGCTCAATTTTAGCAAGTACAAGCCTAGCTGCTTCATGTGAATCTTAGTTTATTGATTTTTTTGAAAAAAAAAAACCACTGTGATATAAGGATACAAATGGAACTATAATAAAGTGTCTGCAAAGCAGATTTCTTTGTTTTAACATCAATAAGTCAAAGTGAAAATGGATTAAGAAAAACAGAACAAAAAGTGCAAAAATGCAAACTAAGTTAAGTTTTAAGCATCGGTTACTATAGCAGATCCGCCACTTTTTGCAAATATTAATGTTGCCGCTCAGCACACTAAATAAACCCACAAAAAGGGGTTTAACAAGAAATCTACTAAGAAAAGACAGCCACTTATTAGCCTGCCCTACGGTGCATCTGCATTCGGGAGCTTTAACCTCTCAAAGCTGATCTATGACGGGCCAGGCAGGCCATTGGTCGTTAAGTCACCATTTTTGCATAGGTCCCTAGCACATCATGGCATAAAACAAGCTTAGAATCACTTTCTTTGTTTAAATAGTGTTGCTGCAATGCCACAATGTTGAGGTATTCAGCAACATGTCTGGCCCCTCCCCCGGGGCATCAACATCCGCCGTACACTGTATGGAGGTGGACGCGCGTTTTAAAAAGAGTTTAGGAGGCGACCAACTTCAATGGTGTAGCTGAAATGCCTCGATAGCAAGGCATTCAGCAACACTGAACACCCACCCCAGGACGTGCTGTCACCGCTCCAGAGAGCGGTCACGACCACCACTGCGAGAGATTTTGCCACTTGCAAGATGGCAGCGCATCTTTATAAAAAAATGACCAAATTGCCAAAGTTTCCAAGAGGGTCAACCATGCAAGTCAGTGGAGTGTTTTTTGACATATGCCAGGAGCTGCAAATTCACACCTGAAGAATTGCTACCGCAACTTTTGACAAGGACTGGTGGTAAAATGAGTGCATTGAAAGGGTTAAAATACCACCATTTGAAATACCCTGGGGTGTCTAGTGTTAAAAAAGGTATATAGTTTCATGGGGTAAATTGCAAAGGCCGGCTTTAAAGATACCCAAAATACCACAATAGCAAAAAAAAAAAACAACAACAACATAAAAACATTGGGTATTTCTAAACTCAGGACAAATATTACAATCTATTTAACAGTAAAATATTTTTTCAAATAAAAGTGAGAACAAGTTTTTTTTCTATTTTTCATCATATTTTAGTTTTTATGGGAAATTGGATATGATCAAAAATGGTATCTGAAGAAAGCCCTTCTTGTCCTGAAAAAAAATATTTGGCTTGTGTGGGTACACTAAATGAGAGAGGAGAAAATTACCACTAAACACGAGCACCACAAGACTGTTAACACAGTCTTGGTCTCTAAGGGGTTAACTTACTTGTCCTATAACAGAGGTAAACTCTCCATCAGCATATCAGTCTGACCTTGCACAAGGGAACCAATATCAGATATGATTGAATCCAGATATGACTGCAACCCTTGGTGAATATATGAGTGCATAATAAGATCTGTGATAATATTACACTGTTGTATTCGCTTTTATTTTATTCCATACTGCTGAATATTAATTTCAAGTGGCATCTCACATCCTGACAATTTGCCCGGTCAATCACTATTGTGTGTATTGTGGGTTTTTAGTGAGGCGCTGGGAGATAATCATCTCTTTTTTTTACTAATATTAATTTGCTTACAAAAAGTCAATAATGTTCTCAGTACGAATAAATTGTAATTTACATGGTGAGTCTACCAGTAAATAAAACCTATGATATTTCTGGTGACATCTACTATATGTTTTTTATTGTGATTTAATGAATTTATGATAAAAAAATACATATAATACTATAATATAATACATTTTTGTAATTGCATGCATATCCTCCATCTGTATATTTTAGCAAGATAAAGCATTGCAGTACAGAATAACTGTAAAACACTGAGAAAACTGATTTAATGCCATAAAAAAGTGTATTATATGTTTCGTCTTTCATGGGAAAAAAACTAATTTTGATGAATGACATTTTGTTTCTCTTTACAAAACAGCCAATTTCTCTCTTTTCCTTACTGGTGACATTGGGACAATAGTAAGAAAAATACAATTTTGTTGTAAACAGCATCTTAAAAATATATTGATTACTTTTACCCAAAGTGAAAAGTTTGCAAAACAACACAATATGTTTTAATATTTTTTTTGCAAACTTATACAGTTCATTTGAAAGCTTGGAAAAAAAATATCTTAAAAATTATCTGTCTTGAGGTAACAGACACACTCTGAAATAATCAAATTCATCATCTGACACTTCTAAAGCCCATAAAAAATGTATATGTAATTGTGATAAGCTTTCCAAGGGGTTACGTATCTCCACTTACTTGTTTATCTCTAATCCCATTTTGGTGGTTTTAATAACATGCGTTTTTCTGTTTTACATAATCCCTAAGGTGTGGGGTCTATTCACTAAAGAGGGAATTGGAAGGAGAATTTCAACTCTCCAACTTCACTGTTCATAATGAAAGGCCAACTCTCCCGATTGGCAGGCTTGTTCAGCAAGAAGGGCTGAGCTGGATCTGTATCATCCATAATTTAGCTAATGAGGAGACATTAAAAATTAAGACTCATTTATACGTTATAAAGGGCCATCCAAGCTCTCCTGCA